>NC_090912.1:4645745-4980486 GCF_040956055.1 Brachionichthys hirsutus
GGGTGATAATTCAGGAGCCAAAGATCGGCTGCAGCCCCCAGGGAAGGGAAAGGAAGGGAAGGGATGGGGGGGGGGGGCAGCAGCTGTGGACATTTGAATGTTAAAAATACTAGTGACAGTGGCTGACATGAACATTTACTGAGGTGGCCACTACCTGATTCGTCAGTAAAGACTTGGTTTGGTTTTTACTCTGCTGATCCTGAGCCAGATGCTTCGTTGTCTCATTTGTAATATCATCAGAGATAGTTCTGCACACGGCTGACGCCGTGTCGTTACGCTACGTGCTGTGGGTTCAGCCCGGGGAGAGGGAGAATGTTCAAAGGTGAAAAGGAGAGCACCTTCTGTGAAGTTGTAATAATAACACTATGAATGTGTATATTTTTTACTTTGATTTGTTTGTGTTAAAGGAGAACGAAACAGGGTTTCTCATATTCTCATTCCATGCTTGATCATGTTTATTGCTGTTTTGTCCTTCGAGTGAACGCCAAATGAAAACAATGGAGAGTGTCTTGTTTTTTCCTATTATTTTATTCTTGATCCTGATTATTTTAAGCAATGTACACATGTCATTTGATGTACTGTATTTATTAAAGAAAATGATTTATGAATGTGTCATTGTTCCCCTTAAACAAATGTAGTAAAAAATAATTATATTGCTCTGTTGGACTACTATAATCATACAATAGAACATTATGGGTGTATGATTTACACACATGTGAAGGTTATTATTCACAAGTCATAATATAATTACCCTATAAAGATCAGTAGTTACAGGCTTTTCCAACTAGTTTCTCATTGGCTGCTTTTTTTTTAAATTTTCTGCTCCAGTTTAAATTAATTTGCTGAGAAATGCTGAATGATATGGTAATAATGTCTGTTTAGTTCTCAGCAGATATAAAAACATAAGCAGTAATGTTTATTACTAATAAGGTTTATTACAGTAATAGTAAACAATACAATGTGTCATAATAATAATAATAATAAGGTTAGGGTGTAAGAAACAAAAGATGGATTTTTATTTAATGATACGTAAACCACCACAAACGTTTTTGGGAATGAATCGTGTTGTCTCTTGAATTAACTTTTACATTATAATAACATTTTATAGGCGTCATACATTTGCGTTAGCTTCCGGACAATTTCGCGTCACTGACGGAGAAAAACGAACTTTCCCGACCGGCCGACTGTCAGTCTCGTTAGTGCGTAAACAAGGTCAGTCGCTGCAGGACACAGCAAACACTTGTCGTAGCGAGGAAGGACTCGTTTTGCACCAGAGAAGAGGAAATATCGACGCGTTTCCCGGAGGTCTGAGGAGAAAGGTAACATGTGCGTCCTGAGACATGATGTAGTTTTACCGCAAAGTCGCATAGCGGATGTTTGTTTACCTCCTGCGTCATCGTCAGCTGCCATCTTCAAAGGGCGGAATCTGCTGAGTCATGCTTTCCCATTTATAATGTTCTTAATCTCTATTCGCATGTACGGACAAGAATAATTGAATATTTTCACCTTCAGGGTTATCTTGAATGATCATTTTCACAACAAAATAAAGTAGGCCTCATATATTGTGGTCTTATAATTTATGCAAATAGTAATGGCTTGACATATGTACAAATGTAATTATGTAAAAAAACATCCTCAGTTTGGGATTACATAAAACTATCTCAGTGGAACAAACTCATTATCAAGGTGATTAGATTTGCCTGAAATATGTTGCGTGTAGATGTATTTTCTTCATCAGAAAATATCAAAGCACAATGGAATCTCCTCTACCTATACTTGCACCAACATTTAAAAGACTTTAGGACCCATCCTCCCAGCAAGAGTCATGGAAAACTGTCCAGTAGGTTTTGTGTAATCTTGCAGAACAAAGCAACAAGTAAATGGACAGGAGTGGAAAACATAAACTCCTTGGTAGAGGTTACCATACAGATTGATATTTAGTTTGATCCAGTTAAACCTTTATTACCAAATTTATCATACTTGATACACATGATCCCTCCACTGTGACCCTTCTAGATTTTTTGCAGGTAAATAAGTCATAGATTATTGTAAATTGTTGTCTACTCTAAACCAAGATGCATGTATGTTATTTTTTTGTAGGGCTCCGTTACAATCCAGCCAGGATGATGCAGTGTTTTCACTTCATGGTGGAGCCAGCCAAAAGCTTAACGACCAAAGTAAAGGTATGGAGAATGAATCATTGTGTTTTGTGTGCATACGTGTTTGTGTGCATTTTGTGCAGGACCAACCACTTGCCCCACAGTAACTTGAATTTTGAATCCCTCTGTAGGAATCTCACAAACGATGGAAGAAGGAGAAGAAGGAGCCTCTGGATGAGGATCAGCTGTTTGTTGCGGAGCTGGCTCGAGAACTCAGCCGAGTGTGCCAGGTAACATTAACCCTAAAAAAAAAATGTTTTGATCATTAGACAAGCACAAGTTACAAATCGTCATGTTCATTTGTCTTTATTTTCACAAATGAGGAATCAGGAGACGGCACGGACTTGTCTTAACCCCTCTACCCCTGTTCTGTCTCTGCAGAGGTCGGCCATCCTGGAGCACATCTGGACGCAGGATGACACCTGGCCTGCCTCTCTCTGCAGGACCTTTGTTCTGCAGTGGGCCTCGATGCTGGAGAGTAAGGTGCTTACCAGTGAAGGTCATCCTTAAGTTATATAGAAGGGGCGATGTGAGACAGTCACTGAAGTCACGTGTTTCTGTGTGAAGAAGAGGCCGATGCAGACGGACGGCTGGCCCGAGATGGGTGGGGTTAACCAGCTCCAACCGATTGGGGAGCAGAACTTGCTGCAGGCTAAGACTGCGATCCGCAACTGGATGAAGGACCTGAGAGCTCAGCCTGAGGTAGGGAACCTTCTGACAACCTGATTCCAGGTTACCGATACAATAACAGTATTTAGCCTTTTTTTTTAATCCTGCAGCAAAGTGTGTGGCCCGGTGAACCTGTGGTAAAGGCGTTGGAGGACCTGCAGTCAGCCTGGCGCTGGGGCCGTATACCCAATCTGCTGTCCGCCATGGAGCTGGTGATGTGGACTTTAATCATGCAGCGCCCAGATAAGGTAAGAGATCATCGAACAATTTGAGGCGTAAGCTTCATGTTCAAACATTTAATGTTGGTCAGTGAAACGCAGGCGTGATAGAAACCTGTGTGCTACGTCCTTGCAGGACACCGTACCGCAGCAGTGGCTCGCGTGGAAGCAAAGGACTCAGAAGATTGGTTTGTGAACCATTTCTGAATCAAACTAGATTTTGGACACCTAAAATCATAAAATTCCTCATGAGTTCTTATTTCTTGTTTAGGTGCTACATCTTACATTCCTCTACCAGGTGAGTGATACACTCCATATCAGCACACACTAGAAAACAGACCTGCCAATATACAAGCCATTTATCTACATGTGCAGCTGCTGTTGACTGTTTCTACATCAACGTCACGCTGTCATATAATCTATTAAACAATTAGAAAAACATTCGGAGAGCGCAGACCTCCGCCGAGCAGCTCATTCTCCTCCGAATTGGGTTTACACCGTCCACATGGTGATCTGGTTCATCATCAAGAAGAGCATTCAAAGGAAGATTTCAGTATTACATAATGTCCTAAAAAAGATTAAGAACACACACAGTGCGTCAGTTATAATTTTGAGATTACAGTACTGACAACAGCATCATCAGAATATTTCTATGCACTTCTTTCAAACTGGTAATACAGAATTTATTAACATATTGGCAACGCAACTCTAGGATACACTAATATCAGTTGTTGCCCCCCCCACCCCCCCCTCTCCTTTTGTAGTGTGGGAATGGATCTCAGATGCTGCAGGTATGCAGAATTCACTAATGAAATTATAGTCTCGTAATCAATAACCTATCCCATATTCTGATATTAACGTATAACCTTTTCCTCCCAGTGGATGTGACTTTGGATCTGGACACGGCCAACCCCGATCTATTCATCTCTGGTGACGAAAAGAGGATGCGCTGTGGCTTCGAGAGAAAGGATGTTCCCAACTACCACCGGCGCTTTGATGGCTGGTGGTGCGCCGTCGGGGTCGAGGGCTTCACCTCTGGCCGCCGCTACTGGGAGGTAGAGGTGGGCGAAAGGGACTGGCGGCTGGGCGTGGCCAGGGAATCGGCCCTGAGGAAAGGCTTCAAGTCCTTGAACGCAGATACAGGTTACCTGACACTGCGGCTCGAGCGGGGCACTGAGCTGAAGGCGCTGACAGTGCCCTTCACTGCCTTGCCACCTGACCTCATTCCCCGCAAGGTGGGGATCCACCTCGACTTCGATTGTGGCCAGCTGTCCTACTATGATGTAGATAAGCACTGCCATATTTACACCTATAATGAGAGGTTCACTGAGAAGATGTTCCCACTGTTTGGCACAGTGGAGATTGTCAAGGATCTGGTCATCCAGTCTCCAACAGCTAAGGCCCAATGTCTCTGCCCTGCACCCTGCCTCTGGGGTTGAGTCTCCTCCTGTCAATAGAGATCATAATAAAGTGCAATAAATCAGGTTAAGTAATAATCCCTGACAGGAATCTGAGATCCTGATGTAAATCACTATCATCATTCTACTGAATAGCTCTACTATGTGATCACACTCTTTACTCTGCTGCTATAATGTGATTGTGGGGGGGGGGGGGGAAACACTTCCTTACTGTAGAAATATACTGCTGCTCTTTGCCTGTGCATTTGCATATGTTGTATCCGAAAATTATATTAATGTACTGTGTAATATTAACCCTGCACTAAAATGTCTGTTTCTGTGAATAACAAATAGACCAAACTCCATGTCTCATAGTGGTCTTTTTATGAAGGCATCAGATATTAGACGGTCTTGTGTATATAAAACAGTAATGCCATGGGAGTAGAGAAATACAATAAAGATCATTATAAATAAATGAAGTAATTTATTCTGCCCTACGGCAACTCCACAGGGACAAAACAGAACAGCGCGAAAGGCAAAGCGCGCACTCAACTCGCGCGTCATAACGCAATACGCTACAGTTTTTGAATGTAATACTTGATTAAAATAATAACAACTTTTTTTTTTCCAATATTCGTTTCAAATACTACCGCCAATATCCCCAAAACAAAAAGATTCGTCACCATTCATGCGCCGCAGTGACGTCATTGTTGTGCGCCGTCTAGTCTTCTTCCGGAAAATAACGACAATGGCGGCAACAACATTAAAAAGAGACTTAAAAACACACTTTGGATTCGACAACTTTCGGTCGAAGCTGCAGGAAGATGTCGTGCAAGCGGTCGTTGCGGGTAAACTTACTGTAATTGTTTTTTTTGTGTGTGTTTTCCTAATAACTATCTATATCAGTGGATTTCTTTATGTCCCCTACGTGTCTGCGTGGTTTCTCCGGCTTCCTCCCACCACCAAAAAACATACAAATTAGCTGAAATTTCTGACGTTAAATTGCCCAGGTGTGAATGTGTGTGTTTGTCTGTCTTTGTGTGGCCCTGCGATGAACTGGCGGCTTGTCCAGGGTGTGTGTCCCGCCTCTCGGCCGCTGAATGCTGGGATAGAATCCGGCATGACCCGGTCAGGAAGATGACTGAATATAACGATGGTGCTGCTGTCTGCAGGGGGGAGCGATGTGTTTGTGTGCATGCCCACCGGAGCAGGAAAGTCCCTTTGCTACCAGCTGCCGGCAGTTCTGGCCGAGGGTATCACTCTGGTTATCTCTCCGCTCATCGCTCTCATTCAGGTCAGTTTCGAAAAGAAATATCGACAAAGCCCTCAAATGTGTGTCAAATGTCTGAAAATCCCGCCCTGTTTCTCCCTAGGACCAAGTAGACCGCCTGAAGAGCCTCAACATCCCCGCGTGCTCCATCAATTCCAAACTCCCAGCGAGTGAGCGCCGGCTGATCCTGGCCGATTTAGGAAGCAGCAGTCCCAAGTTGAAGCTGCTCTACATCACTCCAGAGATGGTTGCTTCTCGCTCGTTCCAGCCCTACCTGACGGACTTGTGCTCTCGTAATCTGCTGTCCTATTTAGCTGTGGACGAGGCTCACTGTGTCTCCCAGTGGGGTCATGATTTCAGGCCAGATTACCTCAAACTAGGCGAGCTACGTGCTCGCATGCCAGGGGTCCCCTGCTTGGCCCTGACGGCGACGGCCCCCCGGGCGGTTCAAACGGACATCGCCAAGTCCCTGAGGCTACGCTCGCCACTCCGTTTTGTTAAACCCGTCTTCCGTAGCAATTTGCACTATGACGTGATCTTCAGGGATTTGCTTCCCGACCCCTGTGGCCACCTATGTGCCTTTATTAAGAAGACGCTGGAACTGAACAACGGCTCTGTCGGACAGGTTAGTGGACTTCAGTTATATGAGAGAATTATCGATTCAGGATGAAAACGGAAATAGTTGAATAGAAAGCCTGCTTCGTGTTTTGTTTTTCATTAGACTAGTCGGAGGGAAAAAAAAGTTTGTTTTTAATGTGCTGGCAATATGTCCAACATATAAGTATGATGTACTTTTTCAGAATTGTATGTCATTAAAAGTATTTCACTGAATTTGTATGCAACCTAGAGTTGGTCTCTCCCACCTATTTCTCCACTAAAGCGCAGCGTGGAAGTCTCGTTTTCACTGCAGCCAGTGATCATTTAATCTTTCCCTTTGAAGCAGGCCGAGCCCCTGGTTCCTTTAACCCTGAAATGTTTTGTGAACAGGGTTGTGGGATAGTGTACTGTCGGACCAGGGACGGCTGTGAAACTGTGGCCTTCCAGCTAACCAAACTTGGAATCTTGTCCAAGGCTTATCATGCAGGTTAGGCTTCATTCTTTCATGTAGGCTGTTGGATTAGCAAACAGGAAAGTGTTTTGATTCAAATGCTTGTCTTCTGCTCCTATGCTGTAGGTTTGAATGCCAGGGATCGCACAGCGGCACAGAATGAGTGGATGAACGGGAAGGTGCTAGTTATTGTAGCCACCATCAGTTTCGGTATGGGAGTTGACAAACACAACGTCAGGTGAGACGATTAGGTTTTGTGATTTTAATTGTGTGTTTGGCTGAAAAATGTTTGCTTTTATGAGCTAATGTTTGTTTGTTTTTTTATCACAGGTTTGTGGCTCACTGGAACCTGGCTAAATCCCTGGCCAGTTACTACCAAGAGTCCGGGCGGGCTGGGAGAGACGGCCTGCCCTCCGCCTGCCGCGTTTACTACGCCCCAAAAGACAGGGCGCAGATAAATTTCCTTATTAAACAGGAGATTGCCCGCAAACAGGTCAGCACAATTACATTAGAGGTCTCATTTTCATACAGAACAACAAATGCACATTAAATGTGTGTAAAAAAAAAAAAAAAAATCACCATTGTTTCAATGGTCGTGAGCATTTTGTTAAACATGTCTGCAGGAAAAACGCGGTTCAATGAGGGAGATGGACAAAACGGCCATGACGGACTTTGAAGCCATGGTGTCGTACTGTGTGCAAGACTCGTGAGTAAAGTATTCATGCTAGTAAACAACTTTAATTTCACACTTTTTTTTATACTGGTGTAGTCCACTCAGTAAGTTCCCAGCAGAGGGCGACAGGGAACAATGTTGGGTTTGAGACAAGCTCCTCTCCTGAAGGAGGACATACAGTTCCGTTTACGAAAACGTGTAACATTGCGTTTACGACCCTCCTCTTTATATCACTGCGACTAATTGCTGCTAATCAGATTAATGGTCACATTCGGAGAGCATTTATCCAGTTTATGCACACACACACACACACACACACACATATATTTTGGGCTGCCCCTACTGTTTCCTCTGGGGTGTTGAAATGCAGATTGTCCTGAAGATCCTGTGGTTTTCTCGGGTGTTTTTTGTCAGCCAGTCAGATTTTTTCCTCTGGTGTTTAAGGGTTGGGCTCCTTTTGCACAGTTGCGCACAACCAGTACGAGGCCTCATTGCAGCTGACTGCAATGTCATGGTGTTTTATACGATTATACAACCATGAGTCTTGAGGATGCGCCGTGCTACGACCTCTCAGGCCTCCATGCGCGGTGAAACATCATTTGCTCAAATATCCGGCCCGCTTCCTCTTTCCGTTGCGACAGCAGCCGTAGCAGGAGCTCAGGCAGATCGACACCATGGTGAGGAGGACCAACACTGGGAGGGGAAGGGAAAACAGCGTCACGAGCTACGTCGTACTTTAGAACGCATTAATGAGTGCTAGCGGCGACTTACAAATGAAGGTTAGGAGGGTAAGGAAAGCTCCCAGCTCCACGGGGGTGGCGTTGGGTAGATCCTGAAGCTTCAGCCTTAGCCTGTTGAGGAGGCCCAGCACCTCTTCCTTGGCATCCATCCTCCTGGAGCAGAAAAGATCTGGATGGTGTGCCGGTGAAAGAGTTAAGCGTGAACTAGATTGACACTGCCGTCTCCTTTATTTGCCCACGGCCGTTGTGATCAGGATGTAACTCCTGTTTGTTACCAAAGCCCCGGGTTGTGAAAACAGCATTGCTGGTGTGTTGACACGAGTCGGTACTAGGACTTTTGTTAATCTATGAACATTTCAAACTGTTTATCAGTTTCCCCATTAGCGCTCCCCTTTTCTTTCTTTTTTTTTTTTTTAATAGATATTGCAAAGATTTCAAGCAAGAAGAAAGTCTTTTAGTTTTCTAGCAGTGAGTGAGTTTGAATCAAATAAAACAAAGAAATGTAATTAAATCCGCTTACCTTCGTAAAGTTACAGGAGCTGCTGCTCAGGACAGCTGACGAGTGGTTAACAGTCCCTCGGTCTTTTTACTGTAACCCCAGGGACTCTCTCGGTATTTTAAAGAAGAACTCTGATCATTTGCAGACGGCATTTGAACAGTGAGAAAATCCTCAGACACAAAAATGTCACTGCATTAACTACTGACCCAAAGTATTTAGTCAAACAAGTCCTTTAAATTATATATACTTAAACGTTCTTCTCAAGATGATGTAGTTCTCTGTGGTTTTTCCTTCTCAAGCTACACACACACACACACACACGCACACACACGCAGTGAAAGGCACCTACCTTCCAGAGGTTTGCTTGTTTTCTCACGCTCAGCCCAGCCCCACTGACATGAAAAATGATTGCAAGACAGAAGCCAGTAAAGCAGTTGGTGAAGTGGAGACGTGTTACTCCGGTGAAGACGTGACGCTGTCCTCCAGAGGAATCCTCGGATGAGCAGTTTGGTTGAGAGTACGCTAAAGAGGAATAATTCTATGCTCAAGGAGAGCAAAAGTGACTTGATGCAAAAAAATAAAAAAAATAAGAACCTTTTGTTTCTTACTCATCCGCCCGTCTTTGCTTTGCTTCTGTCCTCGTTTGTGTTGCTTTTCTCTCCTTCGTGGGCTGTGGTCGTCACACGGAGTCCGCCTGCAGGGAGTCTTTGCCTTTGCCGTTCTCCCTCGGACCAGCGCATGTCTCCGTGCGCCTCCCTGTCTCTCCCCACCTCCTGTGGTTGAACTGCTCCACTCTTTCGTGGTGCAGGGTGTGTGTGTGTGTGTGTGTTATGTTTGTTGTGTTACGTAATCCTCCATCTCAAACAGAAGTGTGAGGCTGTTTTTAATTGAAAAAAAAAAAACGAAGAATGTGACTTAAATAGCAACATATAAAATGCACGAGGAGGGTGAGCTGCCGTCAGGAACGAGGAGGAGCCCAAAAATCTGAAATAAACACGAATTATATCACTAACGGAGATTTCATTTGCTCTGGTGCGTTCTTATTAGCAGTCCATGAAGAGATACCGCACGCAGGCAGTAATAAGAATCGTGGCTTTAGTTTAGTTTTCAGTTTACGTTCTTGAATTCATCACACAAATCATTGATCGATGATGTGCTCTGCGATTAGCGGATGATGGAGAGCCAGCCTGTCCTGACTTGTGTTCACTTCCCTCTAGTTGTCGCCACGCCACCATCTCCAAGTTCTTCGGAGACGAGACTCCGAGTTGCGCCGGCGCCTGCGACTTCTGCCGCGACCCCAAAATGGTCCGAGCCCAGTTGGAGAGAGCGACTTCCCTCAGCACCAAAATCGGAGTTCAGAGCAAAGAGCCCAAAGGACCGTTCGGTTTCCAGGCAGATCTTTACGGAGGAGGGAGGAAGGGCTACGGCTTCGAAAGGCAAGGGCGACTTCAACGATGCTAACTGAAACTGTCGATGGACTTCCTTTTACTTTTACAGTGTAAAATAACCTGCTGATCAATGCTGGCGTTCCACCTCTCAGGTACGACGACGGGGACACCGATTGCGTTGAGGATGACGGCAGGAAGCGGAAAAAGGAATTCTCTGAACTCTACGAGAAGCAAATCAACATGCGGAAGGTGATGCATGATCTTCGGCGTACGCTGGCACGCTTAAAATTGCTCAGAACTAGCAAAAAAACAACTGTGCTGTACCTTTGCGCAGCTGTGTGCCAGCTGCTGGCTGCAGGCTTTGAGGCCCTGCTAAGAGCTAAATCACTCCCACTTGTGGAATTGTGTTACGTAGACTTCAGAGAAGCTTGTCCAGTTTACAACATGCATAAAAGCAGAAGCGCGTTGATTGTAAAGTAAAGCAAACATGGCTCAGTTTACACAACTGCTTGAAGTGATATCTCACCCAAAAAACAATCGCAGATACATTCTGAGTCGTGAGTAACGAGAACAGAACAGCTGGCAATCGCTCAATTAAAGCCGTCGTTAAACCAAGAAACGATCTATTCCAAGCTCAAAAGATGTATTTATTTAGCCGTTTATGGGGGCGTTTGTGCCTTCGTTGTACGAGTAGAGCGATGGCGGGAGAAGCAGAGCTTAATGGAGCTCCTCCTAGTAGCGCCACACAAAAGATTCAGCTAGGGGTTGTCCTGAAATGTAAGGGTTAACTGGACAACGCGCACGGTTGTGATGGAGGCTTTGTGCCAGTGGGTCGTTTCCTCTCGTGCTTCTGACGACTGACTCCTCTCTACGCCCGTGTTTCTTTAGGGAACTGGCTGTCCGAGTGAAAACTTTGTTGCTCCAGGTTAGTATGTTGGACAATAAAAGGAAATGCTAGTGGCTACTTGTGCGTTTTTTGTACCGCTCTCTGAACCATGTGTCCTCCTGTACAGATCCCGACTGTCCACTCAAAGAGGCCGACAGTCAGAGGATCTCCTCGCTCAGCGTGAAGGTAAGACACGATGCCAGGGACACATTCCTCACGTCTTCCTGTTCAGTGGCTCGACCGATGTGTGAAGAGCGGCGGTGGAAACGCAGCACCGCTGGGGGGGAAATGTAAATTCAGCTCTGGCATTCAGGCATTGGGTTTAAGCTGCAGCTTCACAATCTGAATCTTTGCAATCCTCAGAGTTGGAAAAAGGTTTTGCTGGAAAAAATGTCAAAGCTGTGAGGATATTTGAATATACACTCTAAATACACCCTGATATAATGACAGGGCATTTCATTGGAAACATTCTAGGAGTTTTACTCGATTTCTGTATCCCTAATGGATAAAAAAGAAACTCTTGATCTTTGATACAAACATTTTTCTTTTTTTAATTTTCAATTTCATACTTTTCTCCTTGATAAAAATGTCATGAATTGCAAATATACTGTTTTTCAGGCCAGAGAGTACGGTTTCTACTGCTTGCTGGATGCGTTAGTTCACCGCCAGGAGGCAGGATATTCTCATACGTACGTAAGCTGGCGCACGCTTTATGTGC
Organism: Brachionichthys hirsutus; assembly: GCF_040956055.1. Classification (NCBI taxonomy): domain Eukaryota; kingdom Metazoa; phylum Chordata; class Actinopteri; order Lophiiformes; family Brachionichthyidae; genus Brachionichthys; species Brachionichthys hirsutus. The sequence goes on from NC_090912.1 coordinate 4,657,411, forward strand.
TATATCTGCAGCAAATGTTCGACTTTGACATCTCGCCCTTGTCTCTGCAGCGAAGTCCATTCTCAAGCGGTGGAGTTGGAACACCAAATCTTCAGAAGCAGCAAGTCCGCCAACCTTTACAAAGCTGCGTTCTTAAAGAAGGTGACTGACTGGTTCTTCCATCACAGCGTCATTGGAGGAGTTCAGATTCACATTTTTCTGGGGGGGGGGTTAAGGGCGTTTCCCTTAACTTGTATCTTTGTTTTCAAGAGAACAGAGCTAAGGAACACGGCCTCTGCCTCTGCTGGGGGGGAAACGGCAGGTGAATGCAGAGAAATAGAGGAGGCGTCCGTCTCATCTTCCTTTTCTACGAATTTGCAAGGGTTCACTTCAGCGTCTGAGATATACTCGGTGAGATCATCTTTACTTTTCTATTTCCCCTGAGGGTACATCTTGATGCATTTGCATATCACATGAAGGCACTTCTTCTTCTTCTTCTTCTTCCTGGTGTTATAAACATTGTGTTTCCCCTCCATCCTCCAGTTGAAACCTAAAAGAGTCGGGGCAGGCCAGAGGGGCTCGTCCGACCCCCACGCGATTGCTGCCAAACTTCTGAAGCCCTCCCGCTCAGATTCTGAATCTAACACCGAACCGGAGATCGGCAGGCGTTGCAGCGACAGTTCAGGGGGCCCTGGAGGGACAAACAAAGATGGCTCTTCGGCTGCAATGTCGTCCAATAGAGCCGGAACAAATGGCGTCGCGGCTCGCCCGACGAAGGCGGGCGCGGTCGGAAGGAAGCAGCGGAAGCTAGCAGACGCAACAGAGAATTCCTGCAACATTTCTCAGTACTTTGTGATGAACAAAAGGACGGAGACGTGCCAAGAGGAGGAGGATGGTGCGAAAGACATTCCCGAAGACGGCGATGGCTTGCGGGACGACCCCCTTGAAAGGATGGCAGCTGCAGTGCTTAGCTCTTTGGAGTCCGGGAATCGGCGCAAGGCCCGAGAGAAACGTAAAGATGTAATTGTCATACGTGATGATGACGAGGAGGAGACCTTGAAATCACAAGTGCCGCTGGATGCACCGAAAAAGTCCGTTACAGAGTAAGACGCTTTCAGTGCATTTTAAGATGATGGACAAGACTTCCTCTCTCAGCCCTAACATCGGTTCCCCCCCACAGACAGAGTGAACCAGAGAAAGAAGCTGAGCGCTGTCTACCAGCAGGGGTAAGCATCTGTTTCCTTTCCAGTCTTCATTTCTACCCCCCCCTCAGTGAATGTTAGCATGTGTGTGTTTTTTTCTTTTATGTGCAGTCGACAGACGATGTGAAGGTGGACGGAGAGTCGTCTCCTCCAGCAAAGCGCAGCCGCTGTGCACACAGAAAAAGCAGAAAAGTGACCTTCAACCCCAAGGTGCGGGAGAGCCCCCTGCCCCCGAGCCATCGGCCCGTGTCACTGAAGGAGGCTGCTGATATTGTGGTTCGCTGCCTGGACCCGTTTTATGCGAGCAAAAGATTTGCCACCAGGGTGAGAGAGGGATGGATATTTACAAAAAAAAAAACCTTTTTGCTAACCTTTCTGGCAAAAGTCTCATCTTTTGCTTTCTTCTGTCGCAGGCGCTGTTCAAGGCGTTTGCCCGCTACCTGTCGCACCTTCTCAGAGAGGCGGGGGGTATGGGGAAAGACCAAGGTAAGCAAAGGGGGGGGGATGTGTTTGCTGCATGTGATGGCCTTCCCACTAAAAAGCTCATCTCTGTGCTCGCAGTTAGAGCAGAAGCCAGCGCTCTCATTGACGAGTTCTTCAGCGAAGTCGAGTGCTGTGCCAGCGAGGACGACTGGAAGCACCTGAAAATGAAGGACGGCCCTACGACTGCCAAGCGCAAGGCATGATGGGAAGGGACATGTAGCTAATGTTCCTTTCTTCTACTGACCAGGTTTACCGGTACACTGATTTGCTGCTTGGAAGTTAGTTTTTTCTTCTCCAGGATCTTTGCTTTGATCAGCATATTGTCAGCATTATTTTAAGCCAGAGGTAAAACTGTAAATAATTTGACTAATGGTTCTTCGTGTTACATCTGAAGCGATTTTACTTTACGGGTGGTGTAAATATCACTCACTGGCAATGCTAATATGGGCTCAAAAATTAGCAAGTGTAAAAAATCTCTTGACAATTTTAACTAAGGATGTAAACATGCTAACATTTCCAGATTAGCATCAGATGGAAAGAGCCACTAAGGCTAATGTGAAAATCATTCTGCAGATGTTTTGGTCACATTGAAAGTTTGGCCTGACTGCAAGATGAAGGGCCAGGAATCACCAAAGTTAGCCGGGGTTCATCCTCCGAGCTGTCCGTTTGTTGATGTTTCAGTTCAGTGGTGAAAGGACCAGCTTTGTTGTTGTTGTTGTTGTTAAACCAGTGTTGGTTAGAGGTTTCTCTTTTACTGGATTTTTTGTTTATATATATATATTTTTTTTTTAAGTAAAATAGTTTCTAGCGAAGGAAACCGTTCCTTTCGCTATAGTGGCTGGCAGGCCTATGAGGCGGCCACAGTGTTTGTCTCCAGACCCGAAGTGTCCTTGAAGCTGCGATGGACACCGAGGTCGGACTTGTCCCTGCGTCGCCCGTTCACTCCGACATGTTTACCAGACAGTCTGCATGACGGGGACACAAACACCCAGAGTCCAGACCAAGTTTGTAAGAGACAGGTGCTCACTTTAAGCCAAAATAAAAATGCCCCATCTGTAGTTACAAAATGTGTAAATATACGACCTAGATTGTAGGGTAATATATCAGGACTGTCTGTTGGTGTCCAATTTCAGGGACTCTGTTGAAAATTAAAGAAATGCCGTGAATTTAAATGACTGGTTCATTATTTAATACCAGAATGGGCAATTTGTGACGGATGGACCTGTGGAACAAACATGTTCCCGATGAAACACATTGAAATCTTTATTGAGCATCTGGGCTAAAAGCAAGCCAATGACAGAAGGAATACGTGCACGTGTGACTGTGCAGGAAAAGCATGCAGTTTTGTGTCCATGAAGGAGATTCCACCGATGTTGAGCCGCACAGTCATCCCAGTAGTTATACTCTCACTTATTATACCCTCACTAATCTACCTCACTATATAACGATGGAAATGCAGAGCCAGCCCGTTTCCCAACGCGTACTGTCCTCCGTTCATATATTCTAATCTCAGATTATTGACTTCATGCCACGCTGCTGAAGAAAGTGATTCCGGAATGAGCATTTTAGCACGGATCCACCTGACCCAGGAGCGATGTTCCCTCTGATTGTTCATGCGTCTGGGCAAACACACAAACTCCCCGAGCAGTCCCTTGGACAACTTCGAGCAACATTTATAAGAATACATTTTATTTTAAACGCACTTTACATTTGAAAGCAAATCTCAAAGTGCAAAATAGTATAAAAATAAATAACATAAATACATGAGAAAATCAACAAGCAAAGGATGTGTGTACTGTTTATGTTATTTTCAATTTCGGTTGGATTTCCGCTGCGCGAAGACCGTATTAGCTGTGCGTAATTACGCACTTCGAGATATGTTTTTAGGACAACGTCAGATGCAAGCAGCAGTCCTTCCCCTTCGCGAGTGTTTCCGACTACACCCGAACGCATCACGCCGCCCTCGCCCACTGTCAACCGGCCCCATCAGCGCCGGGTGGGGGCAACACGAGAAGCGCTGTGTGCGGGATTCTCACGCAGCTGCTCTAGCTCGTATCTGCGGGCCTGGTCGGTCGGAACAGTCGGATCTGGTGTTCTGGTTTTTAATGTCATCTGGATCTTTAAAGGGCTGCACCGCTGTTGTCACTTCCGCTCGAGCCCAATCGATGAATTAGCCGATCATGCCGCCGGTGCAGGAGGAGGTCTGAACCGATGCTCGGTGCGGGGAGGATGGAGGAGTTCGGCACGGAGGAAGAGGAGCCGTGGTACGACCAGCGGGACCTGGAGCAAGGTGAGGTGCGGGGGATCAAACCGTTCACGCTGTACGCTGGGTGGGGTGGGGGTGAATGGCTGCATCTCGTCATGACGTCATGCACCGTGAACGCTGCCTCTTCATCAGCTGCCTTTACTGTCTCTCCTCAGCTCCATCTTCCGCCCTGACGTGCATCAAGCACGATGTTTAGGGGCTCTGGGGGGGTTTCAGGTTCTGACAGACGGATGTGAACACACTGATCTTGTTTGGGGGGGGGGGAGTATTCATGTATTATTGTTGGTCATCGATAGTTCATTTTGAAGTGATTGATTATGTCTGGTAATGGGTTTCCTCATCAGAGCCCCTCTGCATGCTCGTATTCTTGTATTACATAACAATTGCTCAGCGCGTGTCGGCCGTGGATGCTGTGACTCGGTCGGGCCCCCCCCCCCGCGGTGCAAGAATCACTGGAAGAATCACTCAACGTAAAAGACGCAAGAAGGTTCGTCCAAATTAACGGGAAAAAAGTGGAACAATAATTTTATTGTAAAAAGTCAGAAATGAAAATCAAAGCATTCGTTTTTTGGTACGTGAGGATGCGAGGCTGCCGGTGGAGATGATTCACTCACTTCCTGTTCAGATGCTTAGGCATTGTGGAAACTGTTTATCCGCTGATCTGGAGCCGGTTTCTCTGCTTACTTTGAGGCTGCTCTGTGGGGTCAAAGGTCACAGATAAGAAGTCATCGCCTCTCATCAGAGTTCTTCCTCCCGCTGAACGTCATGCCTCCATAAATTTCAAAACGCCACTCAAGTTGGATGAATCGTCTCCTGCAGCCTCTCATGTCCCTGTTAAAAATGCTCCTCGCTCAGTCGCCATCGAAAAGAGATCGCCCGGGTTTCTGAACCGTCTTTTAACCGACGGCGCTAGTGAGTCCTGTGTTTAGATGTTTAATGATTTTACTGACAAACAGGAAAGGTTTTCCTTCACAATTTCAAAAAGGTCTGCGCTTTACACTCATGTTTTTACACATGTTTTGAAAATGTGCTCGCGCTTTAGCATTTATATTTGGCGGGATAACGACATTGCTCAGACAAAGCGCTGATATAAACTGTGCTAAATCATAATAAACACTCAGTGGTTGCATTCAAAAAGCTCTACGTGCACTTCAGCCGCAGCGAGCGCCTCGTGTGGAGGATTCCTCGGAGGCGATGAGCCCAACGCCATGCAGGCGATTCACATGCTCGACAACTCTCTCTGCATTCTGCTTCCTCTCCCTTGGCTCCCGTCAGATCTGCACTTGGCAGCTGAGCTCGGCAAGACTCTGCTGGAACGCAACAAGGACCTGGAGGACTCCCTGCAGCAGATGTACGTCAACAATGAGGAGCAAGTGCAAGAGATCGAGGTACGCCTGATTCTTAAACAAGTCCTCGGGAGGAAATGTCACGTTTTAAAACGCAGATTCTGCCTCGAGGTATATATCGCAGAGAGTAATTGAAGGTAAGGCTGCATCTGTTCAGCCATCGATTCCTTTCGACACTCAGCTTGCATTCCTTCTAGTACCTGTCCAAGCAGCTGGAGATGCTGAGGGAAATAAACGAGCAGCACGCCAAGGTGTACGAGCAGCTTGACGAGACCGCCAGAGAGCTGGAGATCACCAACGAGAAGCTGCTGCTGGAGAGCAAGGCCTCGCAGCAGAAAATAGACAGGTGGGCATCACCTGCTGGACAACGGGGGGGGGCTCCAGCCCCGTCCTCCTCCCACGCAGTCTCTTATTCCTTTCTCTTTCGGATTCAAGTTCATTACAAATCACATTAGTCGTCTAAAGTCTGTAAAGTAGCTTTCAATGGCCGCCTCTGTTCATTCTCTTTGCTTTGCATGGCTGTGTGTGTGTGTGTGTGTGTGTGCACAGGTTGATGGGCACCGTGCACACCCTGCAGGGACAGGTGGACAGTCTGACATCTCGCGTGGACGAGCTGCGAACTCTGGAAGAACTGAGGGTTCGAAGGGAGAAGACGGAAAGGCGCAAGACGGTCCACTCCTTTCCCTGCCTCAAAGAGCTCTGTACCGCGCCAAGGTCACTCGCCCGTCCTTGGAAGCTCCTCCCACCCCAGACAGCGTCCCATGTAACTTCGTAGATGTAAAGTATAAAATCAACTTCTTTTTTTGGTCAGGTACGAGGACGGCTTCCTGCTCGCCAACCCAGGCAGTGTGGATCTCGCCGACGGACAGCCAGCGGATGAGGAGAACGACCGCCTGAGAGACATCGTCTCCTCCCTGCGTGCGGCCGTGGCCAACGAGCGCTCCAAGAGGGAGGGCGCCGAACGGGAGTGCGCCGCCGTGCTGCAGGAGTTTGAGCGTCTGGAGCAGCGTCTGTCGGGAGCCGAGGGCTGCCAGCTGCGGGTCCGGGAGCTGGAGGCTGAGCTCCGGGAGATGCAGCAGCTGAGGAAGTCCAGGATGTGTCTGATCGGGGGCATGGAGGACGGATTTGAGGCACTGCTGAATAACGGTCCCGAGACAGACACCCCGGAGGAGGACGGCGAGTCGGAGGAGAGAGGTGAAGCAGAGGCGGACGGCTCGGGACAGCAGGGCGGCGCAGTGAGGAAAAGCTGCAGCGACACGGCGCTGAACGCCATCTCAGCCCGCGACGCTTCCGGCCGGCGTCAGGGCAGCTACGCCCTCCACGCTAACGGCGTGCGCAAACGCGGCATGTCCATCCTGCGGGAGGTGGACGAGCAGTATCACGCCCTGTTGGAGAAGTACGAGGAGCTGCTGGGGAAGTGCCGGCGCCACGAGGAGAGCCTGTGCCACGCCGGCGTGCAGACCTCCCGGCCCGTCTCCAGAGACCCCTCCATGAAGGAGTACAGCGCGGCGTCCGCCGGCCCCTCCACGGCAGGAGCTTTTGCCGTGCCTCCTCAAACGCCATCCACCCCCGAGGCGCTGGAGGGGATCAGCAGGCAGGTGGAGCAGGTGGACAAACGGCTCAGTCAGAACGCGCCAGAGTACAAGACCCTGTTCAAGGAGATCTTCTCCCGCCTGCAGAAGACCAAGAGCGACATAAACTCCACCAAGAGCAGGAAGAGTAAGAAGTGAGCTGAAACATGGAAGCTGCTGACGCAAGCGCTGAAATGTGATTTACCGCCGTCTTGACCCGTCACGACCCGGTGGGTGGATGAAAGGGCAAATAACCAGAACGTCAGGGGACAGTGTGATGTCGTATTTAATGCAGAAAGAATGATTTTCATTTATTGTTCATTTATTACAGAGTAATACAAAGGCCAGCTAATTAATTTACGAAGTAAAAAATAAAATCCTGATTTTAACATAACTAGCATTTGGACCCCGTTTCTGTAAAAAGAGGAGGAAGCTCAACGCAGCAGCTGGAGGATGAATGAGTACACATTGAGTTTTGTGTTTTGCAGATCTGCCTACTTATACATGTATTAAAACCACTGGTGAAGCTGTTGATGTGTTTTGTTTCCCTTAAAAACACCTACAGGGGAATAATCAGTTTAACATTGTTCTCAGAGACACAAACATGTTTGATCATGAAATTAAATTCTATAATCTGGGAACCACGTTAAGAGATGTTTGTTACCCAACAGGCAAAACAGCTGGAACAATAATATTACCCCATCTCTGCTACTTTTAATGTTTAAACTTCCCTTCACGTTATTTTTATCTCAAAAGTTGGGAAAATCTTCAGGCCAAAGTGAAAGCGCTCATGGAAGAAACCATTTAAATTAAATTGCCCCCCCGCCACACACACACACACACACACACACACACAAGGAACAGGAAAACTAGAGACCCAGTCTGAACACTTTAATGTGAAAACAGATCAGTAACCTGTAGATGATAAGCGGCACACACTGAGCCAAACCATTGATTCATGACGGCTGAATGGACATAATGGAGCATTTCACGAAGACAAGAGGTGTGCGTCCACTGCCCGTCCATGTCCACGTGAGGACAGACGTCTCCGCACTGGTTCATGATGGAATGCAATGCAGGAGTGGGCTGGATGCACTACAACCTGCAGCAGCATTTACAGCTACAGCTGACATGTATGGCAATGAGAAAGGTGTTTACAATCAGAGACTCGTGTGCCTAAAGGTGTTTAGAATCTGTCGTCCGGGTGGCATGATCGTTAGAAGTGTGGAAACTGGATGAGGGTTTGGTGATGAGAGCAGTTATTAAGGCCACATGATAGTCAACGGCCAAAAATTCATTGAGCAGGAGACAAACAGCCACAAAGTAATCGGTTTGAGCACACTTTAAATAGCGCCGAAAGATTCTGATAATATAACCAAGTCTGAGGTAGAAATAATCTGCTCAGAGGCTTTAGGAAGGCCGTGATCAGTGATCAGTGATGGCACGGTGGCTACGTGCAGCACTAGTGCTTCCTGCACAATGGTTTCAAAGGCATAAAAGAAAGACATGCGTGAAAAAAGGGAAGAGGAAATGTGGGAACAGAGCAGAGGGAATCTTAAACTCGATTTTTCCCCAAGAGTAAAGTTTGCTTTCTCCATTTATTAGAAAAAAAAACATTAAATGATGAAAAGGAATGATGAAGTGATTGAAATTTAGAATTAAAAAAACAACATAGTGGACATCACTGGATGGAGAAGGCAAAACGTGTAAAATCAACACGTAAACCAGAGATGGATCCAGACAGAAATAATAATAGCAAAAAAAATGGAGAGGAGGACGAAGCAGAGGAAGTTGCTGCTGGAGGATCAATCACTTCCAATCTTTCTTGATGGAGATATTCCATTTAAAGGAGAGATAATCGTGCTTGTCATCGTCGGTGAACTTGGATTTGACCTCATAATTGCCCCGACTGAGAACGCCGCATGGTGCCTCCTCTAGGTTGGTGGAGAAGTGGTATTCATCCGGTCTGGGGGAGTAGCTGCCAACCATGTATTCCGTTTTATCAACTGCCCATAAGAGAGGAAGATAAAAGAAAAAGAAAAGGTGCTGTAGGAAGCTGTTGAGCACATCGTCAATGCCAGACGATTTAAGAAGATTAGACATTATTAAACAGCCACAGAAACATCAACCCCATTGAAATATGTAATGATTAACAGCCTCGACAAAGCTAAACCTTCAGCCTGATAATCTCAGGATGACACGTTTAACTCCGCCATAGGAAGTGAACAGAGAAAACAACGTACCTTGAATACTTTTCCTCTTCGTTTCCTGAATATACTTCAGGCCTGACACGATTTCCTTGTTGACCTGCAAAAGGAAAAAAACGCATAATTTCCTGTTGCAGAATATTCTTCATTAGCTGTGGTCGACATTGCAAAAAAAAAAAAAAAAAAAAAAAAGAAAACCCAGGGAAGTATCTCACAATGAAGCTGAACTTTAGTTTGTATTCGGCTTTCTCCTTCACCACCCAAGGCTTCAAGTCCTCCAGCTTTCCTAGAGGAACAAACGTCAAGCAGGGCCATCCAGATATAACACAAGGGGGTTTATATAGGGCTAACAAACAGTCGACGAGTTCCTCATTTAGTTTACCGTGATAGAGGAAACTCAAACTGTAGTAATCATCCTGGCCACCGGGTGGCAGAGTGCCTACAGCAAACCCAGCTCATCGACTTACCCGTCAGGTCGATGGACATACATTCAGGAGCGTCTGCACACTCCAGAGTTAATCGGGTCAACTGAACGTTGGGAACGTTGGCGTCTGAAACGGAGGGGAAGATCACAATGTACAGGGTGACGCGGCTATTTCAAGCTTCTGGGCGCTTGTCCTTCGTTATGACGCCAAGTTAGGTAACGATGCCTCATTCATGAAGCACGTCCAAGCATAAACTGACATTCCACGACTGAATTTCTAATGCGTAACGTTGAGGCATAGCTTAACTTTGGAATGCCTGAATAAAAAGTTTGGAGAATTCAATTAGTCAGAAAAGTAAGTGCCGGCGCCCGAACACGCAAATGGCTTCGCTTCGTTGTTGTCGGAACGAACAACAAAGCAATTGAAAGGAGACAAGATATTCTGCAGAGGTTTACAGGAGACGGGGGGACTTAACGGGAATTAACGGGAATGGCTTACCGGTACGCACAGCAGACTGGCCCAGCAGCGCCTTCTTGTACCGGTTTAGACTCTCATCCTCCGCATCCTGGGCTTGAATCTCCTGCAAGCTCTTTTTTGCAGGAGCTTTGTATTCAAGTTTGGGCTCTTGTTCCTGATTGGCTGCTGCCATTTCGGCCAGCTGCTCTAGTGTAGGCTCTTCGTCGGCCATTGTGGACTAATCGCAGAGAAAACAAAAGGACAGAAGAGCGGGCTGGTTAGCATGCAAGGAGACACGGCAGTGATGGCTTCAGAACTCTGTTATTGACTTTGCTGTTAGGAGTAACAGTGACCTTTAACCTGCTAATGTGGCTGATTAGGGTTAAGGACACTGATTCTGAGCAGGCAACATGATGAGGGCAGCTTTATCATCAGAGATCCGGGGGGGGGGGGGGAGAGCTATAGCACTACACACAGGAGCTACACAGCAGCGCTAGCTGTGTAGCTCCTGTGTGGCTTTGTTATTCAGCACGGCCGACGCCTTTTCATCTGAGATGAACCGAGCAAGAAGCCGCACGGTTTGCAAAACGATACCACACAATCAGAGCCGCGCGCAATCTGTGCACATAAAAAAAAAAAAAAAAGTCCACGAGGAAGACAAAGTGCACCGAGCTCATAAACGTTTTTCAGCGCCGGCGTGCTGGAGCCAGGTGAGCACTCCCAGTGAAGGCAAGGCTCTTTGCAGACAGCCCTCTTCTGCTGCTCGCAGTCGGGTACAAGCCACACAGGAAGTGAGGAGGCGGAGCCTCTGTGCACTCAAACGTCTTGCGAGCAATCTGCACGCTTTTGGCCGTCGAGCTGCGTGTCTCTGGTCAGGAGGACGCAGAAACGCTTCCCCTGCTGCAAAGAGACATTCTCGGCTGCGTCAAAGCCATCGCTCCTCGAGCGCCGACCCACCGGTTGTTTCCTCACTTCCTCGAATCTGTTGGTTGACCCTTCTCCCGCGCGAAACCGTGGGGGAGGAAGTGCTGGCTGCCGCCGTGCAGCCGTCAGCGCTGGGTGTTCACAGGGGACAGAAACACTGGGAGTTTCAGACATTAAATGTGTTTACGGAGCACCACAGTTTACGTTTACTGCACCAGGGTCACCACCCAGAAAGCATCAAGCACAAATCCATCAGGAAGGAAAGTAATCTCCCTTTGGGATTAATAAAGTGTTCTGAATCTGTAATCTTATCGTCCTTATTTAGGTATTAACACGGAAAGACAGAAACCTCCTTCATAGATGTAAACGTGAAACACACGCAGGAAATACCTAAACACTCGCTACTTTATGAAAAGCCATACATTTTATGCAAGTACAGCCACTAGCTGTTCCCACCAGGATCTAAACAGAGACACAACCCAAGTCCCTGCCTGATGGAGGAATGTGTGGAATATTACAGATTTCATTATTGCTTTAATCATTTTGAAACTCCCAACAGATTAATTTATCCTGGGAGTAATCATTGTGACTTTCATTTCATCTGCTCATGGTGATCCTAATAAAGTTGAATAAAGCTAGCCTCCTTCCCACAGGGCAAAGCGGCGTGCGCTGCAGAAATGTTGCACTACGAGTTTCATCTTGTTGTAAATTTCACCCGTTTGACTTCACGATGGTTCCTGCACTGCTTCGTATGTAACGCCTAAATTCACCGACACATGGAAAACCAAATCGTTTCTACCTGCCCAACACAATGAAAACAGACGTAACCTCATTCCCGGATGACATTTCAGCCAAGTAGGAAATTCTTGACGCAGCAAACGAAAGCCTCGTGCTCCGAGTGAAACAGATTAGACCGACAACATTTACTTCACCATGCAGCCCATAGCGGTGCGCATTCTTTCGGGCTAACCCTGCTCAAACAATGCGGGTTGCAGCTACGTGGCTACGTGGCCACACACAGAAAGGTGTGTGTGACATTAGCTATTGTGCGGCGGCCTGCATATAACCAGCATGGAATCAGCCTCAGCGCGGTAAAGAAAATTCATCCATGAGGGATACGTGACGAGGAACGCCCCGCGTGGTCCGGTCCAACGCACGTCAGGACACGTCTCGAGGATACACATTTCCGAACTGGAAACCCGGAAAGTGTCCCTGCATGCTCACGACGCTCGTCTCTCCAGTCACTGGTATCGGCCCCAGAGACTAGCTTGCGGAGTTGCCTCCACTGCGGGGGTGTTATTCTACACCTTTGTGGGTGCGTGTCCTCCTTGAACGCTGCAGCTCGGCGCCGCTGAGCGTACACGGAAGTCGTGTGTCTGCCAACGGGCCATTTCTGAGTGTCGAAGCTTTGCTGCAAACTTCCTTCTCAGGCAGCAGTTTGGCGAGTTTTATTATACAGGCTGCAAAGATCGAGCGCCGAACGCCCATGATCCGTTTGCAGGGCGATCCAAAGGTGCAAAGGTGGCAAAAGGTATACAGTACTCCAAATACTTGGTTACGAGTTTTTGGATTCTCTGACCTGACCTTAGCTTTTGAAAATGAAAACGCAAAGTGAAGCTGGTCACATCCAGACTGATATTTCCAGGTTGATTATTTCTGTTTTAGTGACATCATTGATCCTAGACCGATCAATAATGTCAGGGACCTCACAAGCCGCAGCTACATCCATTCTAGGTTTGATTGCTTCTGATCAATCGCCTCTAATTGTCTGCACTTAGTGTGTTCTTACTTCCCATTAGCTGCTGTGAGAGCAGAACACAGCCGAGCTGAACCTCTGGCCGCTTCCTCCTTCAGAGGGATTTCTCACCAGATATGTTTTAAATATCCCGGGAGAGAGTCGGCCTCCGTTTCGTTTCCCCCTCTGTTGGGCTTCTTCTTTGCAGAATGAACACACACTGTTGCGACTGTTCTGTCGGTTTCACCTCCTGGCACCTTCCTCCATTTCTGTATGCGGTTGGCTTCCTGAGCGTTGCGCCAGCTCTTGTTGCAACATTTCCTTCAAACGTTTCCAGTGCGACAGCCTCAACGACATTTTTTTTCTTACTTAAAGAATCGTGTCAGTCTCTGGAAGGCGCATTCCATGAAACCTCACCTTGGATAATTTGATTTCCTGCTCACTGGACTTGAATGTTAAGAATCATTTCTATTATGTTTTTATGTAAATAGCCGTTACCAAGTTGTGGCATGACGACCGAATGTCGTCTGCATCGGATCCAGAACGGAGCCGGTAACAAAATATTATTTTTACATTGAAAGCCCCATTTACAGATTCTCAACTCCACTTTTACTTTCCATGGTTGGTGTATGAAGACACCAAGAACAATTTAGAACCTTTTGATGATGATCCAGATCCACGTAAATCCAATTACAAGTGGAATGAGCTGCTTGGCGGAGGTTTACGCTCAGAGTGCTATTCTACTTTTGTGTTTGAAGTGGACTTCAAATGACTTCAACACCTACAATTAGAATTATACACGCAGTCTATTTAATCAATAGTTCATCGTCCTGTGGATTATACAAGATCCATATCGAGAATCCAGAACTGCAAATGTGAGGCGGTAAAAGAAATACACAATCCCAAAGTCATTCAAGTCCAACAAGGGTGACAAAAAACATCCAGACCATTATGAGGAAAGCAGGAAGGCAAAGGAGGACTGCTCATTTCGGTTATCTCCACAGGAAATCACTGCGAGTCTTTCAGACACACCACAAAGCGCACAAAAGTGACATTTTGAATATCAGCCGATAAGTGATGTGTGTGCACGGTGTCTGCGGCATCCTGCAAAAAGACATGATGGAGGCGCGTCCACTCACTAATGGTGGACAATAATCTGTTCAAGCAGGACTCGCACAGGGACCGTCTGCGAAAGACCGAAATGGAGAATGGAAATTTAAAAAAAAAATGCAATCGTTTCTATTTGCTCTCCATTATTCGCACTTTGCAGACGGTCCCTGTGCCACCTGAGCAGCTTAATTAATTTATCTTATCAAGTCCAGGTGGGCGAATGAAATTATGTTGTTGCACATCGTCCATCTTAATTAGGATATATATATATATATATACACACAGGTGCATCTCGAGCCCTACCTACCAGCCAATTTCAATTTTTAACAGGTTCCAGGAAGTGGCAGTACACATTCCTCCGATCACATGGCAGTTCAACACATTTGAATAAAAAAAGAAGAAAAAATAAAAACCCCGCTCATTATTTTCCATGTCCTGCTCAGACTTCCGCCAGAAGATTTACCATGACTCACCCCCCCTCCCCAAAGAAAATAACGGACTATGAGTTTTACACAATAATATATCTGCTACAAGTGTTTTTTATGTTTAACTCAAATTTAAAAAGTCGCAGTAAGTTATTTATAAAATGAATGCAGCATACGCTCATGGGGGAACTTTCGAATACGTCACCGTCAGGTGTCCCGAACACCGACTAACTTCACAACAGCGGCTCTGCATATGTAACATGGCGGTTTGTATCCGTCAGAAAAACGAGTTTATTAAGCATTTGATCAGTTCTTACCGCTGTAACAGCTGGAGGGTTCGTCTCTCTCGTGGAACTGCGGAAAAATGGAACCAAGTGAAGCGACAGAGACAAAAGGTGTGACCCGGAAGAAAGAACACAACACACATCCGGTTTGCTGCCTTCAAAATAAATCGGAACCCTGAACCAGAGAAAAAAAAAAAAAAGCTTCCACCAAGCACCTCAGTTATTGTCCTATATTTATTTGAGCAATTGGATTCATATTGATATCATTATTAGTTTAGAAGTTATTCACAAAAAGCACACTTTCAGTAATGGCGGTTTTCATGATATTGGAATAATGAAGATATTGTAAAAAATCTGAACAAAATGGAAAGTTATCCCGAATTTGCAACTGAAAATCAGATCCTCCACCCTCGAGACAAACACATATATACATGCTGGATGGAGTAAAAGGTAAATAAAGCAGATAAAATCACTGTAATTAACAAAATGAGCATTTTCATACATGATCAAATGTGTCTTTTGAACATTCTCCCTCGGTATTTTGAGTCATATTTTAAGAAAATGAGTCACTTAAAAGCAATAAAATATTTTTTTCAACGAGAAAACGTTTTACCGCGAAAAGCCAGCAGGAAGTTGTGTTTATTGTGGAAATAATTCACGTTTTGGGCCTTAGACGTCATTCCGGCTTCCTGTGACAAGGCCGAACAGGTCTGTGTTGCACAGACTCGCGTCTTCCTTTCGCTGGGTCCGGACATTTTACAATTAAATTCCACTCAAGTTTCAGCTCATCCTTCTCGCTCATCCTCCCCAAAGGAGGTTATGTTTTTGGTTATGTCAGCAGGATTACGGAAAAAACTGATGGATGGATTTTGATGAGAAAAATGAATGACTGAAGATGGGTCTTGGTCTAACTTGGATACCATTATATTTTGAGAGCGATCCAGACACCTGCCTGGATAAAAATAAAGGTCATAAAGGTGTTCAATATGCACAATTAAGCAAAATGTCTGATCCAGAATGAGGTCAGGGAATATGTTTAATTTACATTTTCCAAAATCAGTTAAACACACACAACTCCGACTCACTTTTACTGGCTGGTGTATAAAGATGGCGGGAACAATTTAGAGAACCTTTTGATGATCCAGATCACCATGTGGACAGTGTAAGTCCAATTACAAGGCTGAATGAGCTGCTTGGCAGAGGTTCGCGCTCTCCCCGGGCGCTTCTCTTTTCTAGACAACACTGAAGGTTCGGTGCCAAAATTAATTAATCCACCTAGACAGGTCTTCAGCCACTTATACAGACCATGGGAGACAGGCATCATAAACCCTGACTAATGTTCATGTTTTTGGTGATGGGAGGAAGGTTTACCATGCAGAAACAGCGCCACCATGCTGCTGCCATTGAAATTACAAAGAAAAAGAAACTATAGTGGTGCCCCACACAAATGTTTATTCTACAGAATCAGACAGCCCATCATGGAGATGCATCAGTCCGTCAAAGAACCGATGCTTCCGATTACATGTTTTCAAGCTTACACACGTACATTTGATTGTGGTTGACTTTTTATACTGTTAAAAACCATGTACAAATCCAAGCATACATTTTCTAAAGTACGAGACTGAGCTATCAGGTGGTTGAGCCCATGGACGTACAAGTACTGAGAAACATCTTGGTACTATGCACCGCAGGTTTTATTACAAGTTTCATCAACTACAGGGGTAGAAGGAGGAATTGGGGTGAAAAACCCAACTCACATTTACCTACAGCCAAAACAATTCCTTGCGAAAGAAAAAAATAAAAATAAAAATACTGGTAAAAAACATTTTGGAGCAGTTAAAAGATACGGGTTGGAACGATAAATTCAACAACACAAGAACCAGATGTAAAATATTCCACACATTTGTAACAACCACCACTGTGAAAACAGGATGGGACAAATCACAAGAACTCCACCCCTTAGCTGGTATCCATCTGGAAAAGAAAAAAAAAAGCACTTAGACAAACTGCAGATATATTTGTAATCAACGACAGGCACAATACTGACAGCGGAACACACCCTGGCATTGTAGGCGTCTAACTGGGCGTCGAGTTCCTCTGCTGATAGCTGCTGCTTGCCGCCCCCACCTCCTCGCCCGCCTCGACCCCGTCCTCTGAAACCGCCTATGCCACGACCTCCACGTACTCTCTGCATGCCCCCGAAGCCGACACGACTTCTGTTCATGCCGCCACCGCCTCGATTTAACCTGGAAACAAGAGCAATCGTCAATAACTACAATAAATATGTCTATAACCATTTCCTGTTACATTTGTTCAGACCCACTCACCCCTGCATAGGTCGTCTTTGTGCGTCGATCTGTGACGTGACCAGCTGTATGTTCATAGGCCGTCCTAGAGAAAGAGACTATTTTAGGGCTGTCGTACTGATGAATATCACATTTAATGCTTATACAACGTAATTCATAAAAGCAGGCAAACGACTTTATGCACTTGATCCCGATTTGACCTACCATCAAGCGGGATGCCGTTGTACTGCTTCATGGCCTTGTGGGCATCCGCCCTTCTTTCAAAGTGAACGTCCGCCGTCCCCAGGCTTCTTCCTGACCGGTCATAATGAACCGCTGCCTTTTTTAGAGTCCCAAATTCCGCAAACAGTTCCTAGCACAAGCGAAATAGAAACAGCTGTCAGTCACAAGGCTTTGTTCGGCACAAATCCTCAGAGCACATGCTGCAAAACAAAAGTTCCAATACCTGAATATCTGCATCCGAGACGCCAAAGTCGAGATTGGACACGAGAAGCTTCCCTCCGGTTTCCACACCGCCGCCGCCTCCTCCACCGCCAGCAGAGCCATTGAAGCCGCTGAAGCCATTGTCGAACATGTCGTGCTGCCACTTATCTGGAAGCTGTTTCGGCTGCAACAGATGAAAGAACGCACCTGCTGACTTCAGGATCCTCCTGCCTCTGTCAATCACAGTCCACACGGCTGGGTGTTGGGGCGAGCAGGGGCTCCACTTCCAAAAGGGCCAGGGTGCTCAACTCCCGAGAGGGTCCCCCCCCCCCCCCATTTTCCCTGCCCACCCCATCACAAGCAAGTGAATCAGGTCCGAAAATTAAAAAAAAAAAAAAAATCTAACAAGAGGATACGTTGAAAAATTACTTCTACAAACGATACACACTATTTGAAGGATTAAAAAGTTTACCATAGAGAATGCGTACATCTACACAGAATACAAATTGAGCTTTCAAGTAAGCCCAAAGCAGGTTGCCCCCCCCCACCCCAGCTTGATACCAAAGTCGCCCGTAATGATCTTGCCATCTGCGTCTCCACCAAAAGCTCTCCAGATCCTCGGGTACAGCGGGGGTCGCCATCTGAAGCAGTGTTGCCTCCAGCGTCGCACCAAAGGCTTCCTGCCCGCTCAAAAGTTCTTTATCAAGGCGAGAAGGGGCTTTCGTGAAGGGGCAAATTGTCCATAAAAACAAACAGGCTGGGATCAGAAAAGCAACGAGGGCCAGATACTCCCTCGTAACCAGCGTCGATCAGAGCGTCCATTTTGAGACCACGCCATTTTGACTGGGGCTTTGTTTGGGTCGCTTTCACAATTCTCTTTCACAATTAAGGAGTAAAGACTCCTATCAACACTACTGGGGGAGGGATTGAAGTCCACCGATCCATCCACTAGGTACAGCGACAATGGGTCGAACAGCCACCAGAACAGGCCTTGTTGTGAAACTCAGCCAGCCACTCCCGAACAAAAGGCCACCTGGTCTCCGTACGCGGGATGTTATATTCCCAAGAGATGTGGAAAAAAAAATCATCTGAGGCTGACATTTCTCGACGAAGCAGGGTTCTTCTCGCCATCATAATGAAACTTGGGTCGAAAGAGACCTGCTTATCGATCGTGGACGATTAGCTGAAATTTAAGATGCTGGATTCAAAATGGCGCCGCCAAGGCCCGACTGTAGCAAGTTAGCCAGTAGGGCTAACGAACGCACTCTCCAGAGGCCTCTTCTTGGAAAAACGATGTAAAACACATGGGTCGAAGGAGAGGAGCTACAATAGGCAAACTATTTCCATTAAATGCTTAACCGCAAACCGGAGCGCTCCCATGAGGGACAATTGGCGGTTACAGCAATCAATTGCTTGACTAGCAAACTGGCTAGATGGTTAGCTAGCAAGCCTGCTGGATAACAGAAGGACGTTAACCGGGCATTTTCAGGATTGGCGAAGGATTTTCCATTTTCTGCCCATTCCTTTAATTTTCTCATACCCTGCTGTAAGGCGTTGGTCTGCCACTACCGCGGTTCAGGTTCTGACGACTCCTCATGGGGAAGGATCCGCTGCCTCCCCGGCCTCCAAATCCGCCGCTGGCTCCAAGGCGGCCTGCGCCTCCTCCCCGGCCGCCTGAGCTTCCGCGGCCTCGACCTCTTCCTCCCCGGCCTCCACCTCTCTGCTGCCTGTTCTGTTTAATAATGTCGTCTAAAGACATATCCATTTTGTCGGCCATTATGCTGCTCCAGTTGCACTAAACTGTCCGCAAAAGATTCCAAAATACACCCTAGGCTAGATTGGTCCCTCTCTGACTTCTTCCTTCGCTGCGCTCGCTGCACGGACTTGAGACTCGGCGTATGAAGCCTTTGAGGATATAGCCAATCTTGTTCAGTGCGTGCACCACGTTTAACTACGTCATCACGTACGTGCGTTCGTGTCCGGGACGTCTCTTTCTGATCCACTACAGACAGTACTTACAATATCTAATCCAAAAATGTACTTTGTCATTAGTTCATTCGCGCTGATACATTTGCATAAGTTGATTATGATACAGTGTTACTTATATGAGCGTTTGAAGCTTTGCGCCACATTTTAAATGCTTTAACGCGGTAAAGCAAAAAGTTACCATAAAGATAACATACTACTGTTTTGGTTGCCAAATGAGCAAGTTCAAACTGCGTTTTAATCTTCTTAAATGTGAATATTAACTACTTTATGCATCTTTAACATTATATATCTATGGGTAGATATGCTATTTGCATAGGCTTCATTAGCTGTAAGAAGGAGTTCATTTTCCTCATTAATTACACTGTTATTCCTGTTTGATAAGTGATGGATCGATTGTGAAAACGATCACCTGAAGCTGTAACAATATCTGTAGCTGGGTATACATTTACTGTATGTAAGCAATTTAATTAAACTGTTTTTCACTCATTTTTATGTTCTTAACAGAATGAAAGTGGTACCTGACTGTCAGTTCATTATACAACCAAGATTTCAACAACAATCCATGTATATTACCTTGAAAACTTGAACATAACATTCATTCTCCCAGTGCAAAATTTTGGGTACCTTCTCCATATGTTGGCAATATTTATGAGGATCAACACAAGCAGGAAAACTGTAAGTCTTTTATTCAACACGTTGTTTCAAGGCTTAACGGAGGGAAGTTAACCAGGGGACGCATTCTCTGGGAGCTCTCTACTTGAAATTTATAATAAAAATGTTGGCCTTCTGCATTGCATTTGGCTTGTGAATCTTGTTCATCACATGTCTCCAATGAGAACTTTTCCTCTACATCTCACTGATCAAACTACTTAAAAAAAATACAAAAATAAAATAAAATAAAAATAAGTCAGCCCTTTTGCATTTTCCTCCAAAGTCAAATAATAAAAGGTAGTAAAGAAAACAGGGTTTGTATTTAAGACTGGAGTCTTTGTGTCCTGTGGCGAGTATCAACAGTTTGTTCCTCAGCATCAGATGTCAGCATATTTGACAAATGCTTGCATCAGTCCCATCAACATAAAGAATGTACATATAAATATTAAATGGTTTTGGGGGGGGGGTGCTCCCTGGAATCCCACTTCTTTTCTTCATAGCCACTCATTGAGGGTAAAGAAAGCGATGGGGATGGTAATGGTCCAGAGTTTAGAAATGATATTCTGTGCTGAAAGGGCCAACAGGGCTGATTTGGCTGATGGAAAAAAGTTCTCAAGGACAATGGGTGGATAAAAGCAACTGGAGCATCATCAGAAAGACTAGGACTTCTTGGACTCCTGTGTGTTGCGTTTCTTGAGGTCACTCAGGTCCACTGGTGTGAAAGCTGCATTAGCACACAGAAAAAAAGTTGTCAACTGGTTGTGCTGGAATAATTTAAACCATTAACCGTTAAATTGCACTGTAACTTACAATGTAGATTAGGATTTGGGTTTTTCTCCACATACTCTTGTGGTCCACGGTCATTGCGTTCACTATTCTGTGTCGATCTGATGTCTCTCAGTACATATTGCCAGGCTATAAAAGAAAAGACAAGAATGCTCAAATTAGATGTAGGAAATTGTGTCTTACCCTGCATGACAACAGGACAGAGTGAAGTGAAGTGTCTGGAGTTGCAGTTCAGGGTTCCCTCCCCTTATTTGCATGACTATCGTCTGAACGACTGTCAGGTGACTTCACCTTCCTCAAGGTGGGAGCCCACAGCCCACAGCCCACATGCCTATGTGACAAATCTCCTTGTGAGTTAAAGACCTTGACCACACCCAGTATGTTAAATGTCTGGAACTCCTCTCCATCCCTTCAAAACTGAAGAAGCCTCTTGAATGAGAGGCAAAACGTGAACAAAAAATGATCAACTATCAATTCAACTAGAAATTGGCATGTATGTGTTTACATGTGTGATTAACAATATGACAAGGCTTATGTTAACATCCCACAGACAAAGAATGATGAGTTCTTACTTCAACAATGTACAAAATACATAATCCAATCATGGCCACATTTGTTTTTGGGCTTGCATTTCCTCAATGCTCTTACTCTTATGAGACAGCAGAAGGCAAGTCACCCATAAAGGACCTAACAAGCACCCACTTAATTGTGTAAATATGTGTTTTGAAGAATAAAGAGACAGTTTGTGCTTTTTTCTGTTGTGTCTTCAGTTGAATCAACAGGAAAATTAATTGGACCTAGGCTCCAGGGAAAAACTAATTTGGTTCATTTTTGAGAGGCCTATTATTCTGATCCTGAGATAAGATCCTTACACTATATGATAAAATTATATTACACTGATAAGCAGATATTAAAATGTGTACTTACTATCATGTATAAAGCGCACATTTTCCTCATGTGCTGGGGTGAAAAGCTCCCCACTGTTAGTCGGGGATCGAGGGCTTGAAGTCCGCTTGTAACTGTTCACCATCCTGGGAGCAGATGAGCTTCATAAATGTGTAAACAGCTAAATTAGTAAAAACAGTCTGGAAACAAAACTCCACATATAAAACTTAAGTGTCAGGACAAAGGCAGTACAAACTTACACCTGACCCATTTGAACCTGTGTAGTTATGTGCTTTTTACAGACCTAGTCATTCTGTTTGCAATCTTCACTTGCTCCTCGCTCCTCTATGGTGAGTGTATTTGAAGAATCCAAAGGTTCACAGGGCCTGGGCTGAAACCTACCAGTATAAAGAAATGTATATCATAGCACCCCACTTCAAATGAATACCGAAATGGCGAAATACAGGCCTGCATCACATCGATTAATTAACTATTAGTTAGCCCACACAGTTAAATTTGTTAGCCGTATTACTACTGATTGATAATTAAATATTATGATAAGTAATGGAAACACACAGTTGTTGTACCTGCGTTAACGTATTTATCTCCACCTGCGGTAAGCTATGCTTTGGAAAGATATAAACACATACTGATGCTAGCCAGCCGAGGGGCTTTTGTTTACGTTTCACTTCGGTGGTTTCGGTGTTAGCTGCAGGCTACAGAACTCAACCCAGTAAATGAAGTCATACTAAATTTCACTTTATAAATTCAAACATATGTGTGCTCTTATAACTCTGGCCCGTGGGAGGGCTAACTACAGATTTGCTGACACAATAATTTCAGCTAACTTTAGCCGGTTAGCTAGCTAATGATGTGTAATAACGTTAGCATCAAGCTAATATATGGCGGGCGTAATTGGGTACAAATATATATATATATAAATATATATATCAGAGAGACACTCGGCATTTATATATAAAAAAGAAATCTAGCAAAGCAGACCGTGTTAATACATTCAACAAACCTTTTTATTTTTCGTCTCTTCAATTTTCTGTATGCAGTACGCCGTCAGACCTGGTGAAAACGTTGCCAATGCCAACCAATCATTTCCGGGTAAATACGGAAGTGAAACAAATTTCACATCTGTCAGGCGCAGCTATTACTCGCATTTCAGTCAATCAATAATATCACTACTACTACTACTATTAATAACAACAACTATTTAATAAAACAACAAATGGAAGACTAAGTATGACAGACTCTCATTTCACTTTATTCTAAAAATGATTTTTTTTCCTGTTTTATGAAATACATAGATAATAATCTTTTTGATTTACATTGTATTTCAATTCGTTATATTGCTTTACACCTTATCCAGGATGTCAGTTTTCTTTTATAATCAGGTTTAATCAAACCACCGCTAGCAAAATTCAAAGCACTAGAAACAGTAATAGGTCAAACACAAGACTACACAACACAAAATAAATATATGAGTGTCATATTTATGAAATGCTACTTTATTTAGGAAAACATATACAAATAATAATTGCTGAGGAAATTATAAGACTTTCATTATTGGCAATAGTATTTCTACAAAAATCCCAAACAGCAATACGGTACAGTAAGAAACAATATTGCAGTGGTAGAAGTGTTTGTGTATCGTAAGCAACGTATTTCTATTTTTATTTTTTATGTATTTCTGACCATCAGTTAAGTATCAATCAATTTATGTGATCCTCTTTCTGCCCAGCAGTAAGGATATATAACTCCCACTATAATGCAAAAAATATTTGATTTCAATATGCAGTGCCTGGCTGCTTGACAATGACACAATTAAAAATACTTGAAATGTTCATGAGTGTAGGAATTTATCTAATTTTCTTTAGAAAGGCACAATTCATAGCAAGAGAACATTTTGAAGTGACACTCCATTGGTATTGTATTACAGCATTTTTTTCTGAAAATGATGACAGTGAAATATACATTGATTTACATTTGGCATATAGACAGTGGCACTATGGCAATACATAAATGCAAAGAATAATGTAAAATAAAATAAAATAAAAACAAAATGTACATAATATTACTTTAAGGATAAAATGCAAAATAGAAATGCTTGTAGCAATTTATCCTGGACATTTGGAACTAAGAAAACAGAATCACGATTTAACTTAAATTGCCTCAAATAGTTTGACCAGCTCTTTGCAGTCTGGGTCGATGAGCTCTGCAGGCTTTTCTCCACTTTCATTCTCTGCTTCTGTCCTGGCTCCCTTTGACAGCAGGTACCTGGATTAGGCATGAAACAGCTATAAATTGTGGTTTTTCAGATGTAAAGAAAACATTTTATATCATACATCTTTGTTATAGCCAATCACTACAAACATAAGTGGTATTTCATGGTATTAAGATACATAGTTTAGTTCTCTCTTTATGGACTCAACCAAATAAAAACAAAATCTAACCCTAATATTTTTGATGTGGATTCTCTCCGTTCCAATGTTTGTCCTTCTTGCTTAAAGATGTTACTTTTTGTTTTGTTTATTGTTGTTTTCAATGATCAGACTCTAACTATAAGTGTCATTTGAATGTCGTCTTTTCAACGTAACTACAATTAGGTGGCCTCGTTTTACTCTTTGAGGGATGTTTCAATCGTTCATATTTGACGTTTACCATGGTTTCAAATATTTTTTTTTTACTGTGCAATCACTGAGCACAATCAGTTCACAATAAAATAAAATAAAAAAAGTAATTTGTTACCTGGCTATTTCTGGGTAGCCGTCACTACAGGCCATGTGAAGCGGCGTCCAGCCATCTTCGTCTCTCTGATGAACATCAGCTCCATATTTCACCAGCAGCTTCACCACCTCCAGGTTTCCTGTCAGCACAGCTTCATGCAGCGCTGCCATACCTGTACATGAAACTATATCAGATGTGTGCAGCAATAGTGGAATCCTGCTACACACAGTCATGTATTCAGTTCAACAACAGTCAATATTTAACTTGCAAACAGTTCTGTAGCCTCGTCCCTCATTGGCTGGCACTAGGCTTAGTTATTATTTAAAAATGTTGAAAAAAGTTAAAAAGTTAAAAAGTTAAAAAGTGACAGCTGTGGAGACTTCACTCACCTGAGTGGAAAAGTGTATCAACACGAACCTTCCTTGCCCTTATGAACCGACCGATCTGTTCCGTATCTCCTCGCCTCACATTATCCTGGAAGATGATGTCATTGGGGAAGTGCACAGTCCTCTTTGCTGGTGTGACTGGTATTACAGGCGCAGGTTGTACCGCCGTTTGTGTGCGCTGAGTTGAACTGTACTGTGAGACTTTGCTGTAAGAAGGGATGCGCGTGGTGTTATGCTGTGCAGGGGTGTACTTTGTTGTAGAGGTGTGCGAGGACGCGTTGTGTGTTGGTGTGCAATGTGAGGGGGTGCAGTGAGTAGCGGCATGGTCTGTAGGCATGTACTGTAAGCTGCGTGAGTACGTTGACACTGGTACATGGTAGTTGTACTTCATCCTTGCAGTGATTTTCGGCTCTGCCTCCTGCCAGCCCAGAAGGAGGGAAGGGCGAAATCCAAAAGATTATGCAATTAAAAAGACAAATCCTTTTTGCGATGTGTCCGTTATCCACCTTCTTTGCTTGCTTATTATCCTTTTAATTTCCTGCTGCAGAATCTCCTGCTGTTACAGTAGAAAACAAAATGTTCACAAATCCTCGCTTCACTTCACTGTGATTCAGTCACCATCCCATCATTGTCATCTGCTGTGAAACTCTCCCATCTGAGTTTGAAGTTGTTGTTTTTTTCTTGCACAGTGTGTTTGCTGTTGCACCAACCCGTTGTCCAATGGGGCAAGTGGAAGAGCACCCCTACATATATATATACCATCTGTGGGGCTATTTTAAGGCTAAAGATCTGGTGTCTTCAGCTGAGAAATGAGTGGCCATGGCTGACGCCTCCCTCTGAACAGTCACATGCCTGTTGACGTTGCACCCACCCTGGGTCATAAAAAATGTTGACAGCCAAAACGTTTTCTTTGAGTTTTACTGAAGACAAACATCTTCCCATTTAAACATCTAAATAACAAAAATACAGTTTGCATAGTTAGACATTGCCAGATGAGTGATATTCTACCTCAAATGCATACTGTAGGTCGCTTGGAACTTACTTACTTTCTTATTTCGGATTATTACCAGCAGTAATTTTAGTAGAAATCTTGTTTTTTTGTCACCATTAATGAGAGATATATATATTACAGGATAAATAAACAACAAACAGCCACAGCACATGATGTCATTTAAACACGAGTTGTTGATTCGTGTGCTTACATCATACCTGATGGTGCAATATAACACAAGTGGCATTAGAATTTGTTTTTGTACGTTCTCAAGCATTAAGGTCATGGCAATCCTTTAAAAAAAGACAAATATAATTGGCTTAAAAAAGAAGGAAAACATACTTCCTTCTTTCTGAATTGAACAAAACTCTTAGATTAGAGGGGAAATGTCTTCAAAGATTTAAAAACACAAATGAATCCCTAAGAGAAACAGAAATTGAGATCAAATGATTGTACGTTCTTTATTCTTAGTACAATGTGTGGATCTTTGTGGAATGGTTTCAGCTCTTTCCACATGCATTTCCTTCCCAGCATCTCTGCTGACCTGCAGGTTCATCATGTGACACTTGCCCTTTTCATCATAACCAGATACACCAATTAACTGCACTTTCTGAGGAGTTTATGCATGGCAGTGTACTCTGCACCAACCGAGAGGGCAATATTTAAGTACTCCCCTCACATGCCACAGAGAAGTCACATGGTTTCCAGAAAGGCAGCTATTTGCGACAACTGAACTTTTAACACTGACTGAAATAAACACAAGGAAACTTCCTAAATGAGAATGATGCCCCAAGGGCAAAAATCCTATTGATTTAATAAAGCTTCACAGATTAAGAACAATAAGGATTTATCACAAAGTGACAAAACGATGCATTTGAATAGAGCTGTAACACTGTGTTGCTGACAACAGCTGTGCTTAGAGTTCTGAGATGGGCAGAGCAGTTTGTAATTGGATCCAAAACCTTTGGAAGAGGCCTTGGGCATTTCTCAGGGGCTGCCACTGTAGCAGAGGAAATAGTGGAGCTGCCATCTTCAGGTTTTTAATTTCTCAACAGAACTGCAAGCACTTAAGTTATGACTTTGATCAAGAATTTGACTTCTGATTTTATTTAAAGCTGTTCTAATGTGTCTCCGCAGGTCCAATGCATTTAATTCAAATACTTAATTACTGTATGTCAAATGCACCTGCACAGAAAATTGAAGCATTTTTGTACTTATTAATGAGGGAGATCCCATAACTCACAATATCCCAGCAGGATGATCAATTAATTTGAGTCGCAGTAAGAGACAACCCCAGTGCTGAATGTCAGCAAGATTTATTATTCATTACCTCCCTTCAGATCCGCTCTCTAAACAGTGGGCATAATCGGATACAGGCTTCCAGCTAATGGCAAGATAAAATGAAGTAAGAGTATGTGAATGCTCGCAGCATAGGAACAGGACAAGGATGAAAGATAAATGATCCATCAGGTATTAAGGTCTCCGTGTGTGCATTTGTGATGTTAGGACAATCCTTAATAGTGTTAGCAGAACTTGGTTTGGGTACTTTAGAACGATTCTCAGTGCTGTTGTTATGGGCAAGGGAAGAACAGTTCACTGAGGAGAATTCCTGCAATGAATTTATGGATTCAAAAATCTGTCAAAAAATCATATCTTGTAAACTATGCATTCTGACCTGAACTTGAAGATTCGGAATTATGCAATTTACTGACCAAAAGTCACAGCCATAAAGGGGTCAGACATGCAAAACGTCTTCTGGATCTGATCCAGAATGAGGTCAGAAAAACATAGACGAGAAGGGACATCTAAACTCTGTGCTGGTATTTCTGACTTATTATTAGCAAAATATGCTTGACAGTCTGTCAGACTGCTCCAGCAGGGGCCAGGCTTGTGTGGCCCGATGACTACACCTAATGGTGCTGAAGGACAAACTGCTGAAGACAATTGAGCCGAAGCCACACAAACCACAATTGTAATAGCGATCTGTCAATGAAGCTTAACACTAGTCTGTACATGTTACAGAAAAGGAAGCTGTGCTTTCACGCGCATCTGACTGTTGTGATGCAGGTAGGTGGTGTGGTGGTGATGCTGCAGACTAAAAATAAGAACTGCAAAACACATTTTCTGTGTGCAACATGTACTGGAGGCAGCTGCTGTGCATATTAACACTGATGTTTAAAAAGTGCAACACAATTCATGTGTATCTGGGAAAATCTGGGACAAATAATCCTTTCACGTGCAGAAACACACTGTAATTTCACAGCGTTGTCGCGACTCCTAGTGGGAATTTTTTTGCCTTTTTTGCCTTTGCAAAAAACACTGCCCAGTTTTGAGGACTGGCTGTTTCTAAGAAAGCACCCTACTGAAGAGGATGCATGCGGCCACTTCTGGTGACAACAGGAGCGGGTCCTGTGCGTTCTCCACAGCCCACATATGAATGCACCTGGATCATCGGGCTATACACACAGTTTGGATGAGTTTCTGTTTGGATCCCCACAAAACGTTGGGTGATATTCACTCGCAACACAAAAACGGGTATTCAAATTACGCTCTCAAATATTGAGGATATACAGAATGTTAAATATGGCTCCATGATAAGATGATTAAAGTGACACCAGGAGTATTAAAAACAAATATCGGCTTGTGGATCCAGAGTATCAGATCGTTTTTTTCTTCGATGAAATGACAAACAGATGAGTAGTCCGCACAGAGACGGACCAGCACATGACACCAGCTGTAAGTAAATCGAGCCAAACTGCCATCTGGTCCCACATGCACAGCATGACAGTCGTGGTTCCCATGCTTCTTACGTGGCTGAACTCTCCATGTTAGGGTTGAAGTTAAAAAAAAAAGAAAAACGTGGACACAGACACAGCTGGTAGATGCAAAGCCAGAAATGATCAGGCTTATGAAGGCAGACGGCCAGCAGGTGACGGGAAGTGGGCGGTTAAAGCTCGATGTTTATGGTCCTGGTAAAATATCAGCAAATAGAACAAAGAAATATGAGGAATAAACTGAAGTATGTTCAGTAGGACAATAAGCGGCTGATAGTATATCAACCACATAGAAGGCAGAACGATTTGATTATGAACAGAGGATGAAATATATGCTGGGGGAAATATAATGAGAACAGGAGACGTGAGAAAGATGGAAAAAGTGAGGAAACAAAAAAAAAATCCTGAACTTACAAATTGTCCAGTCAAGATGACATAATGATTTTTTTGGGGGTTGAGCTGATTGGGAATAAAATGATACATTTGCCACCTCTCTTTCACCTTTGACTTTTCATCTCCTTTTATCACACAGCTGTCAAATCTGTATCAACTTTTGAATCTGACAGTTGAATTTAATTATTATACAGATCCAAATGTTCCTGATGCAGAAAAGTCTTAGAGTTATGTCACAGCTGTATCAGATTCAAAGGTCAAAAGCAGGCATTAGCATAATTTAAAATCATGAATTAATGCCATGACTTTAATGTGAACTTGAACAACAACAGGTGCAGACCGGTGGAGGTGAATCGACTCGACAGGCTGCCTGCCAGGAGATGGATCTTTGTTCCAAATGAAATAGAATTGCTCATGCGCTGTCTAAATGTTGGCACAGGACAAAAATGAGCATCTGAACCCAGGTACCTCTGGGCTGTACAGAAACAACTCATTATCAGGATTCCTGCACAGCTTTGAATAAATAGTCTGATGAGAAGGAACAAAACGGTTATACACGTGGGGGGGGTGGCAGCCCCATCGCGACATGCTCCCGCTGACATTGACAAAATCTAAAGTTAGAGGTAACAGCAGTAAACAGGCGCTGCAGCTGTCTGGGAAATGGTGAAATAAAGAAGGGGCTGACGTCGTGTTGAGGGAAGTGGGAGTAGCAATAATGCTGCCTGAATATTTGCCTGAGGATTGGGTTACCTTAGCTGGAGCATGCGTCCACAGAAAAGGAGATCAGAGGTTAATTTTTTGCATAGTTTGTTGAAGCTGTATTTATTGCACAATGTGTGTCTCGCCCTAGAAGTGGCCGGTGGTCAGTTCCCATTGCAAGGCATTGGGACCAATTTACACAAGGTTATGATTAATTAATTTCCCAGATCTGCCAGAGCTTAAGCAATGAAAGACCGAGGACACTGAGCAAGTGTGCTGGCTAAATGTAACCTTTGTCAGTTTATGAAGGACGGTGGAGTGCAGCGTGTACGGACAATAGCATGCCTGAGCTTCCATGCTGCCATACAGCACAGGGACAGAGCTGGCTGTCAATGATGAGCGTGTGTTTGTGTATTACCCACTGAATTTCCCATCGGGAAACTGTTGTGTGAAATGCAACATTATAATGAATAATTACTGTTCTATACTATCAGTGTATTATTAAATATGTCACAAACCCAGTGTGCATCCCTGCGGTCTTCATTCCAGCAGCACATGTCTTAAATGAGTCTCGTACCGGCGAGTTGTATGAAGGAAGATAAATGGGCCATTAAATATCCTCCTGCTGATAAAACACTCCATGGGTTGACATGTTTTTATTGTAAGTCCACAGGCAGTTTTAACATTGAATTGAGGTCATAGTCTGCACATTGTAATGGCCAATTTATCGTTTAAATATTCTACAATGAATTGTGACTATTGGCTGTATTCAGTTGCCTGAGGGACATTACAGAAAAATGCATAAATGCATCTTTGTCATGTTTAATCTTGTCAAAGTTATAGGTGTGGAAATGAGTGCACATTAAAAACAAACAAACAGAATATATACTTTGTCTTCACTTATTCTTTTTCTGCATTTAAATGATTAAAATTGTCCACTATAACCTGATAATAGTTATATGGGTGGATAAATCACTCGATTAATAGAGTAATGTCATGTTTTATAGTGGTTATTCATGAATAAAGCCTCACACAGAGTAAGAGCTGGAGTCCCTTTTTAGCGACTACATCTTTACAACATCCTATTATAAGTATGGGACAGTATAAGAATCACTGCACAAGTAGTAGGAGTAGTAGAATATACATATAAGGAAGGATATCACTTATGTAAAATAAATAACATATATATAAATACATAAACACATAAATTCAGCATTGTTATTTGGTGGTGGTGAGGACGAACAAGAAAGTCCCTATGATGACCTCATTGCTGCGCGCCAACACTGGCCCCCATAAGGCCAAGTCAAAGGCAGGATATTCCCAGAATGCATTTCACAGGGGTCAGTATGCTAATTTTAGCAGAGCAGCCACTGGTTGTTTGGGTGTCGTGCTCCACATACAGGAGCGGAGGCTCAGGTTTCGTGGAGGAGGCATGAACAGCATACATGCAGTAATAAAGAGAGACCTGCATGACTCTCACCATGTGGGACCATGAGCACTGACTCATGTGACTGTGACTCTTTGGGGCTGGTGGTGGGTGCTTACTTGTTAACAGGCATCCTAAAGGGCTGGGATTTATTATAGCTTTGGGAGCTGAGGTAAATCCACCGTCTTCCATGTGTCAGCAGAAATTGGGCGGCTTCAGTTTTTCAGGAGAGACTTCAGTGTCAGACAGTCTTTCCTTCCTCACGGTTTTGGAGTTACCAGACTGTGGTTTGATTAAGTGTGTCCAAAAATCAAACCAATTCTGGCTTTTTTCTCTGTGTAATTCTTCTGCAACAGCCTTTTTTTTTTTTTTTTTTTTACAACGCTGACACTGTATGAATCCTGATGTTCTGGTAACGACTATCAGTGTGCCCTAAGTCGCTGGGAACATTCTATTCCCTTTGACCGCGGCCAACACTTTGGTTAAGTAATGGCATAATGAACCGTGAGCCAACAATCCTATCCTAGCTGGAGCAGGGTACATTTTTATTTTGATACCCTGGAGCTGCGGTTGTATTCATTCTGAATTGCCAGGACTTCACACGGGCACCATTGACCTGAAAGAACAGTGCAAACTCTGGAAATACTGTCGACACCCTGGTGTCGCTTTTCACACAAGCATTCATCAAGAACTGTGAACAAAATTCATGGGGTTGTGGAGCAGGAGGGATTTGATGCTGTGTATCTCATACATAACCTGACGTGCATAGAGCAACTTCAGGCAGGCACATAAGGACGATGGGCTCTTCTTTTTCACATGTAGGGTGGTCAGTGCTGACATCAGAGATGAAAAGCATGTCAGGTGCTACAGATTCCCACACGGATTCGGTTTGAGCTTTCGGTCTAAAACGCAGCTCCATAATTCATTGTGTTGACGGCAAAAATCCACAAACTAAATGTGTGCCTTTAAATGTAAAAAAAAAGCAATAAAAGTATGCACCAGATGTATAAATAGTATTGAAGGAAGAATTCACATCTTCCACTTGAGTAAAAGTACTATAGCACCACATTGTAGTAATCTCTCTTACAAAGTAATGGTTCTGCATGTACCTCTCCACCTAACTGAAAGTAGCATCGGGAATATGTATTCCTGAGAACAGAAGGGGTCATCGAGGCCACAGACAGGCGGCACCAAGTTTCCATGTGTCGCTGCCGGAAGGCCGTCCTCGGAGAGCACAGCAGAGGAAGTTGATGGATGCAGCCCCCCGCAACCTGGTTACAGAAGCGGTGACATCAACACCCTTCTCACTTCAAAGCCTTCTCTTCCCATTGAGACTGTAGACCGTGGAAGGATGTAGACATTAAAGTATTTTCCTCTGGAGGTGGGGGGGGGGGGTGACAGCATGCATCCTCTTTGCGAGAAAACAAGCCAATGAAGGAGAGCGGAACACTTCACGTTACTGAAACATTTTATTTGCTCTTGAAGTGGATTTACAGGGTGGGTAGGGGTGAACCTTGAAAACTATAACACACATGATTTGCTTAGGAATGTTTATGGCCTTTCAGCACAAAAGATTAAGACGCCTGATAAATAAGAGAATAAATATTCTTGCAGGTCAGTTTACAGGCTGGCAGTGAGTCACAGTTTCATTCTGTGGATCAGCAGTTTTGTCATCACTGACAACGCCGCACTTCATTTCGTCTGTATAGCCGTCCTGGACACCGTTGTCGTCATGGTTGCCATGGTTGTCAAGGTTACCAGGGTCATTTTTATCATCTGTTTCATGATTTAACTGCGCGTACTCCACTGTGCCCTGCTGAGAAAGTAAGTAAAAAAGAAGAACAACACTTGCGTGAAAAAAAACAAACAGATTAAGGCAAGAGAGATGTGATTACATATCTGCAAATTATACTGTGGTGTCAGAACATTAGTTTTCAATAGAAATAAACCAAACAGAGAGGATATGCAAATAAAAAGGGAGCGCTACAATTTAAGGGGCTTCAAAAGCCTGTCTCGTGCCGATATTTTATGGTTAGAGATAAAACAATATAACAACTCAAGTAACTTATGAGACTGTTATTTCCCAAAAGTCTTCTAATAGTATATAGAAAGCGAAATGGAAAAAAGCTGCAAAACTGGTCTAAATCATACTAAAAAAATAATGTTTTGTTGTTGTCAGCACTGTGCTTTGAGCTCAAGGCAAACA
The DNA here is from genome assembly GCF_040956055.1 of Brachionichthys hirsutus. NCBI lineage: Eukaryota > Metazoa > Chordata > Actinopteri > Lophiiformes > Brachionichthyidae > Brachionichthys > Brachionichthys hirsutus. The sequence goes on from NC_090912.1 coordinate 4,690,475, forward strand.
GCATACCAATGTACAGTAATAAAGGAAACACGTGGCTGTTTAGAAGGTATTATGCTTGACGTGTTTTGCTATATTAATTTAGCATATTGACATGCTAGAATTGCTACTTAACCCTGGACACAAATTATGGCTGAGGCTGCAAATTCAGTCTCAAATATATAACTATAATTACAGAATCCAGGAAAGTTTCATTGAAACAAACATTAAAGTATTTAATTCATCCAGGAATTCTGTGCATATTTTAGGGTTTATTGTTGACTCTTTTTTGTATGATCTGTTCTGCGTATCGGACTAACAGCCTCCAAGGCAGGAGGTCTTAAAGTTTTGAAGACTGTGCATAACTTTAGAGCTGTAATTCCTCTAACTATCATGATGTGTTGTTTATGGCTATGCAATCATTAGCTTTCGGAACACATTCTTTACGAGACAGATGAGTAGGACTGAAGGTTTGAAGCAGCAGCCAAGTATTGTATTAAATTCAACATACTGAAGGGTCAAAAGTGTCAACATTAAATTTGCATTAGAACTCAAGGACTGCATAAGATGCTTGTCCTATAGGCTGCACTTAGAGCACCCCTGTGTGTGTGTGTGTGTGTGTGTTTCTACTTACACCGTCAGCCTGCTCTGGAACACCTGCAAAAAGAAGCACAAACTCAGAAAATAAAAAGGTCTGAGGATAGAGGCTTGTATCGTCATCAGGAAACGGAGCTTATCGTATCTGAAACATTCACATTCATGAGCACAACAGTATTTATCTACAAAACAACTCTTTTAAAGCATATCAAGCAGAAACGCGCGCCTCATTTTGCTTTCATCCAGTTCTGCTGCATCGTTGCTGGTTTGCATGCGGCTGATGTTTAAGTTATTAGGACCAAATGAATGAACAATGGGCAAGAGTTTCCCTTATGAGCATCAAACAATGGAGCGCGTTGCTGACTCGCTTTGAACGGATGCACGCACTGTTCGGTTCTGATTGTAAGAACAGGAAGTTCACTTTGACGACGTGGACACCTGGCGACTGGGCCTTCTGTTTTTGTGGGACATTCTTTCACTAACAATGCAGATGTTTACAGTTAGGGTTGATCCTGTTTCCTGGAGGGGGTTTTTTTTGGCCTAATTTCTCTCAGGCTGCAACACGCATGGAGATTTGAATACAGAACAGGATGACAGTCGTACCTTGCTTGGAGTTCCGCACTTCGCTGTACACAGTCTCGGTTCCCTTTTTCACCGGAACTGTTGCAATAACATACAGTCCAAAATTATTTTGGACAATGATTGTCTTATCTACTTCTAAATGAAAGAAAATATATATGTATATGTATCTTTCTTTTGAATACACTCACCTCTGTTTGGATCTGCCTGTTTGGTCTGCACCTCAGTGTACTGGGGTTCTGGCTTTTCTGGAGAAGTCACACTATTCTGGTCATCAGACTCTACAATATATACAACACAAAACAGTAGCAAACATGAATCAAAAGCAACTTTATTCTAAATAGCAGTATATCGGACAAATTATGTAACGTTTAAATTACATGGTTTGTTTCACTGCATATTTATTTTCCTGTTGAAAGTATAACATCAATTAGCAACACTGTTGATATGTTTCTTTATCATTACACACACACACCCACACACGCTAACCTGCTGCTGTAACAAAAAACTCACTAGTACACTGTATGTAATATGAAAATATTCCCCCCAAAAAACAAGTAATGTTTGCTAATGTTTATGGGAAATCTTTGAGCCTTTATAATAATAAAATAATAAAAAAAATGCAACAATGCACTGTTTGTTGTTTTCCATGTTACAGGAAGCAATGGAGTTGGCGATGCCGGCCTGAGAGAGGAAGTCTAAGTACAGAAGCAGACTCACTGGTTTGGATTTTTTAAAGCGCTCATAATAAGCCTGCCTTGAAAAGCCTCCGCAGGCTCCACTCACCAGAGCCGGACACATGCTCGCTCCAAACACTCTTTCCCATAATGCCTGGAGTGACTAAACAGAGAGGAGAGAAACACTGCGCTTATCAATGAGCAGTATTGCAGTATTTGTGTCCACGTAATACTCTACCATTGGCAGCCTGGGTAAGGCTCAAGCGTTCCCCTTTGTTGCTGGCTGCTTTCCTGAGACACAAAACACAATCAGCTTCTTAAAGCAGGAAGCGAGGCGGGCGTCATCATGCCACCTGCTCCTGTATCAGATGCTGACGTCAGAGCACTGCCTTTTGTTATCAACAATGAGGGATGTTACTTACACTGACAGCTCCATTGTGGTTTTCCTCTTAAACTGAAGGAGCCGCTTTTTAAAGATGATAACAAGTATCAACGCCAATAGGAGAAGGATGCAGAAGACTGCGATGAGACCTTTCTTCCAGCCTGCCATCTTCACTACAGAATAGAAAGACATGTTTTCACCGTCTTTATTACCTCTGCAGATGAGGTTATGTTTTTACCTGAGGTGGTTTGTTTGTTTGTCTGTTAGCAAGATAACTCAAAAATGTTCTGGACGGTTCTTGATGAACTTTCCAGGAAATGTTGGGAATCTTACCAGAAACAGTTGATTCAATTTTAGTGACGATCCAGAAGAGATCCTGGATTCTGGATCCCTTTGAAATTTTCATTAACATTGCAAGTCAATGGGGCTCCAAAATGTGGATGAATACCATTTCCTGTTGCTATTTTGAATTTATTTAAATTATAGTGCCTCAGTTTTTTATATCCAATAGATTGTCTGTAAGAATAAAAAAAATGAACAAGAAAATCTGTATGTAAAACATCTGTATACTGTATATCTTTTTCCCCTTTAGTCAGGTTGATGAATGATAAAAAGGAATCGAAAACATTATTTTAGACTCAAAATAAATGCAGAGACTTTTCACAAACTCTCACAGATCCTGACAGCGATTGTCCCGCGTGAACTCTGACCTACGACCTTCATCTTCACCCGTCACTGAGGATCAAACACACCTGCAATCGTGATAGCGTAACTTTGCTTTGCCTCGTCGGCGGGGTTTGTGCTCGTGCAGTAGTATTCTCCCTGGTGCTGCCCTCCGATGTTACTGATACTGTGTGATCCCTCCAGATTCATGGCGGTCTGGGACGCGAGAACGCCCGCTGTGTTCGTGCGGTACCAGCTGAAGCTGATGGGAGGCGTGCCCCTCTGTACGGAACATGTGAGAGTCACGTCCTGGCCCTCAGAGACATCCCCCATGCTGGGAAGCACCCTCAGAACTGGTTTAGACACCGGCTCTGCACAGAAGAGGCACATTAGACCGAGTTAACATCAATTTGCCTGCGTGCCTTGTAGTCATCGCTGCCTCACACACACACCGATGATGTTGGTTGAACGTCGCAGCTGCCCCGATTCTGTCGTGGTTGTCCTTTGTTGACTATTTTTGGCGTGGCAGAGAAAGTTGTTCAGATCTGAAATCTTGTAGATTGCTGAGGAGTTAAAGATGGCCCCATCCCCTTCCTCGCTCACCGCCTTGGTCTCGAGCAGCTTGTTGGGGCCGTACATGGTGTAGGTGATGGGCAGAGTGCCACTGCCACTGTGGCAGAGCAGCTGGAAGGGCTTCCCCAACACGAGCGTGCCCCCGACTACACGCAGCACCGGCTTTGACACAGGAACTGTGGATTCGATGAAGGGCAGGTTAAGCAGCGCAACAGAGCAAGACACCTGCAATCGTGCTAGCAGCTCTGCTTGGTCATAGCGAGGCTTGGTCACCTTTTGCTTTGACCACAACTGGTTGGCTTTCCTTCACAAAGCGTTCCGCATGTGAGTCGGCTTGCACTTTGCAGTTGTAGTGGCCATTTTTGGACGGGCTCGCCACAGTGACGTACGTCTTTGCATCGACGACTCGGGTGTTATCCTTGTAGATTGAGAACTGCAACGTGTTGTTGTTGATCCTCTCAGGGACATAAACCGATACGGAGCAGGTCAGCGCTAAACGATCCCCCTGGAACACGTCGACGGGCTCCACTGTCAGATGAGGCTTTGAAAACAGCTCTGTTGGAGCGGGACAGTAAATGTCCAATATTATACAATATATGCACGGCCCATTTTTGTGACGTATTTAAGGACATGACAGACGCTTCTATGGAGTATATGCAGTTCTTGCCTTGGACCGTGATTGTGTGATAGGTTTCTTTCTGCACACTGCCCCACTCTGCCTTGCACACGAGCTCCCCAGAGTCGCCTTCCTTCACAGTGAATCGGTGGACGAGGCTGACGGGAGCTTGCTTGAGGATTCTTCTGTCCCTCGTCAGGAATACTTCAATGTCCTTCAGTGGACTCACAACTTTACAGATCACCTCAATTACATCCCCCTCATAGACGTCTGAGAAGGGCAGCACATTCATGATCGGGGAAATGTAGAGTCCTGCAAGACACAGCTCAGAATAATTCATCTCACGCCCCTCGGTTAGACCACATTATTTTTTTTCCTGCCGCGCTCTCAATCTGCTCACCCTTGACTATCACGGGAATCTCGGCGCTGCGGTTGGAGCGTCTGGGCCCAGAGACCAAATTGATCTCGTAGTCACATGACAGGAAACTCTCTCCAATCACCCTCAGGATCAATGTGGTTTCTGAGGAGTTCCCAGCGGGGGCTGTCTGCTTTATCTTCTGAGACTCTCCGTTCCTAAATCGCTGGTAAAACCGGAAGACGAGGGATCCCTTCTCCTCCGGGGCACTGCAGGCGGCCATGAACTCCTCGCTCTCGTAGGGCATAGTCTTATTCAAATCAAGACTGGGGGTCTGCAGACCTGAGAAAAGGAAACCCCCATGTGTCAGTCATTGCTCTACGCGGTGTTCCTTCAAGTATAAAAGTGCATAATCTGTCCTTTATGGTTTACAGCAATTTCACTCAAACTTTGAATATCAGCATACATTTTCAGCAGCTCCCTGCAAAAATATTGAGGATTCCTCAAACGGGACGCCAACTATTATTTCAAAGAAACATGTGCTATTTTCATGACATAACCTTTACAATATTTAATTAGCAAATACATTCTACTATCTACACAGGCAAAAGAAAAATCACAGTCAAATCCAAGCTATAATATAGTATCATAGTGCCAACATGTCATCTTCTGGTCCAACGTTACCTGTGACGTCGAGCTTATGGATAAAGCTGGCTTTGCTCTTGTCCTTGACCGTGACCCGACATTCATAATTACCAGAGTCGGCTGCCCTGACGGGGTTCAGTTCATAATCCAACAAGTCCTCTGTGGTGGTCGAAGAGTGGACGATAACATCGTCCCTTGTGAGCTGGAACGTGTGCGTCAAGTTAGGGATGTTGTCATGACTGACGCCGACCTGGCAGCGAATAGTCACCGGTGTCCCGCTCTGAACCGTGCTGCTGGGCTGGATTGCAAGGCCGACGGTATCTATAATGTATGCTGTAGTTCCACATGTCACACAGAAATGCAAGCACAGCACAGAAAAGGATAATGTCAGCTGGACAACATGAGTGGAACATACAAAACAATGGTCAATGTCTGCTATTCCCCTCCCAGGGAACTGTCAGGCTGCAGATCTACTGCAGCAAGAGCATCAGCTGCTGACGGAAGAAAATAAAAGCACTCAAACGAAAAGCGAGTGACCCTGCCTGACTCCCGTGGGAGACTTGTGCTGATTTATCCCATGCTTTTGCTTTCCTTCAACAAGAAACGGCTCAGTATCGCCTGCCTCAAGAACTGTGAAACAATCACTTAGTGCTGAAAGTACTCCTGTTAGTCCGGGCTCCATGGGAGAAAGGGGACAAAGGCAGTGAAAGAGTAGGGATAGCACAAGCCATGTTTACAGTGACAAAGGTAATACGTCATAAAACAACCCTAACGCAAGATGCGGCAATTAGCTTTTCATCCCAATAGGTGTGAAACTGATGGGGGACTATTGTCTGTCTTAATTTACCCACCTATCACACAACCATGATAAGTATTTTGTACATTTTGTACAGTTTCTATTTTCTTCATTTTACAATTAATTTATTGAGCTGTTTCCATGGAAACGTTATTTCTAAGGGTACCCTGGAGGTTGATCTTCTGCATACAAAGTTGGAGGGGACATGATATAATCATATTTTGTTGACTGTCGAATAACAAAGCTGATGGCAGATCTTTCATTGGGGTTATTTTAAAGAACACGTACAGACATTTACATTTTTAAAGGAATGAGTCATTAATCATCTTTGGAAATATTATGACTTTCTAGCTCAGAAGATTGATCTCGTGTCAATACATCAAACATGAAGGTACCTTCATTAGCTGCTTAGCTTACCTTAGTGTACAGCATGTATCTCAGTAATTAATAGTGAAATCTCTTTTAGTAGAAAAAGGATCATTCACCAAATTATGGGCAGTCTGACACAAGATATCAGCATTTAAATTCAAATTCGTGTCTATTCCAAATGCCAGGCTCATGCTGATTGGAAGGATTACCCAGCTTCAACCGACAAATAAAAAATGTTTCAAAAACCTCACTGAAGAGTTGAAAATATCGAGGAGGGCAGGAGTGCATGAGTCAATACCCATTTCCTGCAACCCCCCCCCCCCCCCCCCCCAAAAAAACCCTACTACTGTGCAGTAAGAGACAACTTGTATTCTGTAATACATCAAAAATGGCATAATCTAAAATGGTCTTTTCACTTAAGCAACCCCAACCCTTCTATGGCAATTAATGATCAGGAATCAGACATTTATTGCAGCATTACTTACACGACTGTCCTCTGGCACATTGCGCTGCGTTTGGGGAAAAAAAGAAAACAGAAGTGAGAATCAGATTCACTGTAAGAAGATCAGTTTTTCTTGAAGCAGCAGAACCCTGGTTCCTTACAGAAGTGTAGGAGACTTGTGAGAAGCAGCAGCAGGTTGTGGGGTCTGGAGTCCATTCTGAGTGATGGCGGTTCACTATTGTATGATCAAAATGCAGAGGGATGTGGAGATGGAGGCCAGAGGGGCAGGCAGAAGGACCTGGGAGGGGCAAAGGAAGGGAGAGGTGGAGACAGTCTGGGCGTGTCAGGCGGCGGCGGTGAGGGCTGCTCCCTGTCTTATCATGCTAACGCCTTGTCCTGCTTTGCCTGACTAGGAAATGGCTGTTGCTTCCTTGGGAATCGACCATTGTGGTGTTTTCTTTCGTGTGAAAGAAGAGCAGCTTTGTCAAGACTAGAAGAAACCCTCTGACTTTTGTAGTTCAGCTCAGTGTGGCGGGCGGTTCTTATTGAATTCTACAGCCATTAATATTTAACGCCACTTTCTGTGTTTACACTCAGCAATGCTAGAGACTGGAGGGTTGATCTCTAGCTGAATCAAACCATCCATAGCACCAGGAACCAATCAATGGCCTGCTTCTGCTTGACCAACACATCTCAATATTAAATTGTTAGCGCTTTCTTTATTGAACTGAATCGTGATCACATTACATTAATAGGGATGATAATGGGGCATACCTCCTCTGGTGATAAGTCCCTCTTGCCACAACCATGAGATGATAGAGCCACACAGTCATTCAGGACATTCAGCCTAAGGTCTTAAAATGCAGCAGAGTGCACGGTAATGCTTTTGTACATGATTAAGCAACACAACATAGCACCAGACAAAAATCATTATGCCTGCAGCTCAATATATCAATTCTTTGTTTAATCTGCAATCCAGTTGAAGAAGAGCAGGTATTATTGCTGGACAGCTGTAGATTAATCTCAAGTATAGTGGTTGCTATGGATTCCCCGTTAGAATAAGGAATCCTCCAGGGAGCAGCCATGCAGTCTGCTCTGCACAGTGTATTCCACACAATATTACAGGCAATTTGCAGAATGGACTGCAATAGTAAATACTCCTTTTCCTGCAAAAAATGCTGTACTGCACAAAGATTTTATTGCTGAGAGGGCGGTTTTTGATTTTATTCAAATTGTATCCAAATATATGCTAATATTTAATGTTATGCTGCAACCTGCAGTCCCTTCATGTGACCACTAAGAGCTGCTGAAGATTAACCAGAGAAAGGCGCTTGAGAAGTCTTTGTGCCCTCCTCTGCAGTTCTGTCTGCATGAGGCTCCCTCCCACATTCACGTGTCCCACATTTTAAAAGCAGCAAATGCATTCGGGCTGTAGAGAGGTACACTTTATCTTTCCCTGAGCCAATACAGAGGTGGGAGGCTCGGCATCTCGCGAGGACACAAACTCTTCCCTCGGACCCAGTGCCAGCGGCAAAGTCAGGCTATTCCACACTGCTTGCGCTTGTTAAAAGCACATTGAGAAGCTCTGCAGTCTTGTTAGCCTGCTACTGATGAAAGTATTCCCTTGCACAGCCATTAAGATAATCGTGTAAAAAAAAAAAAAAAGAATTTTCACGTTTTGTGATGGTAGTTGAAGTTACCGGTAACCCAAATGGAGATTTAAATGTAGTTTTTTTTTTTTTGCAGTGCAATGGGTGTTTCACATCCAACAAGATATTGGCTACCTCAACTGATGTTTGCTCAAAGTATCGTACGCTAACTTCCCATCTTCACCTCATAAGGCAGTTGTGTCCAGTCAAATTTCAGGAACTATCATGACCCGTGCAGCCAACATAACTGAGCTAAGGCTCTAAGCAGTCACGACCTGCCCAACTCCTCTTTCCACTAACTTTGGCATTGGTTAAAATGCTCAGGTTAGGCAGTCCCCGCCCCACTCTGTCTCCTGAAAAACTGACAGTGTAATAATATGAGAACACATTATATGCAGGGACCCACATTCTCAGTGCTGCAGCAGAGCTTTAAAGGGAAGAACTTGAAATGGCCTTATCACATGTATGAGCCAAAAATTCAATCGCTGCATAAATTATATCAAAGTAAACTTTATAAAACCAATATTAGATAAATATCAGGAAAAGATAAGCGAGTTGTTTGTGATGCCTGCAGATTGTTTTTTGCTCTTCTCCCCATTCTTTCTTTCACTGCTCTAATACAATAAGCATTGGGTTTTGGTTGCCTTGGGAACAAGGTTGTTTTTTATTTACAAAAGGACTCACCCTGGGCCCAATCCACCAGACTGAACAAGCAGTTTTGTTGATGATTTCTCTGTCCTTCATGGAAAATACATCCACCTCCTTCAAATGCAAAGGAGCTCATTTACAGCAGAAACATTGTACCAGCAGGGGGCACTGTGGCTCATTTCTTCTTCATCCCATTCCAAATCGCCGTAATAGGACTGGAGTTGGACAACAAAGAGTTTCAAAAGCACAAAACCTGGCTGTTGTTTTTTCCGTGTTTAAAACAGAAAGTAACATTCTGAGATAAGTTTAAAAACAAGAGATGATGAGCATGTTATTCTTTATCTCAGTGCATGTATCTGATTTTTGAGTACAGATGCATGTGTGTTAATTGTCTCTTCAAACAGAAGACACACACTTGCAAAGGGCTATGGTGCAAATTATGTATTTTCCTAAAGCACTTTCCTTATTCCTTTCAGACTGTAAAACAAGTTCTGGTTTCAAACGTCTGTATAGGATTCAAGCATGTTGAGATTAAACCTCCCGAGTGATGCATGAACACAAACCAATTTGACATTAGATTTTCTTTAACAAAGAGGATCTTACAAATGGAAATATTTTTTATTTCCACAGAGTTGGGTAATTTGTAATTGTAAAAGCTGTGTGTGGGCAGAACCGACAGAACAAGCAAAAACAAACCCAAACTGTGTGGCCTGTATGCCTTCCTGCAGTTCAAACGCAAAATAATACAGCTTGTGCAAGAGATGAGAAAAGGCACAAGAATTAAAGACAGTGGCTTCTCTGCAGATGAAACATTTTGAAAGTGAATCTAAGAAAAGAGCCCATGTTGCGCTGAATAATATGAGAACTGCAGTAACACGTCTGAGGAGGAACTTATGGAATTAATAAAAAAAAAAACCTGAATTAGACTTCAACTTATGAGTTTATGGGGAAGGCTCCAGAATAATAAAAGACTCCACTGAAAGACAGGCTATCTGAAATTTGCTCCTGCTCATTGGAAAATGTCTTCGTGACACTCTTGTCCAGTTGCTCTAATGACGGCTGCTCTTTTTGGGACCTTAATGACATTGCATTGCATTAAATAATCTAAATAGTCTAAGTCTCTGTTTTCTGCTCTGCTACATCCAAATGTTGGGAAAGCCACGCTACATCTCCTCCTCTCTTGCATGGTGTGCTTTGGCAGAGCTCAGCAAGTTGCATTCCCTGAGGGTTTGTGCATGTCTTACCGGGCTGGATGAGCTGAGAATGAGAACCGTGTGGATGAGGGACAATGTGGAGATGTTTCTGCCTCTGGCATAACAGCCTGCAAGAGTCAAAGCTCTGAGGCTATCTGTTGCACACAACCTCCTACCTAAGCTCTTTCTCTGCTCAAGTATCATGACTCCTCTCTTTCTCTTATTTATTTAAATTATTTTCCTCTTTCACCCTTTTCTAAATAGGCCTTAAGGCTGACTTTATTCCTCTCTGTCTCTTTCTGTCCTCCTTGTTCCATCCACCTCATATCTGCTGAATCAATAATAAATGATCCGAGAGGCTCGGATGTGACAGGCTCCCTGCATTCACTCTCACAGGCTCACTGGAGAGAATCAGACAAAGCTCCAGGTCCTGGTACAGCAGCAGGTCTACAGTGGGATAATGAAGCAGAGGTGACACATTGAAAAGTCATGCTCATTGTTCTGTACTGAAAAGCATTTGCGGATGTGAGCATCATGGCACCGCAAGCCTCCGAATCCTCCACTTGCTGCTCCTTCAATCAGCGCATGCATCACAGTGTGCAGCATGTGGACAGCTCCATCTCAAATACCTCCGTGGGGGGGATTTCTCCGAGTCACATGCTGTGTGCTCACCACACAGGGTAAATCTGGGTCCAAGGCCTCCTAGCGTTCACATGCTGGGTCGGACATGAGCCCAACTCGTCTTCTGTCCCGTGCCTTTTTTCTTAGCATCGGAAAGTGCAGCAGAATCTAACATGGGCTGAAGTGTCCTTGAGCAGGACACTCAAAGTATAACACAAACAACCAAATTTGAATAATACAATAATGTGTGTTTCCACCCACCGCTGCAGTGCGACGACGTTATGAGTTGTGTGCTTTTGGCATTTCTGTAAAGGTTAAGCAGATGGGTGGAAATGCACTTTGTTTAGTTTAGTTTGTCAGGATCCCCATCAGCTTTGCAGCGGCTTTTCTCCCTGGTATTAAATGAAAGCTGGCACCGAAACTTTAAATCACAACAAAGCATCCTGACAAATTCAATTAAAACACAAAACATCACCATAATAACCAAACAAATGTTTACAGTTTATTGATCATCCTATTTTTGCAATTAGAAATTTGATTTGTTGCATTATTCCAGCACGACCTGCGACCCGGTAACGGACAAAGCGGTCAGGAAGATGAATGAATGAATGCGTTATTCCAACACAGTAATGCAACCTTATCTATCTATCTATCTATCTATCTATCTATCTAGGTAGGTGTCCAAACATAATCCTGAGCTATTTAGAGTTATTTTGTAATACTTTGTGTTTCCAATAAAGCCTCCAGCTGCAGTTGTCAAGAACTCAGGATCTGTTCACACCTGGTTTTAAAACACTATAATATTATTTACAGCTGGCATTAATACGAGTTCACATTACCTGCATCCTACTAAATTTTCTGTTTATGCTAGGTCTCCTGATTGAACATACACTGTCCTAGAAGTTGAATCATTTTGTTGGAAAGCCCTGTCAAAAACCATGGGAAAAGTGCCAACAAGAGCTTCAGGGAAGCAGTGTGTGTGTGTGTGTGTGTGTGTGTGTGTGTGTTTGTGTGTTTTGGTGGATAACAAGCTCAAAATAGCCTCCTCTATACAGAACTCTCTCCAGAGAGGGGGATCTTTCTTTGGGTTCTCATACATCATGAGATAGATGCTGGTTGGTCTACTCTTCAAAGTAAACTGCTGCACACTAGAGTCACGAAGAGGCTGCACAGCAATGAGGGAGGCAGAGAAAAGGCTCATGATCTGTCATGGAGGTGCATTGTTAGTGCTCCAGCCTCAGAGGCTGCACAAATGGTGGAATGGTATTCTGTTTACCGGTTACATGTTATGCCCATTCAGAGAAGCTATCAATCCTCACCAGAGGATGTTCCACCTCAGAGAATGATGATTTTCTGATTAAAGCCTGAGTTTAGGTCCCATCTAATAGTAGGAATGCATCTGGGAGACAATCCATATGCTCACTGTGGTAATTCTCATGATAAAGATAAAAGAGTCCCTGCTCTGTGGAGTCGCACTACCAGGTCTCAATCAGACTGAGAGATTGCATAGGTTGTATATATATATATAAAAAAAAGCAAAGTAGTAGCACTATTTGCCTAATTCTGGAGAAACTGGCTATTTCATTACAAAAACTAGAAGAGCACTGGGAGAGTGCAGACCTCTGCCAAGCAACTCAGTCTCCCTACATGGGGATTTACACCAAAAATAATGACCCTCGCCTGGATCATCACTAAAAATGTAATTTCTAAAATGTAAACCTGGTGACATTTCCAACATTTCCTGAAAATGTCATCAAGATCCGTGGGTAACCTTTTGAGCTAAGTTGCTAACAGATAGACAGACAGATAAATGCCAGCAAACACATCACCTCCGTGAAGCTAGCTGAGCTACGTGAGGTGAAGTTTTTCCACTGAAGCAATAGTAAGCTATTATTTTCCATTGAGCTACCAGTGTATTTTTGCTGTTAACGAATGAAACTATTGTGCAAAATGCAGAAAACAAATATGCTCGAATGTACATGGCTTGACATTTCTGCTGATTGTCTCAGTAAATGTCATAAAATGTTATTTTTTTTAAAGAAAATACCAGCACACAGGAGAGAAGCACTTGGTGAGAAACGCGTTAATATAAGGGAAGTGAAGAGAAAGTAAATTACTATTGAGCCTTACATAACTCCAAGCATTTGTCGAGTTTGGCCTTTATAGCAGAACAACGCGTCTCCACTGGATGGAACACTAATTAGCTGGAAAAGACACAGGATAAAATGAAGTCAAAAAGGATGATTCTGGCTCTGAATTACCCTCCGCCAGCCCTCGGCAAATTAAATAATGAAAATTTACATCTTAAATTTAAGTGACTCTATTTATTCAGTGGCGCATCCCACCAGAACACGAGTCGATCAAAATGTCCTTGAATACACAGAGGAGGATAAACAGGAGAAAACAAATATGTGAGTATCTTATTTAGTGCCAACAAGCCCCCACATGTACCCTGAAGTCACTACAGGTGACAAATTAAACACTCATTCCAAGCAGCAGCATTAATCAACTCAAATAACCAGAATAGTTTTCAGTGTTACCGTCAGTAAGAGAAAGACAAATCCAGGTCTCCTAACACCATGCAGAGTTTTTGACACGCCTGCGGGGAGAATGAACCCGTGAAAGTCTGTCCATTCTTGATTGAAAGCTCTGCAGCCACTGCACTGTCCTCCAGGCCGGGTGAGGACTGCGTCTGAGTCTGCGATCAGTCTGTGGTCCACCTATTAGGCCACCTTGGTGCAGGCGGAGAGGGAGGGCAGGATGAAAAAGGCGGCTGTGCTTTATTGACAAGGGGATGACTTTCCTAAACCCTGAAATCTTCTTGCTGGCTTCAAAAGTTGTATCAGTAGAAGTATAACAGAATAAATGTTTAAATAAAAAAACAATATACGACTGCTCCTGAAGAAGGATGTGCTTCTTCCCAGTCCATGCTCAAATAGTCACCTTTTGACTTATAAATGTTATTATTAACAGGGTGGTTGTGGCTAACTTGATAGAGCAGGTCGCCCAGTGGCCGAGAGACTGACTCCCAGATTTTTACAGACTGAACCCAAAATTGCTAAATTGTATATTTGATTATACTTTTAATTTCGCTCAATCATAGACACACAACTAATTGACATTCATGGCGAGTGTATTTTTTGGTTTGCACAGATTTTGACGGACACCTCCTGCTCATCCGTCGGTCTGGAAGGCTACGTCGCTCTAACTGGTGTATTAATTTGTGTCTGTTTACTATTTTGACAATTCTTCTTTCTTCTTTCTTTCTTTTTCCTGTGAATTTTCTGGTGACAAAAACACGAGGTGAGAATATGGCAGCCCAATGACAAATCGATGAATCGATAAATTACCATGTAATTATTTTAATGCTGAAGTTCTTACTACTGATAAATGTCAGCTCACTATAAACAGATGCACCGCTTTAACTAAAGTCCACCCCACCTTTTTTTTTGTGCTGAGGGATTTGATGTGAATTTGGGAACCTCTTGCTTGAGCTGAAACATTCAACCCTTCACCCGGAGAACACAGGATTTCTCTGCCATTCAATCAAGAAACATGAGCCACATAATCAATCATTTGTAAACTCGTATCAAACCTCCACTCTGCCACGTTCTAGTCTGTTCAGCTTTAGTTTAATCACATTTTAAATCAGGACAGAGCAGTCCACTGCTGATCTAACTATCTTTATGTTGATTTTTTTTTCATTTCTCTGCTGCCCTGGAACACAGTCTTTCAGAGGAGACCCGTCATGAATGAAATGTGATTCAATTCAGCAGCCGTCTATTTCTCTGGATACCTATGTTGAGAATATTTGTTTCATTGAATCACTTTTGCTCTATATTTCATCATCTGCACATTAAAGCAGGGAAGGGGGGGGCGGTGATCAAAATGCGCTCAGCTCAACATTCAGGATAAGTTAGGCTCACAAGGAGGTCACATGTACAAAGACAAGATATGTCATATTTCTGCTATGAATAAATGTGTTTTCCGTCATTGGAAAGAAGCTCCGTTTTAAAATCAAATCAATATGACTGCAGAGCTTAAGAGCCGCCATCAGACAATGAAAAGTCTCACCAGCGGGGAGGGGTCCCTGGAAGGAGGAGATAAAAAAGCATACGAGATGGCGCGTGCATGCAGCACTTTGACTGTCTGCTCGGCTTGAGGAGACGGATTATAGCGCTAAGAGGAGGCAAATGCCTCCAAAGCCCATCATGGAAATGAAACCAACCAGGGGACTCAGATGGTTCGGAGTGACGGGAGAAAAAGAATGAAGAGCAAAAAAAAAAAAGGGTCTGCAGGATAATTCCTTTTCCTTCACCTTTGCCTATTTCATAAGACAAATAATTGCAGAGCAGAATAAAGGACCAAACAAGCCAATGATCAATGTGCTGAACAAAACCTGAGACCTCTGCTGCATTCAGATGTGAGACATGTTGTGTCGTCAGCCTTGAATCCTCGCTCCAGCCATTCACATCTCTTTGAACTCACCAAAGAGATGTGTTGCATTCCATCTATTCATTTCATGTACCCATGGTTCTTCTTGATGCATCCAAGCAAAAAAAAAAAATCTGTAAATGACAGGGAGTTTTGTTAAGGATTGATAATAGAAAATATCTGTGAAGAACATCACGAAACTGTAACCATAGAAATGGCTCTGCCAATAATGAGGACTGTCCTCTTCATCTGTGAGTAACAACATGATGCAAAGAAGCATGTGAATTGCTTTGATTTCACAGGATCAACCACAGAAAAAAGGATGAATGTGCTGCGATGCATCGAGTTACAGTCCAACAGATGTAGGCCCCGTCTGCTGAGAATGAATCTAACCGGGGAGACGGCAGTTCCAGTCAGCGACTCTTTGACGACCAAATACAGGGGATCGTGTACGAGTACGGGTCTTTAGGTGTAATGGGTGAAAATCCCCTCCTGGCTGATGCACGGATGTTCAAACATCTGTGTTCTCACCCACACGCCATATTTCAGACTGGGCTTTGCCACACAGATTTATTATTCTTGATGCTGCAGCGAATCCTGGATAAAAAAATAAAAAACAAAAATAAAAAGTTCACAGCGAGAGATTGAGCTGAATGCTTGGGGCAGATTCATCCTGGCGAGAGGATACGAGCTGACACAGATATTTCTGAAGATGTTAAAGGAGGACAAACCCCTGGCGATGCAGCTAGTAATTACTAAGCTTACTGTATGAGCTGTCGATGGCCCAGACAACTCCCATCCTGCTGCGGGGGACAAAGCAAAGCAACGGCATTTACCCACAGGTCTGTCACTTTGCAACTTTACAGCGCAGCATAATGAAAAAAGCATGCCGATTAGAATCAGACGCGGTGACATGCAGCAACAAGAAGGGATTAGAATGGCAAACAGAAACACAGAATCCCTCAGGTTGCAATTAAGGATTTTAATTATAGCTAAGCACAGTGCATTCATGCCGGCTGTGTGGTATCAAGCCAAATACCTGACCATGGGAAATCTATGCAAAGCAATTTAGAGGCGAGAAACCACAGGCCAGTTTTTTGCTGCCTACTTTGCAATGACACACAGGCAGAGGTGGACTTAAATTACACTCTGTCCTTACCTTTGATTCGTTTCAGTTTATATACCCTTTGCATCCAGTGATGGGTGTATTTTATGAAGTACTTCCAAGTTGTTTCTGTGAAAATAAAAGCCGTAATCAAGATATGCATTTTTAAAATCCTGTTCATTCTGCCAGACTGCACTCTGACTCCAACTGAATTTGACAGTGCCTTTTGATCAAAATTTCATTTCTCATTTTCTGCAGAATAGTTCATGATATGCAGCCACTGCGGGGTTCAAGATGAAGTCAAAATAATATTGATGGGAGCAGAAATCAGAACTGCAATTGCATAAATATGAGATTAAATATTCTATCTTGTAGAGAATTGGGTCGAATGTGCTTTCAGGCCCGAATGTGTTGCTCACATGCAAAAAAAGGAAGTAATATACAAGAACATGCAAGGAATGAAGTACAACCTGGACTCGGTATTGACGGGAGTTGGTGGTAGCCACCTGTGTGGAATACACTGAGGCTCATTATGCAGTCACCTCCTGGACTGATCCTGGCACTGCTGAATGATAATCCTGTCAGTGAAGGAGTGCACAGAGGGGCAGATCAGGAGTGGGGCTGATTACCAACCTCAGAAAGGAGCTCTAAACTAGTGATTTTGATGACTAAATATTTATTTTGGCCAGCCATACCTGAGAAAATTTTTGAATTAGTTTCATTTAAAACCACTATTACTCAACAAAAAATATGGAATTAGTGTCAGCATATTAGGAGGAAATTAAATTACCATATTCAGGGTTAACAAAATATGAGATGAAGAATTAGATGAACCAAAGATGCACTGTAAGTCTTTTTTTTACTGCAAATTTACAGTCATTTCCTGGCAGTTAAAGTTTAAACCACCAAACCATAAATAAGGGGATGACTGCTCAACACCCTGCATTACAGCTGACCCTAAAAAGATTAATGATCTATATGGAACAAAAACCCAACAAGACAGTATAGGATTAACAATTACCATCACACTTTGACAAACATGGCGCATTGATGGAGAAGACAATGGTGAGTCCTTACAGGTTTCTTTTTTAATTTAGCTCTGGATATCTGAAACCCAGAAAGAAAGAAAAGTACTTGATTGTTTGTTTCACCTTAAGGTTTTATTTTTCCTACATACTTGTCTTTCCCAAGATGCTCTGCTGCTTAACAGTTAACAGTCCATTCCTGCAAATAAAGCCACTCTCTCATTTCACATCACAGTTTTTGTGCATAACATTAATGCAGCAGAACGCTGCTCACACTGTCTGTGAATTTACATCAGTGTGGATAAAATATGTACAAAATCAAAAATGTGATGAAGATGATGAATATATTTATTAGATAGAATGTTAGAGTACAAGTACAGTCAAACATCCTGTCTAAGAGGAGCATTTCAAAGAAGCCCTTGCGGTCTTGTTTCCGTTGTCCTCAGTACATAATTCATTGACTTGTAATGATACCAATAAAATAAAAATAAATTACTCCATTGAGGCCAAATAACAATAAATTAAAAGACAGAATATGTACAATGTAGGTAGAGAAAAAGGAGGGGGGGGGGGAGTTGATCCGGAGAGAGTTGTAATGACAATCTCCGTTTCTGGCATCCTGAAAGGTGAATTTTCAGGGCTGTGGGATGATTGTTGAGAAGTGCGGATAAAATAGAAACAATATAGGCTGCAGTAAAACTTCCATGCCTGTGGTTGTGTGATCGGGTCCTTCTTCGAGAATATATATCTGAATCAACCTCATTTTCTCCCTTCAATGAAGATCAAGCAAGGATCAATTCACACAACACATGACATGCAATCTGTGACTCCAGCATGATGAATACTAAAGCGACATGTGTTTGGTGCTGAATGCATCGAATATGTACCGGTACCGGAAAAATGTTAAAAGCTTTTTCACTAAATATGGATCTCAATATTCCATTAGACTGACAGAATGGATAGGGGACACATGAACCTAATGGCATTGGTCAGAGTGGTGCACCAGAAATCAAAAGGAATAAAGGTGAAGTTTCCACTCAAAGAGAGGACAATGAACTGCGTCTGATAATAAAGTTGGCCTGCTGATGGATTATTATAAAATGCTGTTTTTCCCTGCAAACAGGGATCAGAGCCCCACAGAGGGCCCTAACCGCACTACTTTATTCAGGCCTATTTGTATGTCGCCGCCTGGCTTGCAATTCCACATTATAGTCAATCAATCGAAGCTGGAGCCATTGTAAAAATGCTTCAAAAATGTTCCTTAATATATCAGCCTGAAAAGTCCTCTTTATGGCAGCCTCTGTAGTTTGGAAATAAAAACAAAAAAATGTCATGCAAAGTGAGTTCACACTTCACACAAAGTCAAAGTCAACGCAAAGACAAAGACGCACAACTACATCAATTCCACATATTCAAGTGAGTCAAAGTGAGCTCATGGCACTGGGGTTGGTTGGACGACAGGTACAGTTGTGTGGCAAGGACCGTTTGGAGCTAAGAGACACAACTGATGTCTCTGGAGGAGACAGCCGGGTGCACAGCCGGCCCTTCTGGAGTTATTAATACCTGCGATGACATCAGGCTGCTCTTATCTGGAGCCATTTAGCAGCAGGAGGACAGCTCAGAGGTCTGGGATTAAAAAAAGTGGATGAATCACCTCAATTTGTCTGCAGAAATGAGCAGCAGATATACGAATGGTTGGAGGTACTGCGGTACTGAAAGGTATAAGTACTCTCTCAAAAAGAGAATAGAAGAATGGTAATTAGACTCTCAGCTGCTAATTAATGGCTAATGAACGGGAAAGAATTGTTGTTGGTCATGCAGATGTCTCATGCAAGCATGGATTGTCGCACAATTTTAAGACTGTCACATGGTCTACTTTATGGGAACTGCTTGAAAAGCTTCATATATGCGCTCCACTAAGGACGGGAATCGCTAACCAGCTCTTGTTGAGAAGTGGTTCCCAGCGTTTTTTCGATCCCTTGGAATCTGAAATAAGATCTAATTTTTTCAAAATGGGGATTGATAAAGAACCGAATCGTTACACGGAGTCAAAAATGAAATTGGAATTGGTATAAATCTTTATCAATTCTCATCCCTATATGCTCCACTGCACAAATATTTAAGGTATTGGAATTAACTATATGTGCACCCAACAGGTCATCTGACATTTGCACCATGATTTACTCCAGAGATGAGGAGAGAACGGATTATTTCTGGTGTCTCTGGGTCGCACAGTTTGGAAAAGATATAAACAACTGTGAAAATGGGATTTTACAAATTGCTGCAAATGTTGTTTTATCCTGAATGTATTTGTGTTTGCTGATTGTGTTGTATTTCTGTGGGGAGACGAACAGGATTTCCATCAGGCTGCTGTTTGCTGCAATGCGATATGGGTCTTGTACCGTGCCTTACTTTAGAACACCGGGAGAAAAGCAGTTTGAGCTCGAGTTAAAACTGACTGGAATCTCAAATAAACTGCAGCAGCTTGTCATGAATTCAACAACATGACAAGTTCATCTTATTCATTCAGTAAAAACATTTACAGAATAATTTCTTTTTTTCAAATGTCTGTTTTATTCTCTTGATAATTTCCCACATCTCGATGGAAGGAGTAACCTGCTGCCTAATGTAGAAAAACACGTGTGTAACATCTATTAACTTTTTTCTTTGGGTAACTGTGTCACAGCCTATGACAGGCCATGGTAGGAGTGTTGAGATCATGAAAATGTAACACCCCTAATATTATCATCCTACTCCTTTAACAGTCTACTTAAGCTGAAGCCCTTTGGTACTTGGTGCACCGACGTTTGCTCCAACTTTCCTCCGTGCTCCTGACAGGCCTCGGCGCTGGTGTGAGCTGTCAGTGATAATTCGCTTTGAAGAGAAGGATTTATATAAGTGTGTGAGGGAATTTTGTAAACAGCATCGTGCTTTTCCACTTCTCACAGCCAGAAATGTGAAATGCATGTGGTGAAGTCAGCTGTTGCGAGGAATAATGGTGGATGCTACTCGGCCTTATTCCCCAAAGTTACCTGGAGTGCTGCTGCAACTCAAGCCAGGAACAGAAATGAGAAGCGTGTTACCAAAACAACAGCGGGCTAAATCCGCCCCCCCCCCCCCCCCATTCAGGCGTGATTTGCAAAGATGTTTTTGGCACATGCTCAGGGAGGCTTTGAGAAAGGCGCAGGCCTTGCGTTGGTCGGCCAAGCGCAGAGAGGTGTGGAGCAACTCAAGGATGAGCGGCAGCAATCGGCCTCACCCTGACATGCGCCTTCCTTCGGGAGACCCCGACAGCGTTGTTTCATGTTTTTTTTTGGTCCGTCTTCATTTTACTTGTGCAAAACAACATCATTTATCAAGAGGAAGGACTTTTTCCATCTTTCCTTGGTTATACAGGTTTGCCTTTTCAGACTGTCAAAAGTATTGCAGTATTGAAACTTTTACAATACCCCCCCCCCCCCCCCGATATATCTTCTTGATGGTATTGAAGCAATAAGAAACACATTTGGTCTAAGAAATGAGTCATTTCTTCGTGCAAAAAGAACACTGTCACGGGCATCAATCGCGGCCCGATGATGTGACATCAGGTGAAAGGTTGGCGGATGAGTCAACTCCTTTTCTCTCTGCGTAGGAGTGAAAGTGTCTAATGTGGCACCTAACGACAACTCTTCATATTAACTCAGCTTTGAAAGTCCCTCTAACTCTGCAGAAACAGCCAACAGACAGAATGAGTGGCAGATCACAGATTCTCTTCAACCCAGGTGGTACATAAGGGATTTCTTTTGTGCTGTGCCGTGAGTGCAAACCCCAGGGAAATAATATTTTCCTCACCTGACGATTTAGGAAGTCTTACGGGAAATTAGAAGAAGGAGAAAGGTGCTTAAAAAATTAAAAACACACTGCTCGGTGTGGTAATTCCCATTAATTATTTTGTAATTGATCAGACGCGTCAGCATTTCCTTTTAAACTATGGTCCAATAATTTCCACCAGATAGCTCTTCTTCCTATTTAATGTAGAGGTATGACAGTTGTAACTTCTCAACTCTTGAACTAAATGTTCATTTAGCTGATCTATATACGCAGATTAGGCCTGATTGTACAGTATCTGACCGATGTAAGATGCACGGTTACATATTGTTCAGTGCCACATTCATCCCACTCATGCTGAAGCCAAACTACAGCCAAAAACAAAATGAATCATCATCACTGGTGACCAAAACTATTAAGATCGCTGAGATTTAATGAGATAACAATAACAAAGACGAAGCTGGCGATAAAACAAAGTTCTAGGACAACAATAAAATAGGAAATTATTAAATGTTCTCAGTGGACCATAAACAAGTGATGCATTTTTATCCAGCCAGCATGACATAACTTTGTTCTGCTCTCTCTGACAAAGAGAGCAAAGTATTTTTATTTTTTTTCAAAGTCTGCTGGTCTGCTTGTGTTCGACACTCTCTGAATTCTCCAGGACCCAGGGGAAGGATTCACTTCACTGCTGCAGCTCCATGTCAGCCAAGGCTGCAGGGATGACTGAGCTGGCCCTTGCTTTGAGTTTCAGGTGTGGGCAGCTGTGGGATTCCTTGATGAATGTATTTTACTTGCATAACAACAAAGGTTTTGTAGCCTGCAGTCAGATCCACGAAGGATCAATAACACAGGAACTCTTTCCAGTTTCTATTTCCTGCACTTGAGGCAAGCAAATGCAAATAGCAGCCCCATCCTGAGCCACACATAAAAATGAGCCTTGAGCTGATATACATTCTGAAATACAACATCACATGCGCTGAACAGTAGTCTCGGAAAAGGGGACAGTACAGTACATTAGCCTGTGGGGCTGTAGTCAGTGTTTTGAACATGAACATGTCCTTAGGGTAGGAGACAACTCTGACATACACATGACTCCGCACATCCAATAACGCTGTAGCAGCTGAAAACCCGGATGTAAAAATGCAGGGAAATCTCCCATGGCTAAATAAATAAACCCACTGAGTTAGATTATGTCTTTGGGTCTGAGCGCCATCAGGAGCAAATTACCTAGTAGTCATCTCTTATTCAACACGAATATATTATATTGCGTAAGAAGACTTACCTTTAACATTAAAAAGTGTGTACCATATGTGATGTATCAAAATAAGTTTCTTACCTATTTCCAAAGCATCTGAATAATTTCCCAATGCCACGCCCACTCATGAGACAACAGTTTTAAAACACAACTGTGGAATAATTATTTTTGAACAGTAGAGAAAAAGTTCCATTTGTTTATAATTGCATCATTTTCCACTTTGGATGCTCGGGGCATTGCTCAAAAAAATAAAAAAGTGGATAAAAGGGGGGTGCTTGGAGCTCAAAGTGTCAGACGAAATGCCTCAAAAGGTTAAAAAACGTGTAATCACAGCCATCAGATGTTTGTTTCAGGAAATGAGCAAACCAGAGGCCTAAGAAATGAAATAGAAAGTCAATGGTTCAGTAGTTGTTATTGAATTTGACATCTTTAATTCTCAAATGGCATTTTGAAATCAAAGTTATTGGTCATGTGATTTCATCCTGAAGATTAAAGGAAGTTATATACAATATTTATATTTTTATTAAGTGGAATCATTTTTTTTTACAGGTTAAAGGTCCCTGAAAGATAAAACTGACAACATTTTAATTTTAAAATCTGCAACGCACAATATATTCTGCAGTATTTTATGTGATTACTATAAAACAAACCCAGCAGCAGCAGCAGCAGCAGAGCGATGGCCTTGTTGAGCAGCTGAAGCAGACTGACACTATAATTATTGATGAAAGACCATGAGGAACTGCCTGGTAGCTTGAAAGAGTCATTAATGGCAAATTGTGAACACGCAGCTGCAGAGAGTCATGCTGGAAACATCCTGTGATGTTAAGAGGCCACAGGCCTTGAGTTATTGTGCTTCACTCGCTCAGTGACTGAAGGCAAAAAAGCCTTCAGGCAATCCAAAGCAAGGGCAAACTCAACCTCTTCAACCATCTAATACATATTGCAGTAATACCCCCCTAACATGTATAATGCAGTAGCAAAATTTAATAAGAGAAATACAATGACAAGCAAAGACCCAGCTTTATAATCTGAATGGTTGCTTCTAAACAATGGGGCAACTGGGAAAGTTGTGCTCTACGTGGTAGTTAACTCTGACCCTGGAATCACCTTCCTCTAATTCCCTCATCGCCTCTACTTAATATGCAACAACTGTCCATCCATCCAAAACACAAACACAATTCTTACTAACTTTACACTAAAAAAGATGCTCCAAAGACGACATTTCAGGCGGCAAAGCGAATGTTTTGCGGAAATCAATCTCATCTTATTTCAACACCGGTGAAGAAACATAAATATTACTTTTAAATATAATATGTGTGTATGGCTATAATAATTATCCTCTCAGCTTCATTTGTTGGTCATTCAATTCAGACGAATTTTAGATGGACTTTCTCTGCAATACGATGGCCTTCGTGATTCCAACAATATAACCTAGGGATATTTTCAGAGCCTCCTTCAGTCAGAGGTTAGACACTGATTTATTCTCCGTCACTGGGCCCGGATAAGTCGCATGAAAAGCTGTCGCCACTGCAACCTTAACAGCTGATTCAAATGAGCTAATTAATCTACTTCAAACACATTACAGCCAGGCTGGGGGGGGCATGTCCTCTCTTGATTGGCTCTTGTTTTATTACTATTAGAAGGAATGTGTTCAAGTGAACAAGAAAATAATCTTGTTGGTGATGTCAAACACTTTCTGTTCCACTCAAGAATGCAAATTTCCTGGCACGTCTCGACACCTGAAGGTGGAACACACTAAAGATTTTGAATCAAACCCCCAATATGAATGACTGAACTATTTTTAAACTCACACTAACACAAATCTCCTTTACACAAATCTCCCACTTCCACAGCTGATGAAATCAGTCCATCTGGTAATTGACCTTTAAGCAAACATAACCTTAAGCTTCTTGGCATCTGCTGGCGAGCCACCTGTTTAGCATACTGCTCATGTGACACTCTCAAGAGAGTTTATGGGTGTGCATCCTAAAGCCAACTAACAGTAGTCTCTTCAGCATATCATTATTTTGAAAATCCTCTCATGGCCTTCTGTTATATTCAGAAAAATATTCCCATTAATTTGCATGTGAGCACAGAAAGAGAGCTGGGTTATACATCTATAATTATGAAACATACCCATATAACAAGCTACATGTTATTGAGTGAGGGCTGGCTGCTGTCTAAGAGATCATTCATCAGTCTTCTGATTCACCCTGCAGCAAATCTTCCTTTGATCATTGCACCATTGCAGCTCTTTCTGCTTTCCTACTCCTTTCCCTTTTACCCTCTTCATATTCGACTGTCATCGAAGATCGCCCGGATCACGTTCTCCGCGTCAAAGAGCCTGTGAATTGCCATTATTCATGATTCACAGCAGTGAGACTCGGGCTTCACATGCATCAAGATGAAGACGTGGAGGACCCACGAGGAGCCGAGTTCAAAGCCATCAGCCACCTCTGCTGAGACCACAAGTGAGAGATTTCCAAACTGCTTTACAGGAAAACTGCAGGGCACTTGTGTGTCTGCGGGCCCATGCGTTCAGTGCTTCAGCTGCAGCAAATGAAACTTGCCCGTTCCGTCCATTTATGGGATATAGATGGACGGAACGGGCAAGTTTCATTTTTCAACATCTCTGGATTTCGGATCGAAGTATAAATCTGTTTGCATGTCCCATTCGCAGATCTCAGGACTGCCAGTTGGGAATTTCTTTATATTTGGTGCTACCGTCCACATGAATCAAAGTAACATTATGTAGGTCACAGGTGGACTGTGACATTATTAAGTTTAACGCTTAACTTAAAAACACTTTCTGGCAATTATTAAATGGCATACTTGTTTTTTTTTTTTTGCAACAACATCCGTATTTGAAGACCTTTGCTTATTATTAAGCTTCATCTGATGGTTGTTGCATGATTTTACAAAGCTCTGCCAATCCTCTGGACTCGTCTGCAGAAAGGTTTACAGACATGATAAAGATTTCAACATCTTATCATCGTAATCATCAT
This sequence comes from Brachionichthys hirsutus, assembly GCF_040956055.1. Lineage (NCBI taxonomy): Eukaryota > Metazoa > Chordata > Actinopteri > Lophiiformes > Brachionichthyidae > Brachionichthys > Brachionichthys hirsutus. The sequence goes on from NC_090912.1 coordinate 4,715,890, forward strand.
AATTCAGTTTAGAGTGGGTGGAGGTGAGTGAATAGTGCAGTCTTAAGAGTAACTGCATCTTTAACAATTGTGGCCTTTCGTTCAGTCGCTATGGGGCCCTTAATGCAATATATATATATATACCTCTCTTTCATTTGAGCCTATGCAGGAAATAATGAGTTACTTGGTCGACTGCCCTGTCAGCACTTCTCTCAGAAGGTTTGGCATTTACTGAGCTCCATCTATGTCAAGGTAAGATTGCACCGTGTTCACACTGTGACCCAAATTATGGATGCTGTTGGGGAGATTTCAGATCAGTCTGACAATATCCCACCTGTTCTGGGCTATTGCAATCAATAATGAAGGTTGGGGGGGGGGAGAGAGAAAGTGAAAGAAGAAGACAGTGAGTAAAAGGTGAGGCAGAATAGTTGGAGATTGCAACTGACAGATGGTGGCAAGCAGGGATCTGATTAGAGCTGCAGGTCGAATACAAGCAAAATGGGAGAACCCCCCCCCGATTCAGGTTAATCTCCATCTCTAGCTTTCAAGCCCAGGGACACAGATATATTCTTTTTGCATTGGACTCTATGGAAAACGCACCATTAATTTTATTTTAGAATGCTACATACTGACTTGGGGTGAAAACGTTACCTTATATTGCATTCTGATGTTCAGACAGAGGATGATGACATTCCCTGAAATGTTACTATTCATAAGTAAAAAAGGCTCAAGACCGCTCAGCTTCAATAATATTCAACAGTGATATTCATATTTATGCTGCAGCAAAAGTCAGGCTACGTGATGTGCTTTTTAACATCGTGCATCTCATTTCAGGTGCAAAGCTTCCGTATGCGGTTTTACAAGGAGCCACTTCTGAATGCCGGAGCCTTAAAGGTGTCAGAGGATTGAGCTCCCCCCCCCCCCCCCTCAATTAGATGCTTCCTCCAGTGGGTCGTTGGACGGGACAATGCTCCAAGTTCAATTTAGGACGCAGTTAGCATGAGCTTTTATTGCTGGGGATAGATACGTTTGGTCAATCGCAACATCACTGCGATACAGATATGAAATATTGAGGTACCTGTGTGGAAGGAACGAGCTAAGCTTCAGCAACAATCCTTGAGCGCTAAACCAGATGGATTATGTCATGCATCCAGCAAGTTCTGGGTCTGGGGGGTCTCCTCCCAGGAATTCCTCCACTGGTAATCAGATGCCTGAACTACCTCAACCGGCTCCTTTGCATGTAAAGTAGCAGCGGCTCTACGCTGAGATCCCTTCAGATGTCAGAGCTCTTCACCTCCTCTTTTAGTCCAAGGCACCCTGTGGGGGAAGCTCGTTTCGTTCCCCCCCCCCCCCCCATCTCATTATCCCAGTCACGACCCGAAGCTCATGACCACAGGTGGAGCGTCTTAAACATAGATCGACTGGTAAATCGAGAGCTTCTGGGTCAGATCGCTCTTTGTTGCAATTATCCGATTGAACGCGGTCACTGCTGGTCCGAACGCCATGTCAGATTTCTTAATACAGACAAGGCTGAGGAGAAAAGAGAAGGAATGACATTCAGTAAAATGAAACCTGAGTGAGGGTGAGTCACCATGCTAACCCCCCCCCCCCCCCAATTTCTTTTTTTTTTTGTCTCGGGTAAAATGATCCATAGTCATTACACATGAAAATGTAAATAGCGGATTTGTCTCCTAACATGGTAGCATTCTCAGAATCATTGTTGAGCCTTTCAGCGAGCGTTCACCTCAAGTCAGCATTGTTGCTGTCATATACGGTGTGAAACTCTAAAAAACGAAACTTTTTTTTTTATTATTAAAAATGTAAAACTTAGAAAGCACCCTTCAGGAGCCAGAATGTTAAATCTCAGCTGCGGCATTTCCGCCTGCAGTATACGGCCCTGCTTTCTCTCAAACAGCCCTTCAGTGTGCAGCAAAGCCCACTTTAATCACATGTACAAACCATTAGATGTGTGAGTTATTCTGCGCTCACAGCACAAACCCACACATTTCATGGTGATGTGTGTTTAATGCATTTCCTGTTGTGTTTGGGGGGCATATGCTACGGCTGATGCACCGTACACTTGGCTCCACTCTGTCTTTGCAACTTTACCCACAGCAGAGTCTGGGTGGGAGAAGCCGGGGGTAGAAAGAATTGCTCTGTCCACCTGAGTCTCTCTTCCTCCAGCTGTTGCAATGGAAAGCTGCATGACGCAAACTGTCCACCACTCTGATTTGTTCTTTTTCAATCCCCCCTTCTCTCTCCCACAGAGGATTAAAACGCGCCTCCCTCCTGCTCACGGGCCGCTCCTACAAGGCCTTAATCTTGCTGGTCTTTATTCCGCTCGTATCAGAGCTTCTCTATTGCCCTTGCCATTTGTCTCTCTCCAGTGCATACCTCCATCTGTCCAGGTCCTCTTCAACTTGCTCCTCACCCTCACTGCAGGTCACAATGCCATCTGTCAACCTCAGCTATTGGCCAGATTGTTAGCATTAATCCCATTTCCCAGAATTCCTGTTTCCTGTTTTTGATTACTGTGTACTGATTGTGCCTGACTTCTGGATTCTCTTTTCCTGCCCCTTGTTGGATTTGTTTGGACTGCTTAGCTGGTGTTGTGAACTCTGCTTCTGAAATTACAGATTTGGACTCCACTCTCCTGTCGTGCTTTTGGATTCTGTTGGTTTCCTGACACTCAATTTCTGTCTCACAACTATGCACACGCACGCACACCTACACACACACACACACACACACACACCAGAGGAGTGGAGATAAATGGCTAAACTCCCACATTTCCAGACATGCCCTCCCACAACCGCTGGGATTATCCTTTAGATGATATGTGATGAGAGCTGGAGCTGTCGAAGCAGAAATACAAGCATCGGAAGCATAAGACCCGAGTGGCACCTCTGCCCTGTGTGACAGTCGTCATGTGTGCTTTATGGCTCAAATATGAGAAAGCACCTCGGTCAGCTGGATGAAAGCTTGCAGCTCAAAGAGGAGATCATTGTGTCTCCTGTTGATGCAGAAAGAAGGGTTTAGATGTTACATCTGGTGGCACTGGCCGAGACGAGATTGGAATTCATGAGAGGGATGTTACTTACTGTCCACAAATACATACTGAAGTATGTGTTTTATGTGATAGAAAGATATCAGGAAAAAACATTATTTTAAAAATAAATTGGTGATGTTAAGGCTGTAAAAATAATATGAATAACATTACCATAGCTATGGAAATATGGATTAGTGAATCCAAAAATCACATGATATTTTAGTTTTTATCTAAGTCCAACATGGTCTACCTCCTGAGGGAAACATGTCGCTCTCGCTGTTAAATGCTCTCATTTTCCCCAGCTAGCTGCTCGTTTTCCGTGCTTGACGTTTGCTGCTGCTCAGGTACTTGGGTTTGGCTAATGAATTGAACCGTTTAAATCCTGCTGCAGCTGGAAACAACACTCACGAGGGAAGTGAGACTAATTAAAAAAAAAGTTTTCAGTTGTAAATCCAAGACATTTAAGACTACATAACACTGGGATGTGTGTAGTATTACATAGTGTGAATGCAGAACGTGTGGTGGATTGTTATTTAATTTGAATATTGAGGTAATATATAAACCATTTGTGGTGTTTTGGCCCCTGATATTCATTATTATTATACTTACAGTGCAAATTTTGAGAAACCAACTTTACCAATGATGCAAATTTGAATATGAATACATTAGAAGGAAAGGTTTAACTGGGTTCATGCAGTCTGCACGCTGTCAGTCAATGACTTACCACAGCCAAACATCAGAAAAATCCATTCGCTGTGCTCTGAAACGTCCACACGCTGTAGCCTGAGGATATTATCTCTCACAGGGCTCTTTTTTTATGAACCTCACAATTCTGTAAAACCAGTGAAACCCTTGCAGGCATGGGGACCGAATAAGTGGAGGGTTCTGTGTGCCGAAGTTCACTTAAGTAAGCAGGGCTCCGGGCTAAATAAGCTGTCTCGCTCCTCCGGGTGATAGATTCCGTCCCTCTGGAAAACAATGTGTCTCAGCGCTGACTGATTTCTGACGTCCATCCACTACTCACGCTGATCGCACTTGTAGATGTTGTGAAGCTAAACAGGGAAGGATCAAGAGCCTTGACATTTAGGATAAAGACACAGCATTGCCGCAGAGTGCTTGATGCTGCGGAGTAGCGGCTCAAAATGACAAAACCAGCAAGTGTCCATCAAACATTTTGATTAAAGTTGTATATGTACGAGGTTTGGATGAGCTTTACTGAGAAGCTGCATGATGACTGGAGGTGTAGTATCATTCATAATGACAGTAAAGATCCTGTCACCGTGTGCTACTGCAGAGTCAGCAGTGCGACAACTCACCACTGGGAACTCTGGGCGATGGCGTTGCCGATAGACAATTAATCTCTCCCTAATGAATCTTATCAATAATGTAGGAGACTGCAAAGTGACTTAGGCAACAGTGTAAATGGCCTTTTTGCAGATCTTTACAATTGGGCTATAATCTTCTATCCTCAGTTCCATTGAATCTCATTTTGAAATTAAAAACCTTTACTGCTGCAGAGCCAAAGAAAAAAAGTGTCATCATTTATTTAGCTCTAAGTACAGGATAAAAGTATTATAATTCTAGTTTTTAGTGACATAAATGCAAAATTTACATTCTTTTCAGTAAAATGTAAAAGCATTCATACCCTTTTTGTATCAAATATGAAGGCACTCATGCAGCAAAACGACTTTTTCAGTTATACTATTATCAGCATTATTGTTAATCCTCATGCACTCAGCCTTTCTCAGCATCATTCCAGTGCAGTTTGGTCATCATAGCAATAGACATACAGTGTAAGGGAGTTTTATTTAATCTGCAACAATTACGTCATAGTTTTAAAAAGCTTAATCACAAATTCAGTATTTACGTAAATGTTCTTTGCATCTCGGACAACACGAGGGAAGCATTTCATGTGAAAGCAAAGATGAAAAAAACGACGACTCGTGATAATGGTGTGTGATCATGACCTGCACAAGCGCACATTGCCAATTTCTAACATTGGTCAAAAGTCACCGCAGCTACAGCGTCCTAATTTGTGCTGATCCCATAATCCTCCAAATATCAGCGTCACTGTGGGAACATGAGTCCGTGGCCTTTTGGCTGAATAATGTCCCGATGAGGCCAAACACATTTAGAAAGAGCGCCATAATGATGAAAGCTGATGCTGCTAGAGTGCACGGAGTTGAGCTGGAATTACACTAAGATCAGAGGCAAAGTAATGCACCAGGCGGTACTCTACTGTATCTGGGTCACATTACCTGAACAGCCAGCCAGGAAAAACAAAACTGATATTAATTAAGATACATTTTAGAGGCATTTATATTTGCTGTGCCAAATGTGGCTCTAAATCATTAAACCAGTTCACACAATACCTCCAAGATCTCAGTGTGCTACTTCTGTCGCATCCTGACTTTCCACTCTGCATATCTCTATCCAGGTGATGTAAGTATTGTGTCAGCGTATAGCTTTGTAAAAGCTGTATACACTTTCCATGTTATCGTCTCTGCCCACCTCATCGTTCCCCCTCTATCAGGGGACCCATAATTCACAGGGGCTCTGTGATTGTTCCTGCACCCTTAGCACAGTCTATAACTTACATCTTAGCCCCCAACCTTTACCCGCACCCTTCCTGCTGGCTTGCACGTGGCAGCAACGCTCATAAAACACTGTGGTATGGCTCAGAGGAGTGGCTGGCAGGCCATAAAAACCTGGGGCCAGCGGATGATAATGTGTTCACCAAACACACTGGGCCCTATCAGGCTTGTTTTATGACCTGTCATGTGCAACACACACACACACGGTGATATGGGTGTTCACAAAAACAGTACGGTAGTATGCAGTGCTAAACACGTTTGTATATTTTGAGCAGTATGGCTCCCTCCAGTTCAATGGCAGCAGTAGTAACTCCTTGTTTTACTGCAGTACAGTACATTTTCACACAATAAACCTAAATAGTGAGATCTAAAAGGACATGCAATAAGAAGAGTTAATGCACAGTTGAAATGAAATACGTGACTAAAGAACACAACGCGTGTAGCATACATGGGAACATACATCATCATCGTCTGTCTGGGCTGCCTCTCCTTTTACGTGATGATTGATTGGCTCAAGAGAGTATTTAGAACGTTGTCCAGGTCATTCTAAAAAAAAAGAAAACTGTCCTCATTTTAGATGCAACACTTTTTTGATGGCGCTGCACACCTTCATAACCTGCTCCTGCATTTCTTTACCTTCAGGTGTCATTGCACCTCCTCCTGTTGCTTCTCGCTTCTCTTCTCAGAAAACACATTTCCGTAGAAAATCTAGAAGACCAAACGAGGCAGGCGGCAGTAAAAATCACATTATGAAATGCATTAGTCCAAAAATAAATCAAATGTGTAAGCATGCAAATCTTTGCTGCATCGTCTGACAGTTGCAGCAAATATTAAAAGGTGAATGGTGCACAAGGATAGAGAAAGAAAGCATGCGCACGTGCACACTTTAACTGCAGGAAACACTATGGATCAATGGATAATGACAGGCTGTTCATCATGCAGCTACACAAGCACACACAAAACCCCCTGCAAGATCACATCCAGTACAATCCATGGCCATGCTGCTAATCATTTGCTGATGTTATTCAGATCAGGTAAACACACATTAGGCTACAGTCATTTGTATAAGGGCTCAAAAGAGGATGCAGAATAACTTTAACAGCCTCAGCTACTCTGCTCTGAACAATACCAGTACTTTTTGGCATGTCCCAATAAAAAATAACCACAAATAAATGTGAGGTTTACAAAAGAAAATAAGATGGAAAAAATTTGGAAAATTAGGGTTACTAAAAATCAAATAGATGTGACAAAATAATCACCCTCGTGTAAACAAATGACCAGTTTCATCTCGTTTCTCCTCCTTTTTCCCCCATTCACCACATAAGCGCAGGCTTATCAATAAGAATACAATCATCCTGATAAATAAGTAATAAAGGAATGATTGCTCCCCCCATTGTTGAATGAAATGAATATGGCCGTTATCGCTCGCGATTATAGCTGGTGATTACATCAGGAGTTATTGGATGCTGGCTGTGCCGGAGATGAGTCATTACAGTATCTTGCTACTGTATCACCTCATTATGCACTGCAGAGATGTGGCATCGACATGTAGCTCAAATGATGCGCACATTTGCATGTGTACTTTCCATAAGACAAGTTGATGGATCACCCTGACGGTGAACCCCACACGTAATTAGGACCCAAATGGCTTTACAGCGCCTAATTATTGATGCAGCAGATATGTGACAGCTGTTAATAAATACCTGCGGGCAGGCTGGGCTGGGCGGTGCGGACAACGGCCACAATAACGATCCACCGGAAGTGGAGGGGAAAGGCGAGTGAGCGATGAGAAGAGGAGAGGAGAAGTAGAAAATTAAGCGTTAACAGCTCAGATATGTTCCCACATGTAGCATCACATCCTCGTGGTTTGTAGATGACAGTGATGAATTGCCTCAATAATGCAGCCGCATCTCAGGTGAGAGAGATATTCAAGATATTCAGCTCGGGTATCCTCGTGCACGGAAACTCTAAAGACAGTATCACCCGAGATTGTGACCGTCAGCTGTGTAAAATGATTTCTTTTTTTTACAGCTCTGACAGCATTTATTCTCCTGTCCTCCAGCGAACTATGACTCCATTGGGATTGTGTGTAAAAATGGGGCATTGCTGCAGAAAGGGACTGTTCTACTTCAATGAATGCAATATTATGAACATGAAACGAAAATAAAAAACAATTCATTCATGATGCTTGACTCAGATCGGATGACTCTCAAATGGCTTAATCTTCATCTTCCATTGAAGAGGATTAAAAGTGTGTTGTTTGAAATATTTATACACACTTTATGCTGCCAACCTAAGGAATACATCCCCATTTTAATCTCATTTAAATGTATAGAGGCTTAGTCATGACAGAAAATATTTTTTTTATTTTATGCTGCTTCACTAATGGCTGACAATCTTACATTCAGGAAGGAGGCAGAAATGGCATATTGGGATTATACTGCATCAAAAATCATGGATATCATGACGTGGAATAATTATCATCACAAGATCAAGTTTACTGTAAATCATTTTGCCTTCGATTTCTGCCACATTTTCCACGTTTTTTTTTTGCATAACATCCAGTTTATCTATAATAAACAAAATTTATGGACTAACAGGCTCCAGAGAACGAGAGCCTCATCATCATATATTTCCACAGTTCTTATCGAATAACATAAAATGAAAGGCCACGAGCAACAAATCTGAAAGTATATATAAAACATATAAATGGCTGTTTTTGGAGAGTCCCCCAGTGGGTGCCAGCTGGGGTACCGTTATATCATGCATATTTCACACTACATCTCCATCAAATTAAAAAGAAATGACTGAAATATTGTAATACTAAGTAAGTCAAACCAACCCTTTAGCTTTATGAACTGAATCCTTGTGTTATGTCTGAGAACACATGCAGACATGTGCTCATGAAAAAACGCTTCCCAACAATGAATGACAATGCAGCTGGCAGAGGTAGCAACTTCTCCAGCATTCACAAAGCATGCAAATGCTAATTATCTGCTAATGTGGAGAGAGCCTCTGACAATAAAGGAGGCGAGGGGGAATCGTCTGTGGACCCTTCCTGCAGTGGGGTCGGGTTGGAGAGGAGGACGCAGAGAGGTTGCAGGTTTGCCAGCCCTCGAGGACTTTCTGCGCAGTTCTTTGCAGGATAAAGGCATGCAAATTTCAACACCAGTTTATGCTCTGCAGGAGTGAGAGGGGCCGAATCAATCACATCTGTTAAAGGGCAACGTCTGTGTGCAATGGACTGCTCTCTGCAAGTCAGCGCGAGGGGACAACTGCAGGCATATGGAAGCAAATATGGAGGCAATAGAGATCATATTGTTTCTTGTCCTCGTTTGTACTCGGCCTCGGGCACGGGGCCAGGATTTCAACTTTGGACGGACCAGAGTAATGTTTACCTTCCTTTGATGGCTTCATACCAGCCTAACTAAACAGATCATTCTCTGAACAGCAACAAATGCATCGAGTTGATTATGATGCTTAAATCATCACTGTGCTCTCCGTTCATCACTTTGTCTGGAAAGAAATGGTCTTTTTCATTTTTTTTCTCAGCCCTGCCTCCAAATCCTGGACAAAACTATACAATATAATACAGTATATACAGTATAATATACAGTATAATATACTGTATATAGTATAATATAGTATAATTTCAAAAATGCTAATGACAGTAGTAAACAAAATACTGATTATAAATCGGGACTAGATAATTTGATAATGGCATTAACCTCAGTGCTGAAAAATCAAGCACTGACAAATCTAACTTTTGATTTGTGGAATCCTGAAAGTTAGAATCTCCCATTATTCCAAACATGCCTTATATTATATTTTTTTATCATTCCAATTAAAGCAAGTTCATTTGACTTGAGGGAGGGATAAGGGTGAAAATAATATTGGGGTCTGTTTGTTGCTGTATTCGTGTCAGCAGAGTTTCTGCCCGCTGCCTGTGTCAAAAAGGTTTATCCAAAGGAGACACAGGATCTAGTCAGCGTGAAGACTTTTTACACGAGTGAATCTTCTCAGCTTGAACTGATTCTCTACATATGGAGGATTGGGCCAGTAAACCATGAAAATGATGAGGAGTCGAACACAACGTGGCCTTTGAGCCCCTCAGACGCCCACAGGTGTTTTTCAGAAGTTCTTTCATGACTGTGTGTACTGATGCAAGCCTCGGCGGTACCTTGCCTTTAATCATACTCTCATAAAATGCCTTTTGAAATTGAAATGTTGCTCAACGCCTCAGAAAACAACATATCCCTCAAAAAAAAGCTGTCATGTATCCTATTCGTCACCTGTAGCCCTGCTTCAAATCTTTACACATATATCTATTTGTTATTAAGTGGTATCCAAGAAACCGTCGCTGAGATCTGTGCATGTACAAAAAGAGAAAGCAATTAGCCTTGTTGAATTGCTTCGAGTGGCCGATCAAAAGGCAGAAAAAGAAGCACGAATCCTGTTTATTGTGTGAGTAAAGATGTTGCCAGCATCAAATATGTATTACAGATTAATTGCTATGAGCTTTGAGAGCTCATATGGCAGCGGAATCTTTAACTTGAGCCAAAACAAAAATCTCTTGGGCGAGGATTGAAGAGCATTACGTGACACTAAAACGCTCTCCGCTGACATTAATGCGATTATACTGGGAGCGATGGGGAGCACCGGTGAATAATTTAGAGCTTTTTAACTAATTCGGTGGGAAAACAAAGTGTTGTCGCTCGCTGAATCAGACAGATTGTGGCTCGTCTACCCAAAGCAAACAACGCACTCTTGTATCTCAATGACATTTATGGCTATTTCTGTATGTGCAGGATATTTGGCTGCTTGAGTGATGCTACCGCCTCCAGCTCCCGGTGTGTTTCATTTACGCAGGTCAAGCGAGGACAGAATAGGCGGCGGTAAAAGTAATCACATGAGTAAACCCCCCCCCCCCCTCCTCCCCAGGATGCCAGCTGAGAATATGTCACCGCAGGGAACAAAAGCAGGTTAAACACACTGTCATCTCTCAGCTGGGCAGGCAGAGCCCAGACAGCCCAAAACATCCCAACTACTTCAGACCAGGGGTGTTTTATGAGACAAGGATTAATCTCTAAATAGGCCGTCCCTGTTGCGTGCTGGCATCAGGGTTGACAGCAGCGTTTAGCAGATGGGTGGGTTTGAGAGCCATCGTTTCGTAGACTGATGCTGGAGAGCCGGGGGGGGGTCAGCGACAGATGCAGATCACGACGCTCCAGAGCCTCGAAGGCAGACAATGAAAGCTTAGTTAGATTCAATCGTGTGACTTTAATTGCTGAACTGGTTAACACTTATATTAGATGACCCAAATTCAATCTTTGCCATTTGAAGATAATTTTCTTTTATTGTAAATAAGAATAAGGGGTGGGGTTCACCTTCATATCTGCTGCTGAGGCTGTTAGTTCTGAGTTGGTTCCAATTACCGGTAGCTTATAATAAGGTGTTTAAAACTTTTCTGATTACACTCGCAGTAAATTGTAACCACGCAGTCTTTTAACTGTAACTTTCCTTGAATGTGACTAATTATGTTGTGATGAAGAGCGTTCACGTGGTTTGCAGTAGTAGAATTCCTACCTCTGATTTTTACGAGTGAACAAAACTGAAAGCTGTAATCAACACAGTGCAACGTTAGCCATCAATCTGAGGTTCATTTTCCTTGCAGCATGATTGTTTTATGAAAGAAGACAAAACAAAAAGTACAAAAAAGTCCTTTACTTCAGTAAAAGTATTGATACAATGACATGAAACGATGCATTTCATATTGAGGTTCCTTTATAGCACTAAAATGAACTTGAAATAGAGCTGAAATATTTATTTGCTAGCCTCCTTTTGAGATTTTAAATCACTTTTTACAAAATAATTACTGCAGTCACAAAATAATTACAGTTAAATAAAGCATCCTAAATTTGATGAATAACTTAAACTCAGAAAATTGGAACATTACACATCTTAAGGAATTGATTCTGCGTCTTCTGTTTTACAATGTCCACAGGCAAAGTTTAAGTGAAGCAGCTGTTTAGCGCCTCAGCCCTCAGACAAGGTCAAAACTGTGAAATGTCAGCTTTACTGGAACCAAGAAAAACATTTTTGCTGAGCTGGATCACGGTCTTGTATGCAACGAGAATCTAAACACTTTTTAAATGGTAAAAAAACTGGAAATTGTCCAAGTGCACAAAGGTTGAAAGCAGTCCTGCATTCAGAGCTGAATTCAAGTGCTATTTCCTCGTTTCTTTTGTAATGACACTCTGAGTGCTTGAATCAATGATTACAGGAACATGCAGCGATAATGATTGCATTATCTGCATGATAATGACAATGTGTGATTTAATATACCTTAACCTCAGTAAAAGTTTAATTAAAGATGCAAATTGATTTCCTGCAGACGTCCTTTGTCTTTATGAGCCACAAACCTACACACACACACACACACACAGATTTCACCATGTCAACAAATGTAATGTTGTTGTACTTTTCACATGCAGCACATGCAACCCCTGTTTGAAGACAGGAACAATCACACTGCATTACTTGCATTTTGCTTCTACTTCACGCCATATAGGTTTTAAATTCAGCACTTCACGTGGATCTGAAACTCTGGTGGCTTCTTCAGTAAGGGGCCAGCATTCCTGACCTCAGCTGCTTCCAGCAGCGTTTATAGACTCTGGCGGAACAGGGTCAGCGCAGACGTGAAATATGATAATAATAGTAAACAGGAGAATAAATAACACATTTCGTCAGCAGTGTAAGCAGATGCAGAGGAGAGGAGAATGTGGGTGGTGGAGCCCTGGAGGTTGCAGTTAATTCATGTGTCCATGTTTACGTCTATTTCCATTTCTCCCTTCTCTCTCTCTCTCTCTCTCTCTCTTGCTCTCTCCCTCTCTAGGAGGAAGAATAAGCCCGAGGCTCTCCTCTGCAGCATCAGCAGCAGGGCGAGCAGAGGTGCTTTTCGTCACTTTGACAGGAGTTGCCATACAGTACAGGATACGAAGGCTATTATCCCAACACACAGACCCTACTGTAGATGCAATTTCGTTCACCAACGTGCAGCATAATGTAAGCCTGGAACATTTATTTCCTTATGTGGAGGTGAAAGATTAATAGAATTCACGATTTATCTGAAGGGTCAGCAGGAGAAGGAAGGAGAGGCTAAATTCACCTGCTTCTTTATACAAAACATGCCGTTAGCAGAGATGCATTCATGTCTTTATAGACTTTAATGCTATGATGGGTCACAGCGAGGCGCTCCTTGCCTGAGGATGCCTTCTCTTATCCGGGTTGTGGCACTCTGGCTTTTCCACACTCTTCTCCCCATGTAGCAGTTGCATGAAGAGGGAGTGACGTGTGTTGATGTCTGAGGGAGCGCACAGCATCCTCTCTGGCTCTTGTTTCACCTTCAGTCATTACTTACTTCAGATATTAATATTTTCTCTCCCCATTTAATGTCAATACATTTCCTAAATCTCTCTACAGTGAGCTGTTCTGAAATATTTGGTATATTTGGCATATTTTGCAATATGTGTTTGTAGCGTATATTGAGAAATGCAAAGATTAAAACAGTATTTCTGGGCATATATTCACGCTGAAGAAGATATTCAAATATGACATAAGTTGGTTCCATGACATTAAGATGGCACCACAGAGAGGTTGCAATTATATGGCAGAGGGCCTCTAAATAGCCAAAATAAATCATACATTGTTTTTTTTCCCAGTCAGGTTAATACAGTTTCAGGGCTGTTGCTGAATGATTGTTTCATTTTCCCTTTAAAAATGCATTTTGACCTACCGGCCGGTTGCAGAGTCAATATGTGTCCACACTGCAGCTGTCTTTACATGGGATTGTGACTTCTTGACACTGATGTTGTCCTCTGAGAAAACATCAGCATAGAAAATATAGAAAACGTGCATTATTTCTTTGCCTCCTTTTAGACAGACTCTTCTCAGGTGCTTAAAAACTTTTATGTAATGCAAATTTCCAAAATACGCACAAGGGGGGGTTGAAAGTTCCCCTAAAGCAAAGATGTGGTGCGGGGGAGTGGGAGGCAAACTAAACCTTACGTTATTATTAATTCATTTGATTCCTACTGCCCAAAGATTTCAAAGGACCATGGAATAAAAATCACTCTGGTTGTTTTTTCCTTCTAACCCAGTTCAGTTATTCATCTCTCTCTCTTCCTCTTTAAGTATTCAGGGTACAAATTGACGGCAAGAAAATATAGCAACTCGTAGATTTTGACACTGTTCAACACAGCGCCAAGTGAGTGGCGCTGCTTTCATACCGGTGGGCTTTCTGCATGTGAGTAGGCTGGCGGCCTTGTAAACGTCCTCTCTGAAACAAGAGAACGAAGCGACGCTGTGCTCGAAGAGATCTCGTGGCTCAACCTGTGCTTTTCAAGGTCTGCAAATGCTGAGAGACTCTCTTTCAGTGATTTCACAGTGCGGTTTGGCCTCATGCATGCACCCACATACACAGAAATCAAAACACTTTGCAATTTACCAATGGTTCCAAAGTGACTAAGGCCATCTGAACTTTTATTTACCGGTAATCTAAAGTGATCTATGCCCAATTTTAAATATGCATTTTTAAATGTTATGTTTTTTTAGAGCAGTATTAAGGTTCAAGGCAGAGGTGAAACAAACACCTGCACATCCATGTTTAACACACACAACCCCCCCGCCCACACACACACACACACATATGTGTGTATAATATATACAGTATATTGTGAGCATAAGGAACATGTATGGATTTTCCATCGGACTATGTCAAGAATGTTCCCGCCTTCCTCTCACTGCAGCATCGCTGATCTGGCTGGGAGTGAAGTCGAGATGCACTTCCAGGCTCCCGCTGCTGCCCCGTGCGCCTCCGCCCATCATGGTTTAGAAGATCAGCTGTAGCAGATGAAAAGATGAGCACCAGACCCCGACCTGCATCCACGATGGTTGCGCTGCTGGAGATGAGGTGTGTCAGGTTAGGGGTCGTGTTTACCCGTGGCCAGGACTGCTGACTGGTGCAGTGCACATTTGTCGTTTGTGTTTTGCTCATTACACGCAGGTTGGAGGAATGTTTTCAGTTCCTTAATGAAAAAGCAACAGGTAGAAAAAACTGGGTGAAAATAAATAAATCTGTGTTTCCTGTTTTTATTCATTAATCAAATCTAAATGATGATGAATGTTAAACTACTGCAATAGCGTGGTAGAAATGTATTTTCCTGATCTTTGTCTTTAGCATCAAAGGGATTTGATCTTGAATCAAATCCTCTGAATCGTGGGGGATAAAAACAATAGATTTGGTGGTGTAGATTCTGCTTTCTGCATTATGGAGAGCTTATTCTCTCGGGATGATTCGAACGGCTTTAAAAAAATAGCGATAGAGAAGAAGTCAAGGGCAAAGGATTGGTCGGCTGGATAAGGGAGGTTTATTCAGGAATGAGGTCACAGAAAAAAATTGTTTCTCTGAACATGCCAAAGAAATGACAAAAAAAACAAATATCTTTTTCATATATTCTTCTTCTTGTCAGAGTCAGAAAACCTTATTGTAATGATCCCGTTCCCCAAAACTGTCACTTTCATTTTTAACGTGAAGCGAAAAAAGTGCAAATTCAGATTTTACGCAATAATATCAATGCATATCCTGCAGATTTACGTTTAATACAAGATAAATTGGGAAAGTGTTTTTATGATTCCAAGAAAACTGAACATCTTGACAATTCTAGCCTTTCTCTCCCGGTTCTGTAGATTTTGTTGTCTCACAGTACGTGCAAGCATGCCATGTTTATCTATAGACTACTGCTTGCAACAAGATGAATGCGAGCGTGTGTGGTTGGCAATCTATAAAGAAATCATTGGTGTGAGGATTCATTAGCGCCGCTGACAATGTTCAGTTTTTCATTGCGTTGCAGCTCACAGGTAGGATTGAATCCTGAAACTCCGGTGGGACTATATGGAAATAAACTACAAGCATTCTCCAACATTAGCGCCTCCAATGTCATAAGATAGACTGAGAATGAGGCGTATTAAAACATTCACTTTTGTGCACGCTTCCATATGTAATGCTGGTGGATCAATACAATCTCAGCGGCGCCCACGCCATCGCTCAGAATTTTATGAGCTTCATCACCTGACTGAATTTTCCTGAGCAGAAGGAATCCCTCGAGGAACAACAAACAAAAGACCTAGAAAATTAATTCAGAGAAGAATATGAATCCAAATATTTTAAACTTGAAGATATGGAAAGTGTTTTTTTTCCAATTTTGTAGATAGATTGGGGGAAACAAATATGATGTGCAGACTGTGCCAAGGATTCGAGCTGCAGGAACTAAAGTGTCATGTTGCTTAGTATGGCTCGGTTAAGGAGAGCTAATGGATGAATAAAATTAAATTTGTGTGTTAAAACTGTGAGAGGATTGTCAGAAATGAGGACAACGGCCACAGGATGTGAGTGCATGGAAGTGGATTACGGCTGCAAGGGGGGGGGGGGGGGGGGGGGGGGTTAGGGTAACAAAGCTTGAATATGCAAGGAAGGCTCATTGTGGAAATTACAGGTACAGGGAAAAGGTAAAATGAATTATGTTTAATTATAATAAAATGTCATTTAATTATATAATTTAAGCAAGTTTGGCGGGCCGGATAAAATAGCCCAAAAGGCCGTATATGGCCCGCGGACCTTAGTTTGCCCATGCCTGAGATAGACATTGTTCTGGAGAACAGAAATAATAGTTTTTTCTACATAGCACATTAACGATGCATTTATTTTGAGTTGTCAGCAATGGACCAATAAAGTTAGCACCTCGAGAATGATTAGCCCAGATGACGCTGGGAGTCGGAAGGGGAGGAAGTGTTTCCCTCAGTCTGGGACATCCATATGGTGCCGACTAATAACTGGCTGATTGATGGTACAGTCTACACCCTGTTCAGACCCGAGGCTTCTGTATTGACAGAGCGCCAAGGCGTCCCTGCGTGGCCAGACGGTGGTTCGTAAACCGCTTCGGGGGACTTCATCATTATTCAACGGGCTATTCAACGGGCTAATAAAGAACAAGAAGGAAGTTGCAGGTGTGTGGAAATGAGTATGTCTTCACTATCTCCTCCAATGTGTATGTCTCTTTCTGGCCGGTAACCATGACGACATCTCTATTGGTTTCCAAAGATAAAAATGTGAGGCTATGATGATTTGTATTATGTGTAACGGTATTGTTTTTGCAAATGTTTAAAGAAGTTTAACATTTTAATAAATACACAATGCTTTTGAGAGTTGCGTTTTTAAAAACGTCCACCCCTTCCGTAAACCTCAGCAGGAAGTGGAAAATCTGCTGCTGTTCATTTATCCAATTCTAAATATCATGCCATGTCAATACCGCTCGGACAATACTGGAATTGGAATTTCTAAAACATCACAAGGGCTGTATTCTTTTCCGCAACAACTGCACATGTGAAAAGACATAAAAAATCAACGTTGATGTTAACAACTGGCAAACACCTGGAGGGCAGAGAGGTAGCGTGGGCGATGAGATGTCAGAGCCGAGTTGAAAGCCTCTCAGGAATTCCCTTTGACTCCAATGGCGAGCTGGAGGAGGCAACTGGCTTAAATAGATCAGGATTAAAGACTCCGCTGGGGGACGTCTTACTAACAAGGCCAGGAGGTTGGAAACAAGGAAAGGAAACTTGTCTCCAAAGTATAGTACGGTCTAGCATAATTAGATGATATGTAATTATTATATAATTTTTTAATGATAACACTTAAAAAAAAAAAAATCTAAACAAATATTAGAAAAAAAAGGATCAAAGTTACACCAAACAAAGGACATTAGGAAGTGCAGAGTGAAATAAGGATTGAAAAGGGGTGATATATTGTGATGCCTCACAATTTAGAAAAAATAAACCTTGCTTTAATTAAAATCTTAATCTTGTTTTTCCTCTCACACATCACTTTGTTCTCTCCCGTGTCTCCATGGCAGACAGCTTTACAATATGAAGCAACCTATTCATGAATAGCATGTTTATCAGACCCACAGAGAGCCTCTTACCTCTCTCCTTCAGCGAGAGGCTGATGGTCAAGTAACGACCTTGTCAAGCTGCCTCTTCCTCTCAGAAGAAATTGGGTGGATTCATTAATCTCTTCAGTTTCATAAACCAACGACGGCTGTGATGATAAACTAGCGACCAAGAACAAATTGGGAATTGAATTGTGCCGAGAAGAAATGCTGCTGTTCCAAAGCTCAACCTATTGGGGGGGCAGTTTCAAGGACTTGAAGATGGCTTTGCTGTAAGGAATCAGTGCATTCAGGCAGCAAAGAAAAGGGCAGAGTGAGTTGATTAAATTTGCATGCCTGCAGATGTACAGAGAGGAAAAGGTACATCCAAATATAACCTGAAATATAGTTCTGCTTGTGCTCTCCTAAAAGACTGCAGAGTAACTCGGGAGTTTAAAAAAAATGCATGTGTGTATGTGTGTCACATTCATTAAAGGGTATGCATTTGCATACCCTTTAAAGCTGCTAATATATTCTCTATTCTCATATGACTTCATAGCAGTGTTACACATGCAAGTGAGAGCATGCAAACGCACTCAGGCTGACAAATACGCACACACACACACACACACACACACACATGTACACTCCTCTTGTCATGTGAGTGACGTGTCTGCCCACCACAGGAGGGTAATATAGAAATATTAACACAGAAAAGGGGACTGTAATATGTTTTAGTTAGCTTTTGTTTCAAGTTAAATAAAGAAGAGCTGATGGAACTATTTTCCTCTGAGAGAACGAGTTCTGAAGTCTCTGCCCAGCAGGAGTTCCATAAAAAAATTAAATAAAAAAAGAATAATATTGAACATCAGTACCTGTATGTTCAATATTATTCTTTCAAATGGAATTAATTGGAATAAAATCTCGTCCCTCTTGCGCACGCCTTGGGTTCTTTTAAATGCGTATGTCTTCGTTTTGGGATGATGGTACCCGCTCATCATAAGCCCTTCATTCCCATTCTCCACCACACCTGACTGCACCAGCCTCCAAACAATTACTAGGAACCCTTACAAAATTTGAACCCAATATGGGATAAATGAGCTACTGGAGAAAAGCCCTTCTCCAGTAGTGATTAGTTAAGGTCATATTTGCGGAACGGGTTGCACACGACGGAGAAGAGTAGCAAACAGTATCAGCGCTAAATGAAACGCCCCAAGTCATTGCATGAGAAGAAGTAATAAAGATAAGTATCACAATGCATTCAGTGTATTGGGTGGCCCACAGTATAATAATGTGCGTTTGTGTGTGTGCGCACCCATTCTTTAGCTCATAAGCATATATAAGTTGAGGAGATGTGTAAAACATGAATAAAAACATAATTTAATTACTGACAAGTAAAGTTTTTGAAGTCCTTCAAAGTCTGTGCAGCAGCTTTCAATCGAAATGGAGTCAATCAAAAATGCAGAACCTCTCACAAGAAATATATGAAAGACAAAGCCAATGACGCTGTGAATAAATTCATTTCAGTCAATAATTGCTTTATATACTTAGATGAAAACTTAATGGAGTTTCTTATTTGGTAGAACTTGGCTTGTCTCTTCTTGCCTTTTTTACCACATATTGAATCAACATGTGGTAAAAACTTTGCGTTAAACCCTGTAGCCTAAAAGCTTTCCCCCTGCTGTGAAATTGGCCTGTGACCACAGTTGCACCCCCAAATATGGACCTTTGTCATGGTGACCTACCCCAGATCTCTCTGAAGAGAAAGAGCAAGAGGGTGCTTGAACAACAAAGAGCTCTGGGAGAAGAAAGCTGAAGAAGCAGAAATCTTCAGGAAGCTGACTTTATGCTCGTGAGGGAGAAACTGTTGAATAACTAAAATCACAAGAGCGTCAAGAGCGCTGATGTTGAATCAGAGGTAAGTTTCAGATGTGACAAAAACACTTACCATCTTATGACATAATCGGCAGCAACAGCCAGCTCACACTTTACATAATGAACAGTTGGCCATTCTTTGTTCCACAACATTTGGCAGCATCTCTGCTGAGAGGACATCTGCTGACCAGAGCTAAGTGCTCAGCGACAAACTTTACAGCCAGATCGGCCGTTAAAATGACAGAGACATGAACAACGGTTCCTTTATGGATCACGCTTGGGTTCCTATAACCACGACTCTGTTGTCGTGATTGAAACAAAAAAGGGGTCCCAAAACGTTTTGTTTTAACAGAAAAATCTTAAATAGAAACTCAAAAATGTTCTGCCCATTGTGCAGATGTTCAGCGGCTTGCAATAATTACGAGTTCCTTGTCATAATTCTGTTTTATTTCAAAGGTTCTTCTTTCTGAATTCCATTTCACCCTTTTTTCTTTCCTTGTCTGATTTCCCTCCTTTGAAATATCTTCTGTCTCTCTCTCGATACCTCAGTGAGTATAGTTTGTGTTTTGCCCTTTGACTTGTCGGTTTGTCGGTGTCTCCCTCTGACAGACCATTTCCTCCTGGTTTCCTCTCTGTGTGAGTTCATTGCCATGCTTTTCCTTTGTGTTATTGATTTGACTCTGCCTGCTTCTTGGACCTTGTTTGTGCTTACTGATTCTTTTTGTGGGGGTTGGATTATTTGGACTTTGACATCATTAGAACCAAACCATTTCACCTCTGCCTGTCATCTGTACAGTACCTGCAAACGTTTGGGCTCTGCCTTGCCCTCATGGACATAGTTTGTTTACATCGAGCTCTCTGGTCATGAGTCTGTTATATATATATATATTCTTGTTGAAATTTAAAAAAAATAAAACTACTGCATTTAAAGTGAAACACAGCATCTTTAAAGATCAATGTCTCATATCTGCATCAATATTCGTAAAAATGAATGAAAGATGCCTGACTGAAGTATAAATAAAAACTTTGTCTTGCCTGAATTTTTGACTACATTTTTAAGTATCCATCCATCCATCTAGCTTGCTCGTGTGATATTTCAGTTTCAACTACATTTTTATTTTCTTAGCACATCTTAAAAATACAGCTTTGCTCATACCAACCTTTCCAACATTTGTGAGTGTGGTATTGTAAATTATACAACCTTCCAATGTGTACTTGTCATCTAATCCCAGATTTTTACGTACTGGAGTGTTTAAAGGTTTGTTATAGCGTGTTATAGGTCATACATATTCTTGTTCTCCTCACATGACTCTGTGCTTGAGTCCTTCAGCTAACCTTGAACACACCCATTTATACAGATCTGATTAAATCCTCCTCCATGTCGCAGTCACTCTAATTAAAAGGCCTTTTCCGCCCATCATGCTATATTGCTATTACAAAACCTTCGAAACAGGATTGTTGCTCTGCTCCCTGCCTCTTATGTTTCAATGAAGAAGCCTCTTCTGTTTCAATGTAGCCATCACTGCGGCATGATGAAAGTGTAGTCAGGGGATTATGCTGTGAATCGTCTTTTCCCGGAATATAGGAGGAAAAGCAGGAGTGTGAGGTTAAGTGAAAGACAAGTCTTGCAAGAAGCTGAGGGTCTCTTTGTCAGGAATAAGCCACAAACACATAATCTCCCAGGAGACTGGAAAGAGAGAGAGAGAGAGAGAGAGAGAGAGAGAGAGAGAGAGAGAGAGAAAACACCACCCAAATGGGTCAGATGAAGAAGGATAAAGGGATCAAGATGAGGAATAATGGAGGATACTGCTATGGTTTAGATTTATATATTTCAGCAGCATATTATATTAGAAATAACACGTGATCCACAAAAATATTCCAAAAAGATCCGTAAAAAATGAAAGAAAAAGAATGTGATAATTCCCTAATCGTTTCTGACTTTCAGCTCAGTTGAGTACAGCACAAAAGGCATCATATCTTAAGTTATAATTCAAGTTCACTTTTGTCAATATATATGAGGTTTATGTCAGCAACGCATCCAAATGTTTTGGGACAAAAGACAGAGAAAGTTTCGTACCTCCCCCCCAACAGACATCTGCATCTTCAATATTAGCAATAGAGTCAGAGAATCTGGAGAATTATTTCCATTTAAGGAGCAACGATAAATACTAACACTGAATCCCTGTGATATATATATATATAAGAATAAAGCAATGCCAATAACAACAGCTAAACAACAACACTAACAAGACAGCTGGGTGGAGCATCCAAATCCACTGCTAAAGTGAAGTCACTTCTGATTATGGCCCCCGCGCTGATCACCTCATTGTCTCTCATACTGATTCTCCTGATAAACTTCAAGAATACACAGCCTGCTAATCCTGCAGGCAGACATGCTCATCTACACGCTGAGACGGCCAGGGGATTAAAGAATCAGAAGATATTGTGTTTGATTTATTTGTTGTTAATGATGGCGGCTCTATTGATCAATTCCTAGTTCAACAGCTGGGATTGGAATCGAGAAAACGTGCAAAATAAGGACATTTTATTTGAGACTGAGCCAAGAAGACAGATGGTGCAAAACTTGGAAAGTTTAATTGAAAAAAATGTACACTATTTTGTATAGTATTCGTATTAAAATACGAATACTATACAAAATAGTGTACATTTTAAAATTACATTAAAAAATACCCAGAAAAATCAGTGCCGTTACAATGGACATGAAATATTAAAAAAGGCACCACTTAAGTAATTGTTTGTCACCCTTTCTCTCCCCCATCACTTTTTCCCTCGTCCTTTTATACCAGAAGGCTTTGGTTCTGACTGTATTTCATCCCTTCATGTAGCAGGTGACCAGGTCCTACAAGCATCTCTCAGTGTAGCTAACCTTTATCTGGGAGTGTGAGACATTCATCAATTCTATTAGGTCCCTTCACCCCTCATGAATTATCTCCTAGCTCCGCCTTCATCTTTTTTCTCTGAGCTCCTCTCAGCTTCAATATACTCAATAATGCCATTGAAAACATTCATTATGGTGCAGAGGAGTCTCAAGTATAATGCATATCAGAAGAGGAATTGAACAGACTGCTCTCCGAGGAGCAATCCTCTGCTTTTTTATCATTGAACCTGGAAGCATACTGTCAGCACTCTGCAGTCCTGTATGCACAGGTGTGTATGTGTGTGTAACAAAGAGGTGAAAACGACAGTTTGAACTGTGCTTTGATGCGTCTAAAACAAATAATATGCAACCTCTGCCCATCCCAGTTATGGTTTCAGATTTCTTTCTCATTTTTGTGGAGTTCTATGGCTAATTTTACATAAAAAACAAAAATTGATTCACATCTAAAGTTATTCACAAAACCACATTATTATATAACACATGTGCTGAATGTATTTGCAGACCTGAAGAGTTTGAAATGTGCGTTGTTCATACAGCAATTACCATACAGCAGTGTTCTTCTCCTGTTCAGACTTTTCTTGCACGCAATCACACAATTAATCGGTGCATTTAAATGTACGTCCTCGAACCCGCAACAAAAACTTTGCACCTTTTTGTAAGGTTGTCTGAAATGGTCTCATTTTTGTCAGACAAATTCGATGGGGAGGGAGCAACACCCTCAGCGGTGAGCAACAAGACACAGCTGGATTAAAATAGCATTCAGCAAAGCGATTACATAATTGGATGATACCGTAAATTGATAAGTAAAAACTCCTTTCGGGTAGTTTTTCCTGTGAGGGATATTCTGACACTTCCAAACGTTTTTAACAGGTGGTGAAAAGCAGCCGCTTCCAGAGATGACAAGCGACTAGAGGAAGACTTCAAGAAGTTCTTAAAATATTTATATCTGACGTGACGTTCAAAGTAGGCTATATAAGAAATATGGGAAGTGAGACAAGCTGCTGTTAATGTGTTCTGATGTAAATCCACACAAAAAAACAGCTCTGAGTTCCAACAGCAGCCCCGTCAGCTGGAAAACATGTTTACCTGCAACACATTTTGCTACAGCAGAATTTAGGGAAACATAATGTCAACCAAATTATGTCTTTCCCGAACATAATGAGGACATTCATTCAAGTTGTGACAATATTAACTCCTTGGCAGAATAAATGATGAAAGCGCTTTATCAGATGTGCTTCATTTATTTTCTGTCTGAATATAACATCTGGCAATCTTTTTTCCATGCTAGCCATGTTTTCACTCGCGTTCTTTATTTTGTGGATTGGTTGGATTCTCAGGAGGATTATACTGAAGCTACTGATGGATTTCATTTAGCCTTGGTGATAAATACTGGTGTGGATCTGGATAAAGGGGCAGGCAGATGCGCCAGATACAGTGGGGTTGTCTTCTCCCACTGTGAAACCTGTGACCACCACCAACATGCAGCTGGTATATATAAGGAGATGGGAATAAATAATTTTGCTGAATTAAAATTAGGACTGTTAGGCCATAGATTATGTAATATATGTTACTGAATGACTCCAACCTCTACCTCTCTGTGAATTCAGCACAGCACAATGAGAGAGGCCCTTCACTCACAGAAACCGAACATGGACAACACAGAAAAAGACCTTGCATTTTCAATCTCCCACACAAGCAGGGTTTTATTTTTTTGCTTCAGACACTCATCGTGCATGTTCTGCATTTTTTTTCCCTAACTATTTGTCTCACTGCAAAAATGTTGAATGCTGATTAATAGCATAGATTTTTGAACTCACTTGTGAAGAAAGTTAAAATGATGCAGCATTTTCTGCTGCCAGTTATTGAAAATGCTTAAATATTGGACAACTGTAGCTAACGCTAACCAACCTTGTATAGTATATACCTAAGACCGGTTATTTTCCTTCTTTCATTAGTGACAGACATTTTTAAACTTATTCTCATCTCCATTTAAAGCGAATAATTAAGGGACTAATGCTTCACTTTGTCAACCAAACAACCAAAATAAATTATTAATATTGCAAGGATCTGGCAGTATGCTTCCCTCTCTCCTTTAACATTGAGTGTTTCAGTAAATTGTACTTGTTACCTTTTGCTCCATCTCTGAGGTCTCCATCTTGGGCCCTCATTATAATTTTTTTTATCGTTTACAACAAATATAAGTGATTCTACACACAGATGTAGATCTGACCTCAGGGTGAACTCACAGATAGCAGTCAGACTGTCTGTCTGGAGTAATAATCTCTCCATTTCATGACCTCTGTAGCTCGTCCCTTCAGTGTCTATTAACACTATTTGTGTCTGAGACCTCTCTGACACACACACTGAGCTCAGAGGAGCTTTACTGCAGGATTGGTTCTCCTGTTCATCTCTTAATTCTTGTGTTGTTAAATGCATCGGTGGTCTCAAAAGACATAAATGCACTGAGCACTACAGGATCAAGAAAACTCAGCGGATCCTCGTGACTGATGGCTGCAATCATCTCAGCACAATGAAAAAATAAGTTCACACAGCGGTGATAAAAATACCACACCGGGGTTTCAACGGAAATGTGTCATCTTGCCATCTAAAAGCGTTGCCTGAGCACCATCTCTGTGGAGAGCCGGGTCAATCACCTCCTGTTAAAAATGACAGTTTGGGAGACAAAACACATTATATTGATGGAGATATGTGTCTGACAGGATGCAGAGAAGCGAACCAGACAGATAAATGGGAACGCAAGGGAAATGCAGTACTTGGCACCATGTTACTATAAAAAAAAAATACTTCCAGGTGAACGAAGAGTGTAGGAGCAGACGCTTGCCACACCAGACATTCAGCCAAATGCAGGCAACCCGTCAGCTGCTGGGATTTCTGCGGCCGACTTTTGGTTGGCTTTTGGTTGCGACATGCGCATTCCCGGGGTTAACTACTCGCTCCGATAATCGGCTTGCAGTGAGAAGACAGGCTTAATGAAGGAAAAGCCACAGTTCCAGCTTTTGCCAGAGGTTTGAGATCAGAGGCTGGAGGCTTAGCAGCAGGGTGCTGAAGCAGACAAACTGCAAACAAAGTAGAAGAAACAGGCAAAAAAGCACGATAAGTATTTTATGTTATTACTATACTATACGATATTGAAAAGAAAAATATGTTTTATTTTTTGTAGCCCTCAAAATTCGGAGGTCCTCGGGATGAAAACCCTGAAGATAACCTCAAACATAATCTGATATATATAATATACTAGACATTTTTTTACACCCCAATGCTTGGTATCAGTGGAGATTCTCCATGAAATTACACCCCGGGTGAGATCCCCTCTGAGCGCGAGCCCCCTTGTTGAAAGGAGAAGAAGAAAAAAGATTCTGTTATAACAAGCTTCGAGAAATGAACCCGGCTCGGGTGGTTCAATGCCTCATGAGGCTTCATCTCACCATCACTATTTCTTACCACAAACTACACACAGTGACATGAATGGAGTGAACTCGAAATACACACCCAAACTGGCATCCACATTAACCCATGAACCAAAATCCAGTGTCGCACACGCAATACCTCTCACACCCAAAACCAGTCTCTCTCCAGCAATAGCACAAGCAGAGGCAAAGAACGACTGAGAGCGCGCACGCATACGCACACGCACGTGCGCACACATTATTTTTCCAGGAGGAAAATTAAAAATCTGCAGTCTCTCTGGATCTGCAGATTTTTTTGTGAGACAGGCAGCAGAGATTCTAGGGGAGAGCAACGCCTTGATGTGAAATAAGTTTATTTCTCCAGGAGAAATTAATTAACGCCATGCGGTTTTCGTGTGTTGCATTCAGGCGCAGTGGGGAGATCTTCTGCTTCCTGGGAGGCCCGTGGTGACAGCGCATAAGAGCATCCGTGAGGGAGAGTGGTAATGTGCTCCAGTCAGTTTAGCTGATGGCTAGTCTCCAGGTTTATTTCTGTGTGTGTGTGTGCGTGTGTGTGTGTGTGCGTGTATGTGTGTGTGTGTTTGTTGTGGCTGGGCTGCTGTGTGTAGACTGATGGCACTAAGATTTTGTGTGTTCTTGTGCTGCAGTGTCTGCAGCTGAGAGGGGTGAAATGGTTCAGCATGCACACATATACACACACACACACACACACACTTTAATAATTCATCCTTCCCCACAGAAAAGAGCAGGACACAAATACTGAAGATGCAATGAAGTACATAGCAGCGGATCCACCCTGTATGAGAGCTGCTAAAATAAGAGAGGAGGCCGAGCAATATTTGGTGAGTTGTTCAGCCCCTTTTTGGACATCCCAAGCTGTTGGGACCCTCACACGACCAGCCTGTGAGTTTGTCTTTGGGTGCCCAACACAAAAGCTCTAAAATATTTTTTTCTTGGAGTTACTTCATGATCTCAGCCATAGCCATTCAAGACGTCGGTCTTGGTTTGGTGACCTGCTCTGCTGTGTGATGCAGGAAACGAGACGCCTGGATGATGGAACCTAGATGGAAAGCTTGTTGTTGGAATCTGGCTTCAGAGCAGCGAGAAGTATGAAACATGTATCATTGTTGAAATCAAGCCGCCGAGTCATTGATCTGCGTACAAACAGAGACACAGATCCATCATACAAGCGTTAAAAACACGCATTACGCTGACCCATTTATTCTATCACATTCTGCAGTGGACGCTGCAGCTGACCCAGATAACAGCCAACATCTACTTCTTAGGACAGGACTGGAAGGAGCTGTCCTTTTCGGACAGATATGGGGGGGGGGGGGGGCAAAATGAATCGCTTGTCAACCTGTTCAATAGATTTGAGCTGATGGACACTCTATCATTCTCTGGACCTTATCGCTGAGTGCTTATAAGAACCTGACCTA
This sequence comes from Brachionichthys hirsutus, assembly GCF_040956055.1. Lineage (NCBI taxonomy): Eukaryota > Metazoa > Chordata > Actinopteri > Lophiiformes > Brachionichthyidae > Brachionichthys > Brachionichthys hirsutus. The sequence continues at coordinate 4,743,134 of NC_090912.1, forward strand.
TACCGATGCCCTCGTAGATCTCAGCCATTTCACAAGCCTCCTGACAAACAAAGACAGAGGACACGAGTGAAGGAGCGGTGCAGATCAGGTATGCTGTGATACCGAGGTAAACATACAACCCTCCAGTGTTGGACCAGATAAGCAGCTGGGATCCACTGAGGTTGGACCATCCGCGCCAAAATCTGCACTGCTCTGACCAAGAGAGGAACAAAGCGGTTTTCCGTGCACAGCTATGCACATATAATCAATAATGCTTCATATTTATAAATAATGCTTAAAGTAAATGTGTGGCCATTGAATTCTTGCTTTTATTGAAGTTTGCTTTAAGAAAAAGGGATTTTAAAAGAAAGCTCAGATGTGAGGTTACATAATACTCATTACGCCTCACCTTTGATGTCTGCGTCGCTTTAAGGATGTCACTTTTTCTGTCTTTTTACATATAATGTCGGTGATATTCATAAATTAATTATATTGATTTTATTTTAATTTGTTTCTCATGTTCAGAAATGATTGTTTATCCCTATCCCCATGTAATCATCCCCATTGATATGTTTCTTTTTCATTATTTTCAAGTTTGCAATTAATTCTTTATTCCTGTTTTCATTTTGTCATTTTTGTTTGCCCCTTTGTACATTTAATCCCTTTGTTGCTAAACACTAAGCTACATTTCTACTGTAAGAGGTGCGTCACATATTCATACATAAACTATGTATAAATACCGTCGACTTTTCATGAAACATTGTGAAGGGTGATATTGGGTCACATAAGGACAACAAAATTTTGGAGCGGATCCAACTCACAAGGCAGATTGTCAAATTATTTTTCATATTCACTCGGCTCTTCCTCCTGTATGTGTGTGTGCATATGGCACAGTGAAAATTACATTATGAAATCAATGGAAACTTTCGTGTTAGTTTCACGGAGTCGGTTGCTGCTGTTGCATCATTTATGCCAAAATGTCATATAAATATGAAGATATAAATGAGCAGAAACATAATCCATGATGCAGCTGATTACATACCATTGATCCAACATGTGCTGTATGAACAAATGCCGACTAGCTGGTCAGCTGATGGCGCTGACTGTGAACCTTTCAGCAATAAGTACTCTCTTTATATAGCTGCCACTGAAAAGCAGAGAAACCTACCCAGCAATATATCCCCATCTCATATCTATCCACTCCAATCACCACCGATCTCCTTCTCCCTCGGGACAGCAAATTATCGAGAATTGGCAACAACTAGCTGAGAGGTAATTTGCGTAGCAGCAGGCCATCATCCCCTTGACCTTCTTCCCCCTCTCCTCCCGAGACAGCCGGCATTTCTCTCATCAATTTCTCTATTTCATTCTCCTTTCTCCCACACATGGATGTCAGCCATTATTTTACTTTCCTTCTGTCCTTTCCCCCCCTCCACCCTTCTTTTCTCTATCTCTCCTCACTCCCCTGTAATGATGTACACACCGGCTTCACAGTGAGGAAGGAGCAGGGGGGGGGGGGGGGGGGAGAAGGTAATCTTAAATAGCAATTAATATTTTCTCACCAGTGACTTGATTGCAGGCTTTGTAGGGAGAACAACAGATGTTAAGTTGCATGAGTTTATGGGTTTCTCTCTGACCGTACAGCTGTCAAACTCAGTTTAAATTATCAATCCACAAATCAATTTGCAAGAATGAGCTGCAGAACAAACACTGCTGGAACAGGTTGCGTCACGTGACTCAGGAAACTGAGGAGCCGAATGTAATCAGTTTATGGCTGAACTCACAATCCTTAGATTTAAATGGTTGAATTCTGAAATCTGAAAAAAAAAAACCCGGAATCCTCTTTGAGTTAGTTGCATTGCAGAAAGCTTTTCGCAGTGCAGACAGGAGGAGTGTGGTTTTATAAGAAATGAGTCATGTTGATACATTAGTGGGTGAGAGTGAGCATTACATTGTGACACCTACATCTCCAACATGAAGGTCTGCAGTGGCTGGCAGTTAAAGATTGATCCGATGCTTTAGAAACACGTAATAGGCAGCAGAACGAAAGAAAAAACACACACACACACACACACACACACAGTAACAAACTAACCACCGATCTGACACATGACACCATGGCAGGTTTTTTTTGGATCGAGTTTGAGTCATTACCTTCGATGCACGCAAATATACCCTGAGACACGCTGACTGCAGCACGCTCCCTAACGGTGCTCTTATGTCGTGTCATCCTGAGCCCATAGTTGGACGCACATCACCTTAATTAATTTCTCCTGAAGAAAAGTACTTACCGGTACTTCACATCATTGGGAAATCGACTGTCATGAATATCTGCAGACCGGGAGAGACCCCCCGATTCTGCCTGTGCTTGAGCTCCAGCAATGATTACAGGCAAATAGTTATAATGTTGTCTTCCACGGGCCTGTCTGATAGAAGCTAGTGACCTTTAAACAATCTAAATGTCCATCAAAAAAAATATAAAAAAAATAATTTCTTTTTTTTTTAAAGAGAAGAAAACCCACAATGAAATAGAGATAGAGGATCTCTATGACATTTGTTGACCATGTGAAGCCTCACCGCATGACCAGCTGCTACCCAGGGCATGGCTCTTTCCAGTCTGCCGCCGCTACGTGACCCCAGCGTCTGGTATCTAGGTGGTGGCAAAGGTCGCAACCCTCCTCTCTTCTGCCTGCCCATAACACGCAGTTACGCAAGAGACAATGCACACGCACACAATACAGACACACAAACTGCACACCGGCTCATGCCAAAGACTCTGGAGTTATTTGCTGTCTTTATAGATGTATAGATTTATTTTACAAACAAAATCTGTACATAAAATCTACTTGTATGCATTCAACATTAACACAACCTGGATTATTATTATTATTATGTGTAGTGGCAGCAGTAGTACATAATGACGTGAACCTTTTTTGTTTTCCACCAACTGCTTGGTCAGTGAGAAATTATCATGAGATAACTTTTTTTTTTTATGATAAGACATAATATCAATAAAATCAACTTTATTACTCTGAGGTTAGGATAGCATAAAAAATAAAGATGACAGCCACTTAAGGATAAACTGTCAAGCTCCCTCTGCATCAAAGCCATTATGTTGTGTGATGTCAATCATCTCTCTGATCTCTGGTCGGCATTCGTGCCTACGTGAAGGTGTGATTACAAGAGAACAGCATGATTGCAGATGAGAAATCCTGTTCCATTTCCCTGCTGCATTGTATAACCATTATAATACAATAAAACTTAATTGCATCAGAAATCTGCTTTCTAAATAATTCACCCATTCAATAAAGACAGATAGCTTCTTTAAGAAGAAGAACATTTAAAAAAGCATGTTGAAGTGTTGAACACAATCATCTCTGTGATTACTGCATGAATCACTTGAAAGTGAGGGTGGATTGAATCGTGCTGCAGAATTTGTCATCTCATGATGCACACAGACAATACAGAGGATATACATTGAGTCAAATGCTGCTCTGATTCATCGGCGCTTCACCCATTTGTTCTGCCTTCAGCTGTAAGTGAGGCGCAGATCAAAGGTGAGGGAGAGGAGTTTGCTCGACGTCATTGCAAAGCATCATCAGTGCACAACCCACACGGAGCGATGATGACCAGCAGAGACAGATACCTCTACAAGCAGTGCAGCTCTGTTCTCCACATTTGGGTGGATGCAGATTGAAAGTGATTGAGAGAACAGAGAGAGAGAGAGAGAGAAAACAATTATTTTCTCTAATTAATTAACGGAAGGGTGGTGCATGTGGCTGACAAAGAAGGTTGGCCAAGCTGGTTTCGATGTAAACACCTCTGTAGCACATACTCTACGTAGTACCAGAGTAGAAACTGCAGGAAACAACAGCGTTGTAACGCCTGTTCAGTTAGGCTGGGAGACATTTTGGATCTGTTCTTGTTGCAAGGACGGGGAGAGGTGCTCCACAGGTTTATTGGTGACGTTTAATCAATGTTTAATGGATCCAATTGTATCAAATTTCGCTCACTATGCACATGGCATCATGTTGGATCAGCTCTTCCTGTGGTTTACATTGATGTCTTCTGCCTACAAAGCGTTTCCTTTATACCTTTGTGTGCTAAGACGAGTGAATTCCTGAAGGCCTCTGAGGATGCAGGTTCCAAGTTTTATGTTATTCTGAGCATATCTATGTTGAGATGATGCACTGCAGCTTGGAGGGGCTACTGAAAAACCAGAGCTGTGGTGGTGTTGAGACCTAATGTGGAAGATTAATGAGCTGTTTATGACTAGAAAGGACAGTTCAGGGTTAATGCATTTCTGTTGTAAAGTGGTAGATTCCTGCATAGAGGAAAACATCTGTGTTGAGCCCAGAGAGCCTGTCAGTTTGTAAAAGGAGACGTGTTTGCATGAAACACAACCTCCAGTATTGATTTAGCAGGTTAACAACATGGACCTGGGGAGCCTCGCTTTGTGCCAAAGTTTCTTGCTGTTCCAATCAGAGACCTTACATCTATATCTGAGTGTGGTTCTAAATAAAGTCTGCAGAGATGCTACCCCATAGAGGAAAACAATGAGCTGTGGTCAAAAGCTTAAAAATAGCATAAAGAAAGTGTATGTTAAAATGGGTCAGAAGATATGAGAACATAACAGGAATCAATTTTTATATCTTCCCAGTTTTCTTCTTTTGAGTAACTAGAAAGATTATGCTTCCTCACATCGCTAAATCGCTAAATGTATTTAAATAAAACAAGGAATATGCTCTGTTAAGACCTTCTTCACGTGAGATTATATCCAATTGCTCTCAGCATCTGATTAAATGTCAAGTAAACAGAGCATCCTCCATTCAGTCAGTAGCTGAGGCTGTGCTCTTAATGTGGTTTTAAAGTGACGTTAAGCCTTAAATATCTTAAGGTAAAAAGGAATCCCATTTTCATTATGAATCCATATTTGTGTTGCGAGAAAAAGTGAATTTCTCATTCTGAGCTGTTTATTTCCCCCGAGGCCACCCAAACTGAACTTGTTTCTATGCGTTCATATTCACATGTTGTCCTGGGATAACCTCACACAGAAAGCCCCCATCGCTGCCCTGGATCAGTGTCATTTTTGTTCATTTGTTCCTTTCCATTGCTTTTTTTTTAATAATAGTACTGCATTTGAAATTGACACCGTGGTGTCTGAAAACATCTCAGATAATTGCATCAGGATCATTTGTGGGCCGGGCACATTCTTAATAAGGTTTAATTAAAGATGACTTATTAAAGAGTGAAAGAAGAGTGTAACTGCAATGGAAACAAAAAACTCAAAACAAAAACACAAATTATCTGGAATTTTGATGTATTATTATCCAAAAACATATATATCTTCCATCAAAACAGACATAAATTTACATTCACATAAGTGGAAATAATATTATTCATAAATATTATGCAGCATTATTTTTACAAAACTTTCCCTTTATAATGCCCACTTGCATTTAACCTTAATGTTTAATAAACTGTTCAAGTATTCATGAGATTCAACATTACTTAATACAAGACAATATAAACAACAGCTTTTGCTTATTCCACCATAAACAAAAGCTTAATCTGCTATCATAAAATAAAAACAAAACCATGTTATTATAATCAATCAATGCAAATTTAATATACAAAGAGATAAGCGGTGGAAGATGGATGGAAAAATAAAATGTCAAATCCCTCCCCTTGTTTTCTTGTACATTTGACGGCTGTTCCTTTTGAAGCGACGTTGATTTGTGCTGAAAATATGATTGAAATAAAATGAAAGTTTTTTATTATGTCTGTTTTGTTTTAGATGGCTGTTAGAGTTATTGTTGTATTTTCATTGTCTCATTGTAGAGTTTTTAAGATGAAGGTGACCACGAGCGTTTCTCTAGGCAGAGATCCCTTCGTCTCTAGTTTCATCGAAGGGGGTAGGGATCTATGTAAATACCTGAGACCCACCTACTTTCACCGTGTTAATAAAAAGGCCGCGAGGTCTCGGGGGAGAGGTCTTTTGGTCGCAGCCGCTGGGCGAACAAGGTCCCTCCTTACCGGTAAAGTATTGAAGTTTGTCTGCCTGATTCATTTTGTGTGCGTTTAATTATTTCTTACACAGTGTGTCGGGGAATAACCCCTACAATGGCTGACTGAATAAAATAGGTTTGAAACAGAAGTCACCGTTTTTGAAACAAATCAATGTGTATTCACCAAAAACATTACACCTTTTTTTTAGTGCATGTTTCCATCTTGACCCTGGTAATAAGTGCAGCATTGACACTCACTTCTACAAGGTCTGTTTTTGTTAATTAAGTTTTTTTTTTTTTGCTTTGGGCTACTTCAGGTCTTTCTTGAGCTCCACTAATTAGAGACAGAGCATATGTTTCAAGGACACTTCTGCTGCTAGGATTTGAGGTGCAGAGGAACAAGCGTGATTTGACAGTTCAAATCCACTCCGGAAAGTCGGGAGCATTTTCTGTCCAAAAAGAGATTGACCTTTAAAGACAAAGGAAAGATAAAGGTCAATTAAAAATCTAATTCTCCATTATCCCAACTAAGCTTTTCTCTCTAGCTCCACCATGCAAATGCAGATTCTAAGTTGCAAAGATGCCCAGTCTGGTGGTAGAAATAATCAGTGATGATGGTAACATGCTATTTAAAACTTCCTCACTTGGGACCGAGACCACAGGTGTGTTTTACACATCACACGGGCCCTAGAAAGAAAAATATAATGCCCTTTCCTTTTAAAGCAAGAGTAGAGAATGGAGTGAAGTTGTCTCAACAGATTAAAGGACAGCCTGGTCCAGAGAGATAAAGCTGCAGGAACAGAAGACAAACTGTTCAGGAGTTATTGGGGACGAAGAACTTCAGGTGAGGTGAAAGCCCACTGCAGCTTTTTCTCTCTCCTCTCTCTCTTGCCTTTTACGTTTCACAGCGTTTAAAACTGCATCTTCGATTCAGCCTGTCTCTGAAAACGACAGATTTTCACCTCTTGAACCCAATTTCTCCAATGTTTAAACCACCATTAGTTGAAAGCTTTGGTGCTTTTCAAAAGAGCACTTCATCTCTTCCGACGGCTACCATCAAAAGAGGAAAAGAGGAACAGACAATGGCACCAGATCATTTCAGGGGCACCGGATGAATGCGATCACACACACCACGGATGCATTTGCTGCTGATATTGAAGTGTAGCTATTGTGCTTTATGCCTTTCAGTCGGCATTTTCTCCCACTGCAGCTCCAGCATCATCTATGAGGGTCATGACCGCGCATCCACAGCTACATCTCCCACTACAGACCAGACTCAGTGGGCCACACAGTGGCCTGATTGCCCCGAACACTGCAAGCAGATGCCCACTCACACAGACGGGTAGCACAGGCCACAAATGCTGCTCACAACGTGATTTTTCTTCATCTGACTCGTGCTTTCTGAAAAACAATCTGAAAATTCATATAGAACAGGCATTCTAGACAGTCAAAATAAAACATTTACTGTGCACAGAACAAATCAAAAAGGGATCTGCTGTGTGATGCCAGCAGGCTCATCCGACTGCCACTTCAATAAAATGCATCTCCGAGTACCAAAGAGAAGGACCTTCAGGAGATTTAGATGAATTTGGAGGAACCCTTCAGAATATCTTTCAATGAATAGTGGATATATACATATTCAAGCAGCGTGTTTTGTTTTGAAATGGCATTTTAGTAATTCAATTAAAACCTTTATTGGAAGACTTGCAACGCTGTAGACAGATGCTGACATGGTTCATTTTTGATCTGGAGTCAGCTATGGAGAATAGAGTTGTTGTCCCCCCCCACCCCCCCGCCTCCTTTATTTCAGGCATGACTGATGGTTTCCTTTACTTTGCTGCACATTTGTTATTGCAACTCTGACGTGGAATCACCAATCAGGCTCTGTTTTGTTTGGGCGATGTGTTAACGCTGCATAAATCAACACACGTCACAGATTAATTCAAGGAATCACATGCACCAGTTACAAACACTCTGACATGCATGCACGCACGCACGCACGCACACACACACACACACAGTTCCGTACATGCATTTCATCTGGTTAGTCCTCAGACGATATTGAACCTTCGGTCGGCCGAGGGACTGGTCAGTTTGACTTTGCAGAAATGGGCAGTATTGCATTGTGAATCGGGTTTGCTTTGATCGATGTACAAAGGCTGATGAGAGGGAGCGTGAAGCTGGCACCTGCGGAGGTGCATTGAGCTCGAATTGACAGCTGCTGAGCTCTGAGGCGAGTCCTCTGAGTGGAAGTGTGGGCAGGCAGCTGAGCCTCTGAGGCTGTCGAGGCTCCGGCACAATGTTGAAATACTGAAATTCAATGAGCAGCCCGTCTTAAATAAAGAAGCCAATTTGACATCGATAGACTATGGCAGTGGGAAAAAAAAAGTATTTGATGCAGAGAATTATAACAAATTAGCCTCACTGAGGTCATTTCTCTGCCACTGGGTTCTATACACGAGCCAGCAAATGGAACGTGTGAAAACGAACCCTGTTCTCCCATTTCCCACTTGATGAGTTTACATAATTTATGCTCTGAGTGAAAAGGTATAATATCAGTGATCATTACTGTACTATTTGTCAAAAGCCCCAAAAGCAGGAAGGTATTTATTTTTATGGCATTGCATTCAGATATCTCCGCTTTGATGTGTCCATGTTAAGCTTTAAAATCAGTGAGTTAATGCTTGAGATTATTGATACGTGAAGACATAAATTATGTGTAATATAAATGAAGGAAATCATCAAGTTTGATCCCAATTTCTGTCAGTAATTCAGCATCGATTTGCACCGGCGTGTATTCCAGAAACATTTGGCAAATGCAGATAACAGAAAGATCGAGGGGGCATTCCCGAGCGTAAAGCCTGTAGATTGTTGCTGATGTAGCAAAGATGTTAGCTCCGAGACAGAACTAAGCCATGGGCATCAAACGACACTTGGCGTGTGCAGCCGGGGCATCTGTGCCCTCACAAAAAGGGTGTTTCCATAGACTGCAGGGTCATTAATGCTGTCAAAGATCAGGGGATTTGAGGTGTTATCCGGCTCACCTCAGGAGTACAATCAGACAGCTTCCCTCAGAAATCGATAAATTCTGCAGCAGCGAAAAGGCAAGGAAAGCTGAGCAGTTGGGAAGCTTTAAACATTTGACAATGAATGCTTACATTCACTTTGTATCAGGCATCACTTGCTGCTGTCTTTCATGCTGCTGTTTTGCACGCCCACCACCTCCGCATCAACACCCAGTCGTTAAAGATTCTCAAACCCGAGCTTCACCAAGAAGGAGGAGATTTATTCACTGTACTGATTAAAGCCCCTTAAAGCAAACTATGATTTTAATTCTGAGCTATATAAATAAAAATAATTTGACATAAAGATAATTTGGTGCACTATTGAGACAGCAAATGGGTAAAGAGCATTGATTAAAAAATGATGTCTCCCACCTCCCATCAACTGTTCCAAAAGCTTTCTGAGTGCACAATGATGATGATGGCTTTTAGGGAGCAAATGCAGAGGCACAATTTCATTTCTGCACATGTAGAGTTTTTCTACATTTTTGTTGTGCTGACGGAGAATATGGAAATGCAGAGGGAAGTCTTCTGGGAGAACACAGGTATTTAGCAGCCGCCGAAGCCTAAACATCCAAGAGCATTCTGTGATAAAACTTCACTCATATCGCGACAGTCAATTTCTTAGTAGGAAGGCAGGCAGGCAGCATGCTAATGAAAAGCCTATGTTGATATGGTGTCCCTGCTGCAGACAAGTGTGAATCTGAGTGAACATCTTACAACAGAAATGTCAAACCCATAAACAAGCATGACAGGAGTTGACTGAACATGAGGTGGCAAGCAGGTATAAATTAATGGTGTGAAAGAGAAAGAGGAAGACAAGGGATGGAGGAATTAAAGATCTACCACAGAGAGAGTGCTATGCTTGCTTACTCACCACTGGCCACACGGATCCCAGGAATCAGTGAAGCAACATCGTTGACTCAGACACAGACCGGGCCCACAGCTGCTGGGATCGATGCCCAGTGATCGCCCGACATGCTTGGCGGTTACGGTCATTACCACTGTTGTCTCCATTGATCACTGGAAAAATGGTGTTCTTCCTTGTCCCAGCTGATGATAGTTATTGTAGGTCCACTGCCCCTCACCTTCACTACAAACAAACAAACAAAAAGGACCTCTGGCGGAAGACTTGTGACAGACATAAAGCCAAACTATTTGTGCAGGTCTGCATTGAAAGGAATCTTATGTGATATTTGCTTTACATTTCCTGACTATTTTTTCACTTCCTTTAATTTCCCAGCTGGGACAAAACATAAAAAAACACCTCATTATTGTAATATGACTGGATATGAAGGCTAAGCAGACATACATCCACTCCTGTGCCTATACAATTTGTAACAGAGCACGGAATCATCATTATTTCAATCAAGAATGACAAGTAAATGAAGTGCAGTAAAGATAATTGTTGCAGTAGATGTGCAATAATTAGACTGTCTGGAAATCTTTGGTAGTTTTTGATCTTTTTGTGACATTTGCCACAAGATAAATCCCTCCATTGGACTGTAGACTCGGGCGGTGGTGGTGGTGGCTGATGGCCCAGCTGAGACTGATGAGATGGAAAAGGCTGATGATAAAATTAAGTTTGTGGAGAGTGCACCAAACATTTAGCAATATAGCAGCACCTTGATAGGCTTGAATTGAAGGCCTGTCATTGTGCTAATAAACAGCTGTGATTGGAGTTTAAATTTGGAGCATCTTAAGATTAAATTGCATTATATGTTATGACAACATAAAAAAAGCACATTTTTAAGGTTTAATATGACACTGAGTGAATTTTTCATCTTACTTGCTTCTGTAAAGGGAGTAATATAGGGGAGAAATACCTTTAAACATAATATTGACATGCCCAAACATGACCTAAGCCATTCCTGATCATGAAACAAACTCCATTGTCATTACATGAAGATTTTGTTTGGATGTTGCTCATATTAAATCCTGCTCTGATACAACAGCCCTGTACAAACACTACTGTAATCCTGTCTGCCAAAACCAATTAGCAAACCTCTTTTACATACTGTAGTGCAAACACCTGAAGTCTACAACCCCGGGTGATTTATGAGGCTGAAACAATGAGAATCCATCGTTTGTTTGAAGTAATACAGCAGAGCTAAAAATACATGAATCATGATTTCTGACCTAAATGATCAAGTCATTAAAATAGTGAACATGAACGGGGTTAAGTCAGTTCCTGCGATTCTCAAAAAGAGAGAACAATAGCGCCTCTAAAAGTTTCCTGTCCTGAAATATTGTTTTTTAAGCAGTTTAATTAACTATTAACTAAAAATTTAACTTTTTTTGGTGCAAAAGCAGCTTATTAGATACGAGCTGACAGTGATGAAGTGATTTAAAGAAGAAATGGAGGCAGTACCGTAATGGGTAAGCAGGTAAGTAGGGCCAAATCCGCTGTCAGCACTATCTGCCCATCGGCAAGCATCAATGTGAACCATTAGGACACTCAAACAACAAACTCAAAGCCAACTTTCAGCCCAGCATTCCTCTTCTTCCTCTCAGAATGAGCGAAGGCAGGATGGACCCCAACGATCAGCCACAGAACAAATAGTAAAAGCACACGCTTGGAATTCCTTAGGCCGTACAATCAACTCACGTGTTCAATCTGATGGCAGTTTATGAGAAATGCTTTGACAGTGTGTGACTTCAAATGGCCTTGGCTGGAACACACACACCCATCTCAGTATACATTTCCCTTCTGATTCAACCCGTCTTGCTGATGGCTAATTAAAGTTCACTCACATTCATCATGGTAAATGAAGCCATGCTGGTTGAGGGAGCACTTCATAATAGTAGAGAATGTAAACACAGACATCTTTTCTTATACAGATAGCAGGGGACCGATTTTAATAAACACAACTGCAACGTTTAATGGAACAGGCCTGAGTGAAACACAGCAGGGGTTTTTGCAGGAACATTTTTTAATGGGACTCTTGTATCACACAAATACGTTCAGGCCTGACAGAAGATAACAGAGATGATATAAATAAAGCTGAAGCAATCTAATTTCCCTGCTGTTATTCCCTTTCTGCTGCTCCCGCTGTCCGTATGTCTCTGTCTCTGCTAATATTGAAATGAATTGAATGATTAATCAGTATATGGAGCTATAGGTACTTTCTATTCTCATAGGGAAAGCAGACTAAAAGACTCCAGCCTGAGTGGAGCTTTGAGTTAAGTGCTAATGTCGCCATGTTAAATTGCTGGTGTTCAGCAGCATGCTCTATGCATGTGAGAATGCTAGCATTAGCTAAATATCAATAAACACAAAGTGCATCTGTGGCTGAATGCAACATCATTAGTACCCTGAAAACCTCAGAGAGCACAGACCTCCACCAAGCAGCTCATTCCCCTCATTATTAGAGTTACACCATCCACATCTGGATCATCATCAAAAAGTTCTCAGATTTCAAACTGATCCAGAATCCAGGATCCCTTCTGGATCATCTCGTAACATTCCTGAAATGTCCTGAAAATGTCCTCCAGATCTGTTAATAAACGTTTGAGTTAACCGCCGCAAAGGCGAGGCGGAGGTTAAACCCTAATTGATCCATCTGGACCAAAGAGTTGGGTCAACCAACCGGTCAACCAACCAGTCGACCAACGGATATTATCTTCCCTGAAGGAATGTCAAACATCTAATACTAAAAAGAGGCTTCATCTTCCAGGGACCACCTGGGGTTAAAATATCAGGAAATACACAACACTAGTTGGGGTGTGATGAAGTTCAATCAATTTGATTGAAGCCTCAGTCATAACTCTTTAGGCCAGGCGTCTACTGCACAACAGAGACCAGACTCTGGAGACACACTAAAGACGGTGCGGCTGCAGGAGAGCAATCAGTGGAGAAATTAGGTTTGTGGGTTTGGGGGTTTGGGGAAGACAGAATATTGATGGGAAGTTAGTGGGAAGTTGGAAGCATAGACTCTGTTTACATCCTTCCTCATTCACTATTTGAAGACAATTAATAGAGAACATGTAGAAGAGACAGAGAGATAGATAAGATATACCAAATGAAATATTAAAGGAAAAAGAGCTCTATTTTTAGACACAAGGAGTGTGTGTGTGAGGGTTGGGTTGCTTCAGTTGTATTATTGATGTTGCAGTGCAAGTCGGGGTTCGCCTGCAGAGGTTTGTGTAGTGATACTGGCTTTCTGTGGGGAGTGGTCACTGCAATAACAGGAGAAGATGCAGCAAACAGGTTCCTTACGCAGGAGTACAGAAATATTTTTGTCTTCACTTTCTGACTACATTTTATTATTCAGAACAGATGCGACGCTGATTCTCGGAGAGCGAGTCTTCGTGTGGAGGCACTGATCCTGATGCTATTTTTTTGGTGCATTCACACAAGCTTACTGTCTGTGCAGGGTTCAGAGAGGGAAGCTGTGGGAAAGGCTCTGCAGCACTGCTTTATGCATCATCTTGGGAATTTATTTTCGATCGGCATCATGGCAAAGATCTAAGGCCTAATTTCTGACCTCTAGAGCCTTAAAGGTTTATTTTAGCAACAGCTTTGTTTTCTTACTCTTCTTTTGTTGTTGCTGGAGGAGAAACGTGATAGTGCCTGTCTTCTTATTTCTTTTGTCTCTTCTGCGATGACACTCAGTGGCTGTAATCTGAAGTAGTGATGGCCTCGTCTTATAAAATATAAAGTCTTTCTCTAAATAGAAAGTGACCTTGACGCACTGTATCAATGCATACTTACCTCACATGCTATATCATGGTAATCTTTCTGTGCGTACAAAGTGATTCGGGCGGTCCTGTCCAGGATCTTTCTGCTGGACATCGCATGCAGCTGGAAGCCTTAATTGCTTATACTGCTTATTGCTATGGATTGACAATGGAGTAATCAAATACAGCCATGAATCAGCTGAACGTGATCAAATCTGACCTCAACAAGGACACGAAGAGGATCTGAAGGCTTTAGGGAGACGGCTTTTCTGTTTGATGGTAAATGTTTGTAGCCGAGTTCAGGAATGATCCAGTTAATAGAGCTTGCTCTCTGATCTTACACTACGTGACTGTGTGCATGTGGACATTGCTTCATAGCGTGCAAGGCTTCTTTCCTGCAGCTTTTTCCCACCATGCCGCAACATATGTGGGCTATTTCTGTACCAGCCCATCATGCTGGTCATTGATAATGTATGGAGGTACGTTTATAAAGAACAGCAAATTATCTCCAGAAGCAAAAATAAGAACAAAAAACACAAAATAACAAGTACTCTTTGCAAAAATATGCATGTATATATACAAACATTACAGAGAGGCACTGGCAGTTCAAATCTCTTTAACATACAATGCTTAAGATGAATAATGATGTTTAGAGATCATTCAGTAAGCCCAGTTATTGCGTTACTTTCATCAGCTCTATTTTTTTGAGTTGACAACTCCAGATATGAAGCCCCCAGAGATGGAAGGAAGTTTCTCTTGCCACAGTGTTGCACCAACCATCCATCACAATGAAACTGACATTGAATTCATGTGCTGTCGTGTTACTCTTGTAATTAAACTGATATTATTATTCATTTTGAAAATCAGATGCTGATAAAAAAAAAAAAAAATTTTGACCAACAGAATGTTGTCAAAAACTTCACAGGGACTGTTTAAAGCCGCTGAGAATAGGTTAAATATTGTGCCAAATCTTTTCACTAATTAGCAGAAAACATGTTCAGAGCGACACACAATGATCTGAAGCAGACGGCGGCAGCAGCAGCATAATTCTTCCCTCTACTAATGCAGCGTGGGCGGGTTTGGAACTTAATAAGATAGCAAGGCATTACTTTTTTTTCTCACTTTTCTCTTAGTCGGTGCACTCCAGCGTGATGTCTTCAGTCTCCCCTGCAGAGCGACGGCGCCAGACTGAGGCCTTTCAGCTAGTCAGTCAAACTTCTTTTGCGTTGCTCAACACGAGCACGTCAATTCATTAGACTATATTTTCCTGGCAGAATGTCATGCTTAGAACGCTTCTGTGACAGCTGAGTGGTGCACAAGAGTGAGGCTTCCACCTGCACGCTGCTCAGTTCCATGAACGCACACCGCAAACATGGAGAAAACATTATACATGATTCATATGTTGCAGTCGCACAAGGCTGATAAATAAAGCTGCTTGTGTAAAAGTTAAAAAAAAAGCAGCATCAGATGATGGGAGGTGAGTTACAGCAGATGGTTCATATCTCTTTTGTTTTGCCATTGGTGCATGGAGATTACATCTGCAAAGCAGAAACCAAGTTGTGGATTACCAGGATGAAATGTGCAAATCATGATCCTGCAGTCTGGTGGCGTTCGTACTGGAGTTTAGGATATATTAAACAATAATTCAACTTTATGTTTCAATTGGCTTATTTTTCAAAATTGCCAGATCAAATCTGATTGCCAACGCAATAAATGTGAGTGATAAAGTGTAGAATCAACAGCCAGCCTTCAACAGCGCTGAAGGAATTTGAGCCGAGATTGAAATCAAATTTACAAGGCCATCTGTGATGTGATCCTGAGAGTCTCTGATGCTTAATTCATAATGCAACATTTCTTCAGGTCCTCAAAGACGAACACTGTGCCATTTTGCATTCATCCCAAGCAGCAAAATACAACAGCTATGGCAATGAGGACACAGGGAGACATGCGGTGTGCTGTAGAAACCAAATTCTCCTCGACATGGACTTACAGGGATCTTTACCTCTTCGTCTGTGGATGCAGGACAGTAACGAATCTAATGTCAAGATGTCGGTAGCATGAGGTCTGAAGGGCAACGAGCATCACTGGCTATCTTATAATAAGATCTGACAATCAAACAAACATGTGAACACTCAGATAAATGTGGCTGAATTGTAATAGGATTTGAAGTTGATTCAGCGTTGAATGTTCCTACAGCAACCCCAACTGAAGGATCCACAAACCTTCTGCAAGTGTAAAGGAAATCCCCACTGAGATGACATGTGAATTAAGGTGAGCATATATATATAAAAAATTAAAGGTTAGGCATTATTATGATAATAGAATTTACATTTGAGAAAGCCAATTCAAAAATTCCCATGAGCGAGCAGCTATGGTTCAAAGATAGGCAAACACACTCAGCGGAGACCGTCGTAGAAAAGAATTAAAGCTTCGTAAAGTATCAAAAAGTGAAAGTGAAGCAAAGACTGAGAAGGCCTTTGTCTAATTAGCCTGTACTTTTTCATACAGCGTTAGCAACGCATGACATTCTCCTCTCTCCGAGTAGGAGGTACATGCGGTACCAGTGACCCCAGGATAGCAGCTGCTTTCCTCCTCTGGTATATGGCGCGCATGGCTTTGGCCTTCAACGCAAAGATGTTCGCTTAATTAGGGGTTTTATATCGAAATGATGAAACACCTTCCAGTATCTATCAGTTCCATGCAGTGGTTATGCTGAAAAAAACATTGGTTGCTGTGACCTTTATCTTCCTCAGGCATACTGTAAATAATTCACATTGTGTGTGTGTGTTGTTAATTCTCTAATTTACTGCTGAATCAGCGCCGTTTCGCTGTTTAATGTCAGCAAAGCAAGGAAAAGACAGCAAAATGCTACTTTTTAGCAGGGAAGTCGGTCAGACCGGCCGTCCCGCTGTTTGTGTGTTCAACTGAAACAACAGTATTTGTTTTTGTTTTTTTCTTAATGTAAATCTACATTGATAATAATATACTATTAGATTTGGTCACGACAAACTGCAGTCCTGTTAGAAATGTTCTGGTGAAAATGAGAAACCATTATTTGTAAAGCAAATATTTAATTTTTGAACAGCCAAATAAGATTATAACTAAGTCTGAATCATATCTAGAATCAAATGCACTCTGTTTAAAGACTTCGTGACGACTTAGAAATTCCAGAAAATATAGATGTTTTTGCCATCAAGCCCACAATGCAATGGAGTACATATGTATCCATAAATGAATGTGGAGACAGATTATAACTTTTATCATTTCCCTCATGGTCACCAATGAGAATATTGGACTCATCTTTATAAACCAAATTCTGGAGCTTCATACCTGAATAAAAGCATTTTCAGAGCGTCAGATTGAAATAGAATTTGACGACCCCTTCACTACAAACAATGATTTGTATCACTTTACTTTCTATTATGCTTTACCGCACGCAGCTGATAAAACATTTCCTTCAACTAGTTTCCTTTGCATCTGAGCACTCTTTTTCATACCTCACCTTGACATCTGCAAAGTTTTCTGCTTCATTCTGTGGGATCCATTATGGCTACTGTTTTTCTTTAATAGTGTCAAGCCTATGTGAGAGAACACACTGTGGATGAAACTTGTTTGATTTCCTTCCTTTTTTGTCACTTGTGATGACACTGCATTTGACCTTTCTGCAGAAACACTCTGAGTCGAGGACAGCGCGATGGCGCAGAGGATAGTGCTGTTGCAACGATTCCTTTCCAAACATGCTGAGGACTTTAGATGTGCATGGGCTCAGACATTTCTCATTGTAAGATAATAAAAACACAGTTTCTTTTTTAATGTTTTTTCTTTTGGTGGTCAGACATAAATTAAAATAGAATTCTCAATATAATCTTCACTTCCTGCCATTGTATACCAGACCTTCAATACTAAAAGCAATGCTGAAAGTTGGTATTAATTTATACAAGACTCCATTCCTATACTGAAAAATGCAAAGTCGTTTAAAAAGTAATGAGATATTTCAAACATTGTCCAAGTAAGTTTGTTTTAAGCCCTGATGTCCACAGACAAGATAGTAAACTCAACTTAAAATTAATAAATCACTGGATGCCTTCCCTACACGACAGAAGAAGAAGAAGCAAGGTCATGAAATATGCCAACATGTGAGATTGCAACTATTGATCTCTTGTGCTGGAGAATGTGTTTCCACTGTTTATAAATGTATTATTGAGTAGATAATGTACCCCAGCATAGACAGAGCCGAAGCTGAAGGGCGAGTAGGACTGTGGTAAGAGCTGCCGGCAGCTGTGTGAATGCAATTAATACCTCCACTGTCACATATTGTTGCGCTGTCATGTCTGCCACAGTAACTCGAGCAGCAAATCATAATTTCATCCACGTCCTATTATTATTTCGTGCACACAACAGCTAACAGTATTCCACATTCAACAGCTGTTACCACTCAAAATGCTCATGAGCCGAACTTGTGGCGTTGAGAGGAAAATTAATATTGAGAGTGGAAAAGGTTGCAAAACAACAGAGTCCTTTAGGGCACTGCTGGAGCCGGGCTGCTGTTTGCCTGCAAGGAGGAGCGAGGAGGAAGGGATGGGATGGAGTGAAAGAGAGCGGGTGAGGTGATGGGAAGAGGTGCGCCGTGTTTCCGAGGAGCGTGGCGAAGTGGACGCTTTTCTACTCTGAGCATATGGCTCTCAGACTTGTTTGTGTAGGAAGCACAGAATAATGAATTCATAATGAGCGCTTCAATTTGGACGTTTAGCGGCGCTGCTTTGGTTGAACAGAGTGGAAGATGCCCGTCTAGTCTTTTCTGTCCAATAATGAAAGATACAAATGTTAAACACCAAAGTCCTTTGTAAATATTTGGAAAAGCACTATGTTACATTAGGTGTCGTTATATAACCAGCACAAAGTTACCAGATGGCAGATATTACTTTGGAGAAAAGGCTGTTTACTGATATTTCTTGCTGGTTGCACAACATTTAATAAAGTTCCAGGTTTTTTTCTTCTTTCTGGATCTTGCTCTGGCTTTTTGGATGGATTTCTACATTCTGCTTTTGTCTGATTCCTGCAAATATGTTCAAGCTGCTTTTTTTTTTTATAAAGTCTGTGGCTTCTGACCTTGGACACACATTTATATGTTTTACTCTTAATTCATTCAATCACTCAAGATCACCTCACCACGAGCAACGGTGATCTGCAGAGTTACATCACTTCAACTTATTTTGTGAAATGACTCTTTCACCTGCCGGCTTAATTTTGTTTTCCATATAAAACAGTCCGTCAATTTTGGATTACTGAGATTTAAAATCACTAAAGCTCTCAGCCTTTTCATCCCCCCCCCCCGCCCCTCCCAGATGCAACATTAAAATGGGCCACAATCCACATGAGACATTCAAGAAGCAACAGACGTTATGTCAGATATTAGAAAAATTGTCACGTTGCATTATGCAGCCTGCGTTAAGATCACAGCATCACGTAATGGAAAGTTGATGTATTGTTACAAAACATGATAAACAAGGGAACATTTTGAGAGCAGCATTCAGATTAAATATCTGAAATGCACCATTTAGATGCGTAATCCCATCCACTTGAACTACTAGATTAATAAAGCGAAGCCATTTACCATTAATTTAACCGCACCGTTTCAGTCTAGTGTACATGATGGTCATTGTGCCATCACCTTTCAGACCACCCCTGTTTGTGTCCATGATGCAGTTGTCTCTCATGCTGCACACACACCCACTCTGTTCATCTCTCAGAAGAGATCAATGTTAATCTGAGAGGCGCTATGTTTTCATTTCTTATTCAGAATGGTTTTTGTTTTATTTTCAACATTTTCTGAAAGAACAAGAGCTGAGTGGGAAACTAAAAGTAATGAAATTGTCCTCTCTGGAATATGTATTGATGGATATAGCTTGGGGACATACAGTACAGTATTACCATCTCAGAGACTGAATTACTGAGATGATCATGGCTGTGGTGTGGACAGCACTTCCTTCATTATCAAGGCCACCAATAATATTTAAATATACAGTAACTCCCTGTCAAAGCGGTGACCAGTACTTTAATGTAAATGTATACGAAAACACAAATGAGCTGCATATTTATTCATATTAATATGCTGTAAAACAACAATGCCAATGAATAGCTATAAGAGAGAGAGAGAGAGAGGCACCGATGCAATGCTTCTTCAAGTTTACCCTTTACTAAATACTTAATTAATCTTAAGTAAATTGAGATCAATTAAGGGTAAAAAAAAATGTGTATGTACAAGTAAACAGAAGTCACACGTTTGTCGTGGTTCATCTGAACCGAGAAGAAGAAAAGCAACAACAGTTGAAAGCTGAGCAGCATCTTCCACGGAGCCGCTCCCGACGCGCGCTCTGTTTATGTGGTTGGATCTGTCCGTGGTGCTGAACTGAACCGCGCGGGATTCAGCACCACAAATTGCGGCAACTTCTGATCTGCATCCACAAAACCGCGCGCGTGCGTGTGGACGAGACAAATACAAAGGGGAAGAGAGAGAGAGAGGGGGGGGGGGGGGGGGGGGGAAGAGATGTCTTTGTGCACAAAATAAACACAGCTGGCACCCCACGAACTCGCGTTTTCCAGATGAATAAAATACAGCGAGCGATGACAAATGGTCGAGGTGATGAAATATTTAACACGTGGGAACCAGAAAGCAAAACCGTTTTCATCCCATGATTGTGACGCGGCTTCTGGAGCCGATTAAGCAGGGACGGAGCGATTCCCTCCCCTCCTTCTGGTCGTGATGCAGTGAAGCGGCTCTGCGCAGAACCGTGCAAGCTGTATAAAAACCGGCTGCGGTTCCACAGACGAATTACAACAACTCGGGGGACACGAGCGCGAAGTGACTGGCCCCATCAACTCGAGCCATTTATAAGCCAGAACAAACGCCGACATGCAGGCGGCGAGGAACACACTCTGCTGGAGACTTATTCTGCTTTCGTGCCTGCTTGTGGAAAGTTCATTCCAAGACTTTGGCGGACAGACGCAGTTCATTTGCACATCCGTGCCCAAGGATATGGACGTGTGCGCAGCCACCTTGCAGAACAGTGTTCCAGGAGAGGACTTGAAGACGACTGTCATGCAGCTGAGGGAGACGGTTTTGCAGCAGAAAGAGACCATCATGAACCAAAAGGAGACGATAAGAGAACTGACCTCAAAGTTGGCTCGATGCGAGAGCCAGAGCGAGCCCGTGGACGCGCGGCACGGGGGCAGGAGGAAAGAAGCTGGGAGCAAAAACACGATGGGAGACGTGTCGAGGGGCCCCGCTGACACTTTGACGCAGCTATCGCAGACTTTACAGTCGCTTAAGCAGCGATTAGAAAATCTGGAGGTAGGCTGAAGCACCTTTTTGAATACTTTGGGTAATTTGTATCTTTCTTCCACCATCAAATTGCAGCCACTAATACATCTGCAATATTTATAACACCTAATGTGTTTCTAAATGATAAGTGATTGTCAATATTTACTAATCGCACGAGTAGAAAATAGACAAACAAGCCTCTTATCCAGCTATAATGTCATAAATAATGTGGAGTTGTGACCCCCCCGACTCAAAAACACGATTTAAATCGAGTTAAATTACCCCCCCCCCCCTTCTTGACAGCAATTCAGCAGAAGTAACAACTCCGTGCAAGCAAACAGCCTCAAAGACCTGCTCCAGAGTAAAATCGACGACTTGGAGAAGCAGGTGTTGTCCCGAGTGAACAGCATCGAGGAGGGGAAGCCGGGACTCCGCAATGAGACGGAGCAGCGCGGGAGGGTCGAGTCCACCCTCACGTCGCTCCACCAGAGGATCACCGACCTGGAGAAAGGTAGATCTGGGGGTGGCGTAAAATAAAGCATATATGTATAATAAAGTAAGGCGGTCTGCGAGTTTTTGTTTTATGTGAAAATGTAAACGATCGCGATCCGTTTACATAGTTTGCATGACAGCAGCAGATGTAATTTTTGAGTCATCGACTGATTCCTGCGCTAATTCATGTCGATTAAAACAATAAAAAAAAACACGCAGTTGACAATCTTTCCCTCCCTTTGGGTTTGGGCGCGCTGACTAGTGAGAGATGCAGGCGCAGGGACAAGAAGAGATGAAGGTTGCCAGTAGATTTAGATCAGTCTAGATAAATTTATCAAGCGAGATTAAAGCAAAACTGGGACGTCATGATGGTGGATTTGTTGTGTAACATATAATTCCTATTCAAATCCCCGACATATGTGTGTTGGGAATTATATATATATATATATACATGACATGAAATGAAAAGAAAAAAACAAAAGTCCAAATACAACAGTTTTCTATTTTTTCCTCCAAAGGTCAAATAGAAAACAGACCGCTGGATAAATTCCAGATCACCTTTCCGTTAAGGACAAACTACATGTATGCGAAGGTGAAGAGGAGTTTGCCGGAGATGTACGCCCTCACCGTGTGCATGTGGCTCAAATCCAACGCGTCCCCGGGAGTGGGCACACCTTTCTCTTACGCAGTTCCTGGCCAGGCCAACGAGCTGGTCCTCATTGAGTGGGGGAACAACCCGATGGAGATACTGATAAACGACAAGGTATAGCAAAACACAATGTTTGGCGTGGATTCGATCTGTTATTTTACTTTACCACCCCCCAGCACGTTATTGTCCCTCTTCAAGGTCGCAAAGCTTCCTTTCCTCATCAATGACGGAAAGTGGCATCATATCTGCGTGACGTGGACCACTCGTGATGGCGTTTGGGAGGCTTTCCAAGACGGAGTCAAGAGAGGGAGTGGGGATAATCTGGCTCCCTATCATCCCATCAAACCACAGGGCCTGCTGATCCTTGGCCAAGAGCAGGTGAAGATGAAACACGTGCTTTTCTGAGCCAGGAGGCGATCAAAACCTGATCCTGCGGCTATATGAGCATTTTAGTGTCAACTGTAACAGCACATTGAGAGAATATCACTTTGTTATATTCATTTGATATGCGTCCATTTTGTTGTGACATAAAACCTCTATTTAAACTCATGCAATAAGTTCAGTGTGGTGATGAGATCTTTGATGAGCTCTAATCAGGAATCTCAGTAGAGATTGAAGACATGTGTCCATTTAATTTAATCTGTAAAACAAAAAAGGTGACCTTAGTTTGTCCTGTCCATGAAGCAGCCAGTGGCTAAATCCTCGACTCAATACATTTTTCTTCTCTGCTGCAGGACGTACTTGGAGGTGGATTTGATGCTACACAAGCTTTTGTTGGAGACCTGGCAAATTTTCACATCTGGGATCGGAAACTATCCGTCGGAGAGATTTACAATCTGGCAACTTGCAGCAGCAAAGCCAAAGTGGGCAATGTTTTTGCATGGATGGAGACGAGCCTGGACATTTACGGAGGGGCCTCCAAGTGGACATTTGAAGCTTGTCGCCAGCTCAATTGAACTGCAGGGAAGAGACCAGTCAGCATCAGTTAACGTCACTCTGTCACAGCATCAGCAAAACTAATTTGAAAGCCCAGGAGGCAGTTATTTCAACGACTAGCATCAGGATATGTTACTATAAGAAAATATTATGGACTCTTGATAGGTTTTATTTGCCACATTTTCGTGTGAGTGGGGGGGGGGTCTCTGGAGATGGACACTTTGTAGTGCTTGAATGCACATAAGGCTACTAAAAGCAGGCGATGCTGCTCAGAGGAGCCAAGTAACCCTCGGGGAGCAGAATGACAGGCCTGCATCCAAAGTGCAGTAGGAGTTCATGTAGTTTTTTAGGTAACAGGAGTCACACAGTTCAACAAATTGACTTTTTAGATGTCTTTTCTGTCTCGACTGCCAGGGATTTCCACCGCGAAAAGTGAAAACAGGGACTTCTTTCAAAAGAATGTGTTCTTCAGGAGACAAAGAAATAGGCATTATTGTTTCTTCTCTCACTCTTCTTTCTCTGTCTCCACTTGCTTGATGTGATTTGTGTGTAAAGAATGACGTAATAATTGCCAACACTTGAGCCTGAGTGCCTTGGGCTGTTGAAAAAAAACAAAAACAACAATCTCTGCACATTCATTATGATTTGCAGAGTGTGTTTCATTTATTTTTCCTTGTATATTGATTTCTAGAGCGCTGTTTCTTGCAATGCTCTGATTGAGGCTGGATCGGGTTTGTTTATTGTAGAATGCAGTCCGTTCAAGATTA
The DNA here is from genome assembly GCF_040956055.1 of Brachionichthys hirsutus. NCBI lineage: Eukaryota > Metazoa > Chordata > Actinopteri > Lophiiformes > Brachionichthyidae > Brachionichthys > Brachionichthys hirsutus. Next base: position 4,767,028 of record NC_090912.1, read on the forward strand.
TGATGCATTTTTCAAACGTTTGTACTTTAACAGGAATGTTCTCTGTACATTAACAGCATGTCTTAACTTCTGTAAATGCTGCGTCAGCATCTATGGTATTTGCTTTTACTGTCCTGGTTTTGGGTTGAGATTTTATACTGTATTGTTATATGCTTAAAGCATGGCAAACACCAATGATGAAAAAAAAAGTTCTAGTTTTTGTAATAAATTGTGATATTTGAATCATATTCAGATGCAAACATAATTTTTTAATATCTTTTCTTCTCGGCTTTCTGGTTTTGAGGGTTTAACTTCACTTTGTGTACGTTCCACAGAGACCTGCCGAGTCTTTAAGCATTTTTAACTAATGTGGTTTTACAGCTCCGTCTTTACTGTTATGGTTCTCCTTGCTCTCATCAATGAGCAAATTTCAGCAACGACAAAAAAAAGCCCTAAAAACCAAACGCCAGCTACGCACTCTAAATCAAAGAGAAGGCCTAACCCTACTAACAAGCTGATGAACATAGCGACTCATGCAGGAGCCCTTTTATTTCCCTTCAAGAGTTGACAGAGATCAAAAACTATTAACATCTAATCTAATATTGCTCCGTTTCTGCTGTGATTATTGTGATTACAAATACACACAAGTTGACAGGACATAATATAAAGTTGGGCAACAAAAACCGATGCACCCAATTCACGACAATTAAAACAAATAGATAAATTCCATAATAATTTTAAAATATTTTCTCGGAGCGGACTAACATATTTCTCTGTGAATCAATTTGCACCTCTCTTTCTAGCATCAGTACGCCTAACAACTCTTGGTTACAGCTTCCTTTTGACACTTTATTGTCACTAAGGGAAATCCATTCCCACAGCCCTGCAGAAACCAGACAACAAACGGCACACACGGAGTGGCAAACAGAAATATGCAACCCAAGCTCCTTTAGTGTGGACCAACATCTGCATGATACATTTACATGCTGCAAGAATTAGGCTTTTCCCAGGGCTAGAGGTCGACCTAGGAGAGGATACATGGACGTAGCGAGGGAGGACATGAGAGGAGCTGGTGTTGGGGAGGACGATGCAAAGGACAGGGTAAAGTGGAGAAGGTTGATTTGCTGACACCTGACGGGACAAGCCGAAGGTACAGTAGTTCAGGATTCATTAAATGCTATTTGATTGGACAAAAGACAAATTAAAGTACACAAAAAGGATCCTGATGAAGGTGATGTAGAATTCAGGTGGAAGAGAAGGTGCAGCAGTTCCAGGTGTTCAGGACTTTCACCGCAGCTCCTCCTTGGTGACGAGGGCCGGTTCAGCTCTCTGGTAGAAAATGAGCTCTCAACACTCCGTCACTTAGAAGCCAGTTCAGGTGAGAATTTAAGGCCGGACCGGTTCTGCAATTTAAATGGTTTCATCTAATGTTTTATTTTTATTCTTACTAAGCCCATCTCAAAAGGATTACGGATATCTAGATATGCCGACAGCAAATTCGTATTCATTTAAGCGTGATATGACATGCTCAGGCCTCGCTATAAGACTAGCTTCTCATATGTTATGTTATGCAGGTCCTTCCATTAATGCTAGCGAGGACTCTTGGTCCCATCACGGTCGGGTGATGTGTCCCACCCAGATTGGTTTCCATTCTCTACCTCTGAGGGAGGGGCGGGATGACTTCACATCAATAAGGTTTTCCCAAGACACCAGACAAACTTCAGCTGAGCGTAGCACATACGAGGTTGAATTTCAGTGCAAAGTCTTACACACACAGGAACACAAGGACATTTCCACATACGCATGTGCAGACAGACACACTGCTACACAGTGGGATCTCTCCTTTGTGGCCACTGAAAGCCTAAGAAGAAATTGACTTCTTCCACCACATCCACCTACACCCTCACCCACAGGGCACATTAGGCTGACCTCATTTTTTTTTGCCCCGGCGTTTGTCAGGTATATTTTTGGCATCGCATGATAAAGGCAAGCTGGCTAGCCGCAGGGTAATCGGTTGATGCCTGCATGCGAGCCAGTTCAAATTTACTTCAAAGAAAAGGTCAGCTATGAATCCCCAAAACACATCCACCTTCTTTGTTTCACACTGTCTGAATATGAAACTACGACCTGCCTGCCCAATGCCAGCTGGAATAAGCTTCCGTAGGATAGGCAGCCACAGAAGATGGATGGAGTGGATGAGAAATAGCTCCTGGAAATTAATCAACTGCTTATTAAAGTTTTGGTATGTTACTCTCATGCACTGAAACAATAATCACTTTCATTCATTCATTTTCTCGGTGAAAATTCCACCTGAGGTCCCGGGATTTGTGGGTTCTTGATCGGTTGTCTGGTATCCTAGCAAGAATTTCCTGCTTTGAGGTAGCAGCACAATCCACTGGACCGCCATCTTTCATACATTTTGTTGCTATTACAGGGGAAGACGTAAACCCTGATAAACTAAGTGTTCTCAAGTGAAGCAGCTTGAGATAGTAGGGAGAGTGAGGGATCTCTATCACCTGAACCGCTGACTCAACAGTTGGTCAACTTGCTTTGTTGGTGATATGAGTGGAAGACTTTGAAGAGATAAAGTTGCTTGAAGGAAGAAATAATATATTTGGCTGTAATGCATCAACTTTGAGTCATTTTCAAACAGTGCTAGCGTTAAAAAAAGATGAGTGCTCACAGTATATTTTGACCATTTGTTTAAGGTGACAGGCCCATTCTGAAAAAAACAGAGATCGCCGCAGGAATACTTACTAAGAGATTCTGCCTCTTGTACTCAAAAGCCACTGTAGGAGAGTATAAAATTGAATTGCCCACACTGTGCTTTGTGAGTTAATGTGAAAAGTCGTCAAGTAGCTGATGAAAAATGAGATGTCAGAGGATGTGGAAAACAAGCCCAACCTTTGTGGGAGTGAGATATATTGATGCTGGATAAAAGCAGTTTTAGTTGAAATTAAGTATAATATTGATGACAGGAATGATAAATTCACTAAAATGCATTTTAAATGGCAAAAGACAGGAAAATAGCAACATTCAATTGTTTTATCTTGCAAACCATCAATACGTCTTTATTGGATCATGAAATGTTGACTGCCAGAACGCTGCGATGCCCGTAGAGGAGAGTGAAGGCAAAGAGCTTCCAGAAGCGCTTGGCTTGGATTCCAACCAACTTGTAATTCACTCCCAAAAAATGGATGATCCAATTCTTACATTATAGGTGCTACAAGTAATTATGTCAGGCTTTATTAAAATTCATTACATGCTGTCCTTTCCCAATTTATTTCTTTAAATTCACTTTAAATTACTAGAAGTAATGGTAAAATATTTTTTTTTAATGTTGGCAATACAGGGCCAGAGCTTGTTTGGCAGGGAGACAAAAAGGACAAGGTTTTGCTGGATGAAACAGAATATATAAAAGACTCACATCTATACTCAAAGCTCCTTCTGCAAATGTCAGGATGGTGTTCAGCCCTCCATGACCCTGAATGAATAATATTTCTCTATCCAAAGTGGGAATTCTTTTTTCAGAATGTCACCCAAAAAGCTTCTTCTTTCCCCATAGTCAAACCTGATATACCAGCCATCACTATATGACCACTTTACTACAGTCCTTTTTACTGCACATTAACATGCTAATTAATCTTCCTGTATGAGATGTCCTCTCATCCAACGGAGCCGTGATTGGCACAGCAGGAAGAACCGGCGGACAACTCCGGCAAGAACAACAGTGCACATGTAACTTTGTTGTTCAGCATCGGTGCGACGGTGGTGCAGGTGGTTGAGCAGGGTCTTCCTATGATTGTCAGGTTGGCGGTTCAATTCCCGGCTCTGGGAACATGTGCGCACTGTTGTTGTGTCCTTGGGCCATCCAAATGGTAACCCGTTTCGGCGGAGGTAAAAATTGTACTTAAGTCACTACACATGTATGTTAACTTCTGATAATAGACAAGCACGCGCAGAGCACAGACAACTCAGTTTCTCTACGATGTCGAGGCACCTAAAAGCTCCCACCTCATTGTCTTGATAAAACAGAAAAACACCAGTAATTCAGGGTGTAGTTCTGTAATTGTTGAAGACTTTGGCACCTAAATGAAACAGCACAGCACGAAATATGATCATAGTTCAAGTGAGCCACGCATTCCCTGTCCAAAAAAATGTAATCCATTGATAACTCTTTTAGCAATCATGCAGACAAACAAACTAACCAACGCCGGCAACACAACAATGTCCTTGGCAGAGGACCACTTTTAACAACACAAACACAAACAGCACAATAGTGCTATGATTATTAATCAAACGAATGCATTGGGAAGCCAGACCTGTGTGGACACTACATCTACTTGGGCCACAATTTCTCTTATCTACAAGTTGGCGCGACAGATTAATGGTGCCTCACAACACTTTCTGGCAGCCCCTCCTTTGTTGGCTCAGTGCCCACAATGCAGCTCTTTATTTGTTTTATTTATCTATTGAAGACTAAAGGTTACTATTTCCACATCAATGATCAGATTCAATTTTGGATTATATCTAGAAGATATTATTTATTCAGGTAATATTATCTGTACAGATTCAATTGATTGTACTCTAAAACTGCCAATTTATAAATGTGTTTATTTAAATGTGAGAGTTTGAGTGTATTTAAAAAAAAAGATAATTCAACTTTAGTTTCTGCCACTGCAGAGTTCAAGGCTCTGTGATTATTTCCCTTTCTGCTGCACCTCCTTTGACTCGCTTCTACATTCTGAGATGCAACGTTGAAAAATCAGAGCCTATTTAAAAACATTTAACTTACCACGACTGCAATTACCACTAGGATGGCAGCATCAATAAATGTGTTTCAACGATGAATGTGACATACTCCCAACTCATCTTCGTCATCAGTCTTTCTCCATCCTTCTCTTTGCTTCTATAATATGCCCTTCTTCTCCTCTCCCACTTGGCAGTTTGCCACAGCTGCGCTCGAGCCACAAGCATCTCTAATGACAGACGTCGGCACAACAGGAATATTTTCACAAAGATGCCACAATCCCTTTACCCTCTGGGAGCAATGCCAGGGGCTGCTTTCCATAATCAGGTCAGTCACAAACAGCCGCAACCGAGCCCTCCATCCTTTACCCACAATGCATCGGTGGGGCAAAGCAGCAGTGAAGGACACACAGGTGTCCTCACCTAGCAGAGCGGGTGCACCATGAGGCAGCACAAAAAAAAAAAAAATGGAAGTCAATGCAGACCTCAAAAAATGGGTAGGCACACAAAAAAAACTGAATATAATATATTTAAAAAACAATTGACTGAAAGAACAAAAGGGATTATTTCAATCTACTGTTAATCCCATCAGAATTCAAGGAAGAAAATACCAATGCATTCCCATTGTCCGTATGCACAAATCTGAATTCAATTCAACAAAACAATTTTATTCCTACTCCTACATTCCATACACTGATGTTTATGGAATTTGACACAATCATGTAAGGGTGGGGGCCTCTATCTTACCACTGAATTTGATCTGGATTGGATCCAGAAGAGGTCAGGAAAAATATAACATTTTAGCATTGAAAATCCCATTTATGCATTCAACAAACCATAAGCTTGTGTAGCTCGTTGTGTGTGTGTGAAAATACGTGAAACTCGAGTGTACATGTACATTCTTCTGTTTTACCAATTATGAGTCTTACTGTTATAAAGAATAAAGGAGAGCCCTTTTTCTTCCTTATTATTATTATAAGGAATGATGAACATTCCTCTGGCAAAAATGTGTCCCACCCTTCCTCTACATTCTACAGCGTGGAGCTGCAGTGCTGGAAGGGCCACATTCCAACTCCCCATAGCAAACTTAATGAGCAGCCTCAATGTGAGCATGTACAGTATGTCCAAGACAACTTCAGCTTCTTACAACCTGCCACCTCCTCCAAACCTTCATTGTATTCCTTGTCTCATTGCCCACTCACACAGTGCCTGCCCATGTTCCGGAGCACTGACTGCTCAGCGTGCATCCAATGACGGACACAGCCTCATTCAGAACTACAAGGGAGCCCGAAGAGGGCAGAGCTGGGAGTTACACTGCAGCCATTATTCACTGAGCGAATAGCTCTACCGAGTTACATATTCCATATGTATAGGGATGCATGCCAAGATGACAGATGAGCCGGAAAATTGTAAGAAATAACAGCAGCAGCTCGCACAGTCTATATAAGGCACTGCTGTGCATCATCAATTTGATTTAAGAAGACTGACACATCTTCTGTGCACCCTCCTCCTTGTTGTCTTCACTTGGAGAATGACAGTTAATGCTTAGCTTACAGTTCTCTATTGTATCGATGGCGCATCTCTATACAGGCGCATATTCCATATAGAAATTCTGACATCTGGCAACGCCGTCACAGAACCCCAGACACATCACTAGCCTGCACTGCAAACTAGTTTGCAAACCCCTGAGCTGGCGGTTTGATTAGCTGCCACTATGCGCTTGGTCACATGACTCACAGTCTTATTTGGGCTTGTCGGTTATGAAGCACAGGTGTGAAGGTGTTGCTCAAGATAGCTACACAGCAGGCTAACTGAAATACGATGACTTCACCTCAACACAAGCCATGGTGCCAGGGATTTCGTAGATAGTTCCAATTTAGTGCTCCACTCCAGTCCAACGCAGCCCTGTTAGGGTCATAATAATAAAAAAAAATACCCCAATAATAACTGTAAAATAAAAATTCTGAATTATGTTATGTTCTGAATAACTTTAAATAAGGATCAAGAAAGAATATTAAAATGATCTCACCTGTACTTGTATTTCCAAAATAGAAATGTATCACACCCTGTACATACATTTATGAAAACCAGTAAGGATATTATTATATACTGTACATTTGCACGCATGCCTAAATGATCGTCCTGCAAATACTCATAACTTCCTCCTCATTATTGCTGCATGGGCGTGAAGACGGAAAGATCAATTCATGTGCTAATAGACCAAGTAGATCTTGTCAAGCTAATTGACACTGGAGACTGCAAGAAGGATCATTATTATACTAATGGACAACAGCCATTAGAGTTCCAGAGATATAATCTGTCTCCAATTAATTGCTGTTATGGGAAGAAGCCTCATCAGTGACCCTGGATCAGTCTCACTTGAGCCTCGCTGTACTAATGGAAAAAAAAGGCTTGGGATGTATTTTGCCATTTTGCTGCTGAAATAAATAAAGAATAAATTGTGAATATAAAATAGATGATTACTGGCATACTACAGCACCACCGATTAATATTTTCAGTGCAGTATAAGAAGCTAAATTATATAGGAAATAGAGAATAAATAGAGTCTGTATATGCTATCAAACATTAGCCCTCAGGGGTGTGTGACAGATCGATAGGAGGAAGGGTTAGGGTTGGATCTGCACTTACAGGAAAGGACACTGACATGAAATGGTACCCCAACACCATTTACTTTATCTAACCTTTAAGTGCAATAAAAATGTGAAGTTTCCTTTAATAAAACTCAGCTTTGCCATTTCCAGTTGTAACCTCCACCCAGGGCTTCCGTTCAGGGTAAGTGATTTGTCGGGACAATTATACGGTTGAGCTTCATTAGAGTCTGTCCCTGGGTTCCCCCTGTGGGTTCCTGTATTGTGCTGGACGGAGGAGGTAGCCGGTGAATGCTGGACATTTCGGCACAATTAGGTTTCCACTGCGACAGCAATGAAGAAGGTGAACATCTCCAGAGGATTAATGATTCAGAGAAAGGCTAAGAAGTAAGTGTGCGTGCATGTCTGGGGGTCCATTTAGACACTAGCAATGGTGTGTACTTCATGTAAAATTGGGTCTGTACAAGGTGACTTCTTCTACCTGCATTAAACAGAAGTGGCCGCTATAGCCAGCTCATACAACAGAGGGTAAATACATTCCTGTTTTGTACACAAGTAGAACCTAAATCAATCAGAGAGAGATAAATGTCCAGCATCATCTACTTTGATAATTACACTTTAAAGAGAACATTAAAAGTGTATTTCCTCATTTGATTTTCAGGACAAAGCTGAATACATCATAATATGGGGATTTAACAGATCCTTCATTATGAAAATGAAAGGCAAATAGGAAAAATAATTAGTTGCAACACTTTGGTCATAATATGTGTAAATTATATTCTATGCTGCCAGCAATAGTGCAATATTTACTTTTAACTGCATTAATTCAGCTCGCTTAATTTTTCAGACGCATTGGCAATCGTCTTTTGCTTTAAATTATGTCTTGGATTTTGATGATAATCTGTGACAGTAATAGATAATGTGTTTTTAATGTTTAGACCATTTTTAATGAAAGCTAATGCAACCCGAGGCCCATTTATATCAGTCACATGTTTTTTTATTTGTTTGTTTGTACCATCACCAGCATTCTTCCTGCATTTCACCTGGAACACTTTGGTAAAACTAACATGTGTCATACAAGGGGTCATAAAATAACCACCTTCCATCGCTGTCCTCCAGCCATTAGGTCTTGAGTGTTTAAGATCTAGATGAGATCCACACATAGAATCACTCCTGAAGTCATCAGTTACAATTTAAAACATTTACATAAGACAAATCATTGCACATATCGATGGCAGATAAGTAATATGAATGAGATTCTGAAGTGACTCGTGCAGATAGACTTGATGGCTTTTCAATTATGGGATAAGTCAGTGCTGGGAATTGAAGGCATATTTTTGGAGCTGAGAAATTTGACCGCATTAATAATTAAACTAAAACAAGTGAGATATTGCCAGTAGTATTATTATTTTTTATATAAATTTAAATTATTGTCAGGCCTAAACAAATGCACCAAATAAATTGTAAGATTGTGATATGCAATGATCAGGGATAATTACTCACAGTGTGACTCTACACATCTATATACTCCTTGCTTTCTGTGTTTGTCTGGCCATATAAATGTGGTAGCAAATAATCTTGTGCAGCATGGCAGCACAGTGGTTTACCATAATCCCAGGTCATTGGCATGATCCCCAGGCAAGTGTGTTGGGCTCTAATCCAAGGTCACTCTCTCAGCCACATTGGAGCTCATCATCAGGTTACATAATGCTCACTTTGGGGCAATAAGTGAATGAAAAGACTGGAATTGTGCTGTTAACATCTCATTGGTCACTTATGGTGTTCAGCATCAGCAACAAAAATGCTGCTCTGGGAAAACAAATTTCTTTTATTGTAAAGTAAATGAATAAAAGATAGAAGCAAATCTTCCTGGAGGTTTTATGACTGGAGTCAAACCACAGAGGAGAGCCTGAACCAAGATCAAAAGACTGTGTTGCAGAAATAGATGAAGATGATCTTATTATATTAGATTATATGTTTTAACACTTTTTACACTGCAAACACACAACGGAATTCCATTTACACCCTAGTACAAACAACAGCATGCATATATATGCATATTGCATTTGCATGGATGTAAATTTGTCCAGTTTAGCAGATTAAAAACCGCCAATGAAAATGAAAACGATATATTTCACCGGATTAATTTAATTTTAAGGGCTATTCCTTGTATACGTGTGAAATTTGTCAAAGAACGAACATACAACTCACTCCTTTCTCAAGAATGGATATTGATAGAGGTCATTTCCATGGGAAACAAACAAACAAAACTGTGAACATTTCCAAAAAATCAAAAAGGCACCACTCCTCCATGTATCTGATGTGTTAGCCAATTTCATTAAAAAACAAATTGTTCCGAGTTATGCTCCTAAACACCCGCACGTACACATGCACTCACACACGCACGCCCACACACACTCACACACGCATGCACACACGAGCACACATCTCTTTGTTATGATCCTTTCTTTGCTCAAAACAACAGCATGTTTGTAGCGAAAATATTCAATATCCCAGAGCCCAGAATTCCGACAATACAAACTGCTAACAGGATTGCACCCGACTAACCCCAGCGTCCTCCCAGCTCATTCAATGCGAAATTACTTTTGGGCTGATTCAGTTTTGTCTCCAATCACATATTTATGAACTGACATGTCAGCAACAGCCACACAATGCTAATGGACAGAGCCATTAGTGATGGCATGAGCATTCAAAAAAAAAGAGAGAGAGAGACAATCAAACTCTCTCTCTTTTTTTCCTGCATGTTTTATCTGTTCATGATGATTTACTGTTATTAGAGCTCTGATGTCTAAACATGACAGGTAATGAGAAACGTTGTTCATATGGAGTGCACTTTCAAAAGATGGAGAAAAAAAAAAAGATTATTCTGGGAAAATGGACTCATCACATCTGAATTATAGGCAAAGTAGTATCATGGGCCTGATAGTGTGGACTGTATGAACAAAGAGATAAACACATCTTATGTAACAAGATTCTCACACCTCACATCTAGAATAATGGAAGCACAGATACACATTATTATTTGTGAAACAACTTTGTTTAATAGGTGTTCATTTATCAATTTATTTTGAGTTGTGTTGCTGTATTCGCTCGTCATATATAATAAATGGCTGCAGAGTTTGAACAAATGCATCTTTGTCTGCTGGGAGGGAGACGGCAAACAATGAATCAAACTGCCTCCCCCAAAGCAGACTCACACCAAAATGCATGCACAAATGGACCAATGGGGGTGTCCTTGGGAAGGAGGCCACAACAGCAGCTGTGGCTCTTGTTGAAAGGATGACTCAGTCCTCCTGAAACATTTATTTCAGGAGGACTTATTTATTTTCTCCTACTTATTGAACTGATTGTGTTATCTATCTTTGAAAAGCAGGGTTAGTCACTGTCACTGTCTCAGGTGGGGTTTGAATATTGGCCGCTGTGGGTTGTGCTGAGGATTTAAATAAATAAAGTTGCATTAGATAAGTCCAGTCCACCCTGAGGATAATTCAGAGGTCCATTAATTGAGTGAGGACTCATTGATAATGGTGATGGTCCATCCTTCTGGTTGTCTGTGTAGGTTCCTCCCATCCAAGAGGCTTCTTCAGTTCAGAAACAAAGACTTCTCACAAACATACATGGATCATGTTGTCTGTATGACATCTGCCTTTACAGGAACGTTAACATGATTGATGCTCGGTTCACACTCATCATAAACTACAACCACACCGCTGCTCATCATCCACTGTTGCGGTAAACACATTTTAAAGACGAGTCATCTTACATAAACTTGCATTTTTATGATTATTTTCAAGGTAGAGATAAAAAAAAGTTCCCCGACTTGCCTTGTCTACACTTGTCACTTCATCTGTTCAGACTCAGATCAGTTGTTCTTCAGTCACAAAAGGCTCTGATGCAATATCATTCTCAAGGCTCCCTGAATGGAGAGGGTGGCGTTGAACAGCTTTCATCTGTAAATCACTCGGAGGCTCAGTTCTTCTGTGCACAAGAGCCGATCACATCACAGCCTCGCTCTGTGGTTTGTGGTGGGAAACATCAAATCTGCACAAATGGGAGAAAGGAAAAAAAAAACATCACTGACAACAGCCCCGTCTCATTAAGGCTTTGATCTGGAGCAGTCTGCAACAAATGCTGTAGCGCATGACATGCTGCCATCAGTCAGGTATTCATTATACAAAGATAATTAGGCTGATGGATTGTTGAGCTTTGATTGGGACGATGCCTTTGCCACACACATTGTTGTAAAAAAAAAAAATACACGGAAATTAAAGACATTAAAAAGACAATAACATTTGAAAGGCCCTTTTACACAGATTGATCAAAACAAAGTTGGTGCAACGACGGATTCAACGGAAAATATTTTAATGAAACAGAGCAGGATCCTCACCCTGCGGTGTAGCTGTGTTAAACATCAGGGTGTCGAGGAGGGTCGTCATTGTGTTGCTGGTGCAAGATCTCTCTAATAGTTTAATAGTCATTTAGATCTGAAACTAAAGGCTAATTCCCCTGCAGACGTGGCATTTCAGTCAATAGAAACTTGTTCCTGGCTGCAGCCCTGTGGTGACTGGTCTGGCGGTATTGTGCTGAACCGGGAAGGGGGGCGGAGAAGAGCTGGCTACTTAGGAGTGTCTGTGTTAAAAGTCCGAATAAAGCTTGTCCGGATTGAATGATCCGAAAAGTTCTATTTGTACTGAAATTAAGCATCATCATCCGAGGGCTATCACAGACACGACCCATAGCGGCAGAGACAACTGTTCCATTCCCAGAGTCACCATCTGCCCCTGCTGTCCACCTATTTACAGACACATCCAAAGCACACATTACAATGGCAGTCAGCCCCCCCCCCCCACAGCCTTAATGCCAGTAGTTCATGTGAGAGCTGGAAGATGAACAAACAAATGCCACATTAGACATAGGATCATATCTCACTCTGTGGGCTATATGGAATACAAAAGACTCTATCGCGACTCCTTTGCTCGGCTCTAACTCTTCATCCATTCCTCAGTCAATCATCATCACGCTCCTGCGCACGAAATACATGTGCAAACTGTTTTTGGATCAATTGTCCAAGTCTGTAGGTGGATGTGGATCAGGTTTCCACGTAAACTGCTGCCAGGAGCTATTTTCCCAGTGTGGAGCTCTATAGCAATGCTATTGAGTAGTTGAACAGGCACAGCCCAGTGCATGAAGAGACATTATGAGTCAATAGAATTCATCAGGCTTGCTCACGTGGCTTGCTGCACTGAAATGTTGAGGGGTGAGGGGCCACAGGTAGACTGTTTAACATTAGCTAATCTAATAATAGCTCAAATTGTGAATTAAGTTCATGGAAAATTCTGGAATAAAACAACTGGCTGATGAATTAACCAACCAAATGGCAATTCTATCACCTTAGAGCTTAGATATGAACCAGATAAGGACCTAGGAATTAAAATAATAGCCGTGTCACATCACCGTATTGGGTCAGGCGTTGTCTGGACTGTACAGCAACATTTTTCCTCTCTACTCCAGCTCTCATGTTCCGCTGCACTGCAGTACCAGCCATTCACAGAGGACTGCCTCCCTCTCCCTCTGCTCTCCCTCTTGCCCAACTGACCCTCATTATGATAGTGACCATGACTTCCATCGTTCATAATTGAACCTCCCTTGTGCTAATTTGTGCTTCAGGGGTGAATGCTCATAAATCACCTTTACTCTGTTCTCAATCCCCCAAAAGGTCCAGCCAAATGGATCCGAAGCACAGATCAGCCTTCAGACGGCAGACGACGATGGACGATTCAGTGTTTCCCACACTTTACTTGGGCAGGCGGCCCAGTCCAAAGTTTTTATCCATCCTGGAGAGAGAGAAAGAGGCATCATCCATAATGATAATGATCGCTACTCGTACCCCTCCCATCTATAGCCGGAGGGACACCAAGAGAAATAACCGGGCATGAGACCTTTCATGTGTGAGTCGGGCTGTTTATGCTGCTATTCTGTAAATGCTGACAGAACGTGGTTCATTTAAATTGGTGCCATGTTGGTTTTGATTACCATGATGGAGTGCATTGACAACGCCACGGCTCACCTGCTGTTATGGAAATAAAACTGCAGATGGGAAATTATAAATTTTAGTTTTTGTTTTATAGATGAAGAAAGTCCAAAGATCGGGCAGAGGGATAAGCAGAATGAGGGAGGGCAGGTGTGTGTGTGCGTGCGTGTGTGTGTGTGTTTGTGTGAAGAAAGAAGCCAGAAGTGGAAAGAGAACTAGACCCATGACTGTAATTCAATAAACTGTTATAGTTGTATTTTGTCCAGATCAGCCGCCACTGCGGTACTACAGCATTATTCCAGTATAACATCGCTGCGTTAAGCTTTCTCCAGGATGCTACAATGCCAACTCATTTATTACCTCTGCTCAGTGGTCAGGTTTGGATTTGTACACCATGGAGTGTCATGAAACGTGTGTGAGTGTTGGTCATGTGACAAGGGACATTCCCTTTAATCCTAGAACTAAATGCTTTTGCTCTTCTTTAACATTAACCGGCCGCTTCCCTTACACAAACGGCAATGGATGAATCCAGGTTCAGGGCGTTGCAGGTAAGACTGTAACTTACGGGGAGAAGAGACTCTGAATATAAATGTGATGCATATTCTTAGAAGAACTCTGCAGTGTCTGCACACCCGCGTTCGGGGAGGATAAGTTATGTCTGCTTTTCTCCAAAATGTCCGTGTTATTCCCCAGTAGCCCCATCGTCTCGATTCTTGTTCTGCACCATCCTTTAAACGCGAGCAGGGACCAGTTAGGACTTCATTGGTATCTGACTCATGTGAGATTGTAAAGTGCTGCCAAGAGCTGCAGTAAACAGCTATAAAAGCTTTTCAGATTGTTTAGCTTAGTACTATATACTATTGTTAAGCTTAGTACTATACACTTAGCACTAAATGCTTTGGGTTCATTTCAGGCTATCAGCTAACAATTCCCTGCAAAGGCAATCACTGTTTTTCCTTGTTCACTGTTTTACTAAATGGGAAAAGCAGACATAAATAATTTTAAATACCAACATTAACTTTCATTTTGAATTAAAATGGGAACAGCTGCAGTCCATTTACAAAAGGAACAGCAAAAATATAAAAGTCATATTTTGTCCACTTTGTTGTGACAATCCATTATCCTTATATAATAAATCAACTGCTGTTTCTCACAACAAAACAGGACAGCAGCCCGTGTAATTCATTTGGTAGCATTGAAATGTTTAATCTCACTGCAGTGTCAGTGTCACGGAAATATGCGGCTCACGGTATTAAACGGCGCCGCACAAGCCAAAACAACCCACTGAGAAAGCTGCCTGGAGCTGCAGGTATGGGTGGGTTGCATCGCTCTGCCAAGAACTCCCAGGCCTCTGGAAAACTATTCAAACTCAAATTACATTTTAGTGTCACAGCCGCATGGGTCTGAGGATGAAATTCGGTATATACAGTATCACGCGCTCTCCTCGGGTGAAACGAATGCATTTTATTGCTACGCCGACAATGAGTGTTGGATCGAGAGAAGGTTTGAGCAGCAGAAACCGAAAGGGATGTGTCTCAGGAGTGGGGGGGGGGGGGGAAGGCGAAAAGAGAGGAGAGGGTGGGCGTCTGGTTTAAATGGTCACAGGGTGAAAAGGTCACGGGCAATCCTAGCCATCATATGATGTGATCCGGATCGTATGTATACAACACACTCGCCAAATGAGAAGCTGCGTTTTGAAATCCTTCCTCTTGGATTCCAACCTATGAGATGGAACGTCTCTTTCTGGGCTCGGGTTCTTACGGAATGCCTCTCCCTACTCAATAATGCTGTGTTAGGCTGGAGCCTTTGATCTCTGATTGGCAGAGATGGGAATCTAAATGTAAGAATGTTTGATCGAGACACAGGAGCTTCCTTTATTGCTGATCCATTTGATCACAAAGAGGCAACGGACGGTCAGCTTGTGACATTCCGTGATGACATCCACTCCACAAGACTGTGGACAAGTTGTGCTAAAAAGATGTTGATTTATTGTCCATTTATCATTTTGATGCTGAGTCATCACACTTTACGGCGGTTGTGAACGACTCAGACGGCTCAAGAAAGTAAGCGCACAGGCTTAAGGTCATCTTCTCATCTCCCATTGCTCCTAATAAATTATACAAGTGATGCACCACAACAGGCTTTCTCAGCCGGAGTTGGCATTATTCACTGTCCTAAATCAAAGAAATATTTCAATTAGGCAAATAAAATAACTGAAAAATATGACATTTGCAGTTATTCAAAGGTTGCGCCATGCAGTGAGTCGAAATCCGGATTTTAAACTCGTCAAGAAGAGAAGATTTAAAAAGAAAAGAATAAAGAAATAGCTTTTTGCCACAGTGATTCTAACAAAACTTTTAAGTGGAGCGTGAAAATAAATGTGAGAAAAGCACTGCAGTATAAAACTTTTCACAGCCTTCCTCATCATTGTTCATAAAATTTAACACATTTACAGGCTAGAAATCCTCAGAATTTAGTCATCCTGTCATACCATGGTTCAGAATACTCAAACTTAGGGAGACATAAACAATGGCAGATGCAAAGCTCTGCAGGATTCCTTGATGACACACATCGAACTGTACAAAAGCACCGACTCCACACATGGTGACACCCACACCCACACACACACATCCACTGTCTGAGCAGCCAGGGGGAGCCAAGTTAGAGCCTAAACTCATTTAATAAGCAAACATTTTGTGCTCAAGCACAAAGCATTTGCTAGCAGTAAGCAGCAACGTCTAATGAATACATAGTTTGTTTGTTTTTCCAATTATTGCATTTCATAGACATGATGCCTCTGAATTTCCTACTGTTTTAATTGATGGAATATATCAGAAATGTAGCCATCTTGTCAGCTTGCCTTGACTTGGATCCATCATTCCGATTAAAATTTACAAATCGACCAGCCACCGTCAGCTGGCTGTAAAAATTGGATGTCAATCTCAACAAAAGTTGTTATGACACATGCAGAGTGATCGTTTTAAAGTAAAGACAAGCCAGCGGAGAAAGAACAGACAGGCTCAAGTCTGTCACCATAGAGAACTGTCCCTTATTTAAAGGTTACCCATCACAGCTCGACGTCTTTTATACACTTATAGCCCCAATGGCTCCTTGTAAAAATGACTTTATTAAGACGTGAAGATAATGATCAAGCTACAGCATCTTTACTCCACTCTGATGGTGGTCTGTGCATTTAACTGGGAACTGCTTCACCCAAAGAGGCCATACATCTCATCAGTGTTTAGCCCATTGATGGATTTCTGTCAGGCACACTCGGCTTGAGAGTTTTTATCTGTTTTAAAAGCAGGTAGAATGTTTCACCCTTTTGGACATGACACCATGGCCATTGTAATTTGGCATGTTTGATTAAATAAGGTAGTCTCGGTTAGTGAACTGGCGATGGATGACCTGAGTGTGAAGTGAAGTAATGCGTGAAGTGATTGTAGTATAAAACAAAACGCTTGTCTGGGAGGTCCAGTCTCTCGTTCCAGGAAAAGAAGAAGACTGGGAAGGGAGTCCAACGAGACACCTAAGACCACCCGCAAGGAGTTAAACGCTCCAGTGGCTCAGATGGGAGAGACAATAGAGAATTCCCCGCTGGACCGGCGACGTCATGCGTGTTAATCATTTTGACAGAAGGTTGGTTTGTATATCTCTCTCGAGGTGTTAATGATCCATTGAACAAAAGGTACAGACGGGATGCTGCGATGCCAAGTGGCACAAGATTGGGATTCAAAGAATTTCATCCACACAGGATTGTGTATCTTCACGCAACAAGTATGTAATAGGCTTAACAGATCACAGCTGAAAGATCCTTGGTCCAGAGCCTAACTTGAAGGCAATTAAAAGCCACAGTGCCTTTAAAGCGCACAGCAGGAGACGAGATGAGGGTGGAGTGTTGCTGTAAGGCCTTTGTCACCGCCGCACATTCCCGGTCAGCCTTGTGGGACTGTGCAAAGGGGAGACTGTTTATTTCAATATCCAAACAAGGGATTAAGAATTTTTGAAGGAAAAAAAAAAAAAAACCGTGGCTAACACAACAGTCTATAGTCATTGTGGGCCTGACAAGTGATGCTTCCCCACAGGCACATACAATAGGCAGACCTGTCATGGATCATATCTCATTTCTCCTGCCTGTCAAAGCCGTTTCTTTCAACTATCCAGCAGGAAGGTCAAAAACATTTCCTCCATATGCATGTTGGAAAAACGGGTCCTTAATAGATGCCAAAAAAGTGTGTGTGGATTTTTGAAGGCGATGTAACCTCAGCCGATAAGCGGGAAGAAACCAGCTGTCAACTAATCAGCTCAATGCGTGTGTGTGTGTGTGTGTGTGGTGATGTGTAAAAGGGTGCTGATTGTTGTCTTGTGTTACCTTTGGATATAATATATACGCTAAGCTAATCAGCTGCACTGCATCCTTGCATCAAACAGACAAACGTGTTATTAATCTCATTAGCTATAGCTCTCCTCCATAGTAGCATCCTCCCACCTTCTGTCATTGGTCATGATTCAGACTTTAACATGGGCCATACCATAAAGCAACCTGGCTATACAGAGGCTTTCATTTGGACCGGCCGGCCTCTCCTCCACCAGATTTATTGTATTGTATGTAACCAGATGCATCAGAATTGCGATGATCTTACTGTCACCAGAGAATAGAGGCTTCTCATCATGGCGACAAAAGTTTGTTTTAATGTACACAGTGCATTGAAAGCAGGTAGGTTCATGCTGTCGTGCGTGCATGTGCCTCGGGAACACTTACGGGCCGGGCTTACAGTAACTACCTCATAATGCATGAGACTGAAAGAGAGAACAGAAACACACACAGCACTTTGGCTTCTTCTTCACTGCAAGGGATAAAATAACAAGAGTCACAGACGGGCCTTGTTCTGAGGCGTGTCATAAACAAATACAAATACAAAAAACAGCCTGAAGCCCCCCGAGGACAGTAAAGGAAAGTAATGTTTGGTCTCGAAAATGAACACCTTTTGATTAATGGTCAAATAGATTGAATAGAAAAATAATATGACTGACAGTGAAAATGTATTCAGCAAAACTATAAAGCGTGATCCTGTTCCAGTTTTGTCCTGAACTGCAAAGGTTGTGGGTCACGTGTGCTACTTGCATTGACGATATCACTTTGGGTTTTCATTTTAATGGGATACTAGAACATGGTGGCATTTTTTTTTAACAATTTAACTATAGGTTCACACTGTGGGAAAAGCACAGGTTCAATTAATAACATTAACAAGGACCGTTAATGGATCATTAATCAGGCTTTCAGTGCAACCACAAGCTAAATAGCTAAAAAAGCTCTGGAACTACTGAGGCCAATTAGAGCATTAGAGCCCTCATTAGTGCTGATAATTATTTCTGCACCTTGCCTCCTGTCAGAATGGCTGACAAGAAAAAAACATATTTTGTCTTGTGTGAAAACATCGTAGGGAAGTCAAATTAATTTCAAAGTAATAAAGATACACTAGAGCAAAAGCAGCGGTGCAATGTCACCGTGTTTTTAGTAGAGTAACAAAAAATGAAATTCTCATGACAGAAAACAGCTGCTAACCTTGTCTGAGCTGAAGTTATAACCTCTAAGTTAGTATGGAGATGTGAATTTTGAATTGGTTAACATTAAATTAGACATTAAAAAAATGGTTTATCTGTTTCCTGACAACACTTATCAATGTCATTGACACTTTCCCGCATTTGAGTTAGATCCAGTATTCTATCTATGAACAATAAGAATATATATATATATAGATGTGTTATATATAGATCTGAACCAACTGTAACATTTCAGAAGGGCAGGCCAGTATTGACTTCTAGAGTATAGAGGTCATGTAGAGTGAGAGGAATGGAAATGTCATCCTGGAGAAGTGTTGGAAGATGGTTAACAAAAACATTCGACTTAAGCAGAACCTCGGCCGTCTTGCAGATAAAGCCATTGCTCAGAAATTGGCCTAAATTGAAGCTAGATTGATGATCTCTCTTGACGCAGAGAAAATCAATGCTAGAAGATATGAGAGCAGGTCTGAAGCGTCAGAGATAAGCAGAGGCGACTGTATCTATTTGTTTGTGGACATACCAATCAGCCCTGGTAGAACATCGAGTTAGAAAATTAATTTCAGCCCAGCCAATGGGAGATTAGTGGAAAAAGACAGGTCTTCAAATCAGATGGTGGAAGTATGAAACATTTGCTGTTTTTCAGGTTTTGCATGTCACAATAAAATAATAAAAATAAAAAAATGCCTGGATTCGAGCTGCCAAAAAAATCCAGCCTCTCTTCCAGTGCGACACGCCTCTTAAAGATAATTCCGAGCACACTTATCCAGAGCTCTCGTTTCCGATTAGTATGAAGGTCAGAAATGTCAGAGGGGAAACAAATGAAACACAAGAGTTAATGAGAATCTCAGCTGCATTGACTCACTCACTTTATGTTTGACAGGACTTTCCTGCTGTGATCAAATCAAATTAGAGCAAAAGCCATTTCGGTGCAGCCATCGATAGGTTGAGTTGATCGATGGGAAGACATAGTTTGGCTTGCTCACATTACATTTTAGGTCCTATTCTCATTCAACCTTGGCTTCAGAGGAGTGTGTCAACACAGGAAAAAGACACAAGCTGAACATCAGCCCCATGAGAGGAGATGATTCATTATTATATTCCCGGTGCAGGATGGGATGTTTCTGCACCAAGAGGTTGGAGTCTATCCCAGCATCATATTATCATTGAGGTCCTCATTTGTCTCATTGTCTGCTGCTCTCTGAAAATGAGTTAGGAGATCTAGATTTTTCTTTTTCTTTTTTTTAGCATTAAAACTGGGATTTCAATTTGATTGGCTCTCCATCTCTGGCCAGCTAGAAGCGTATGAGCAGGTGTGTTTCCTTTGAGACGTTTTAAAAAATAATCTAAAGTTCTGCTACATATCCACAATCTCAGTGCACGCAAAGAATAACAGCGCTGACATGTCAAAACACTGCAAACGTGCCAGAGATTAATATCAGTTCTCCTGAGAGATTTCCTCGTGAGTGACAGTCCTAAACTGCACCGAAAAATGTTGCGTCTAGACAGAAATATCACTGTCACCGTGGATTGCTGTCATTTTAAGCGATCACTGCCAAAACCTTTCCGTTTATACATGCTATCTGTATGATTAACAATGAAATGTTGTTAGCTGAAGTACAGTAAAGTCCATTGAAGAAGCCCCTCAGCTCAACAGCTTGTGGGCGTGTCACAAAATGGACTTCTTATTTCATGATTAATGCACTAACCCTGTTAAGTTATTAGTAACTACGGTTCTCCAGAGATGCCTGATTGCATCATCATCACACATCCAGTGACGATAAACACTTTTGTTTATGTCCAAATTGATCCCTTTAGGCTGAAGTGAAGGGTGAAAGACATACCCGTTGTCTGTTAACGGCCCATCAAGACGGATGCCTAATTACTCTGGCAGCTTTTCTCTTGAGACATTATGACAATCACATTTGTGATTCTGAGTGAAATAGCGCAACAACTATTGGCTGGCTTGCCGTAAAATATTTTGGGCAGGCGTTCATGTTTCCCTCCGGATGGATGGGAGCTGTAACAACCTCAGTGTTCCCTTTGCTTTTCATCAAGCTATTACGGCTGCAGATCAAGCTGCAGCTTACATCCGTGGCGGGGAGGACATTGAAAGAATTCTAAAAGCTATGAAGTGACATTGAAGATGTAATGTTATATCTTCAATATCTTCAACAGCTTCAAGGTGGGGAGTCATCAATAGAGCCACCAATTCCCAAATTGTCACCAAATTGTAAAAAAATAAATAAATAAAGTTCCGTCTCCCCATCTATTTTTGAGTTATGATGTTGCATAATATCAAAAAGATATTTTGCAAAAAATGATTTTGTTTTCAGTCTGAAACTGACCACTGAATCTTTGCATGTGAAAAGCAAATTCATTATAATTATTCAACCTTCTGCCATGATATTATAATCAGTTCATCCTTTAATCTAGATTAATGTTTTTCCCAAATCTTCAGTAGTTTGGGACAAACAAAATGCCAAATAAAACAGACTTACTAACAACCCCCCCAAAATAAATCATGCTACAGCACAGAGGAACACCAATATATGAAATATAATGGTTTTAGGAAACATCGAACATCGGGCCTATTCTCATGGCTACATCATGTTTAGTGATCATGAGCAAATGCCAGAGACATTTTAGACCAAGTCCGTCTTCAGGTTTGGGTTGAAGCTTTCACGGCTGCATAACTTCATATTGGTCATTGTTTGTGCGTTCTCAGTAACACACATGCAAAATACTTCCTCAGTGCTTATTGGCTCAGCCCTCCCTCACAAGCTTTTTGTCAGATCAACTAAAAAGTGGGCTTGCACTGTTAGGAAATTTGAGTTGCTCAACAAACAATCTTATGTCAATAAAATGATTCTGTCTTCAATCACATTGATGCTCAAATATAAAAAAGGTTTTCAGAGCAAATTACACATTTTATTGGAAAGAGGTGATGCTGTTTATGTGGACAGCGTGTGTGTATGGGGAGGTCATTAACAGCAAGATGGGTAATTCCAGTAAATAGCTTCTGGCAAAATCTGTTCACTTCCTCTTTCTAACGGCCCTGCAGTGCCAGCAGGAAGCCAGGTTCTCATTGGATTAACCCTCCAAAAACACACTTCACTTGACTGAACAGCAACATGACAAAAGTTTGCAAACCATAAAAATTAAAATATAACACAGGAAAATTTAATTAAGCTTTAAGCTGGAAGCAACTGATAGGTTTATGGAAATTAAAGTTTTATGTAAATCAGTTGTCTGACTGGCCCCGTGCCAGATCACAAGAGGCTGCACCACTTTGAATTTAAATTAGCTGCATCAGAAAACCCAGTGTCTAACAAGGCTAAATAAAAAAAAAAAACATTACATGAAATCTGAACATTGTAAAGCACATTATACAGGATACTTCATACTATTTCCTCACCTTAAACATCTCACATATAATGCTGTAAAAATTCAACCCAGCTCTGGGATTATTTAATCACCGCACTGCTACAGCTCTGCTTCTTCAATATTTTTTCTTCTCAAATCTACAAAAACACACACTTTAATGTTACAACATTATCAATACTTTATTTAAACAATTCAGTAAACAAACCGGCGTATAGCATACTGCAGCTTTCAGCAGTTTCAGTTACAGAGTACACTGACATCCAGTGGCCATCGATTGTCTTACACACATACTTTTCAAATTCTAACATTTAATCTTTAATATATATCATTTACAGTTTTATACTATGCACTGTTATTCTAACAAAATAAAAAAACATGTGTCATCATTTACACTTGAAATCATTAATTTATAGAAACATAGATCAGTTAAAACATATGAATACACTGAAATAATAATATTCACATTATTTCCATGACATGGACCTCACTTCACTTGTCAGTCAATTGTAATTGAAGCGATTGAGTAAGAAAGCTGCCATTCATGGCCCGACGCACGGATTAAGGTTCCAGGTCGCTGCTGTCTTTGACACCCACTGAGCCGACGCTACCTTGAGATGGTGGAGCTGGCGTGTGATTGGCCGGAGGATGTCGTGGCAGCACTGAGCTGTGAGAATCCACTATGACTAGACTCCAGACTGGTCATTGATCCCCTATAATTAACAATGGCAGAAAATAAGTGTTAATGCTCACACATGATTCAAGATGGCAACCCAATGTAAAAACAGACATATTGTGTAAAAATGTACATTGCTGACAAAAAGTATGTAAAACAAGCAGAGACAAATCCCAGTAATATCACAGCACTTGTTTTCGATACGCCCACACACTGTAGCTGCAGCGTATTAAAAAGAAAACATGCCCTGGCAAGACGACAAAGAATCTGAGTAGAATAATTAAACTGACCTGAAGTCATGAGAAGCCAGCACCTCTGTGTAGTACATAATCTTACACTTGTGGGAGGAGACCTGCAGCGAGGCCAGCACATCATCAACGCGGGGCAGGCTGGAGGCGGCGCAGGCCGGGTAGCTGTGGAAACGCCACTGGAGGATGTAAAAGCCTGGCCAGCGGGTTACGTGGGAACCCTGGTGGAAGGGAGGAGAGCAACAAGATCAATGTTACGGCAGAATGTACAACAACCGACCAGGTTTAGTTTGCCATGTTCTCTCTGACCTGTACACTCTCTCCCTCCCTGCAGGTGAGAGCTTTCTCCACCATGCTGTAGTCCTTCCCCAGCAACCAGTTCCTGTCTATCAGCTGAGTATTAACGGCCCCGAGAGACGTGATTCCATGGGCTCCCAGGGTGTCTTTCTTAGGAGGCTGTGGGGCCCTCTTGGAATGATAGATGCTGAAAATCACATCTCCTTTAGATACGTCAAAGTCCCAGTTGATGACAGAGGAGGCTTCTGTGATCTCAATCAGCATCTGCAGGAGGATGTAAGAATAATGGAGACGGGGAAAAGCAGACAACAGGCCATTAATTATGTTCCTCTTTCACTGCAAGCCTGAAATGCACATTTATCCCAGCAGGTGGCAGTGTAATCCACATAATAAAATTAAGATTTTAATCATTTACTAGTAATAAAAAAAAATAAAGCGTTGATTATTGATGCATGAAGATACAGGAGCTGAATTAAAAGCAGAGGCTGTACCTCATATGGGGCACCTTTGAAAATGCTGGCGCTCTTATAGATCGAGTCAGTCAACAGGCGGTTTTCCTCACTCTCCAGCACTTCTGCTGTTCTGTAAAGAGATTTGGGGACCATGCCTCCATCAGGGATGTCACACTAGAGAGGACAGGAGAAAGAAAAAAAGTTGTGCTAATGTCCTACAGGACAAAATATTTGGGAATGATATCACATAGGTTGTGATCCTGCAGACTAGTCCTCACCATGCAGTCTCCTCCCAGGAAGTCAGGGATTATTTCTTTGTTAATGTAGTCAACTAGTCCTCCCGGGCCCTGGTAGCTATTTCCAGCATAAACAAGGAACTTCTTCCGGGTGTTCTCATCAATCAAGGGGCTGACCTGGAAAATAACAAAAATAAAATACACAGAGAATCAGCCAGAAAATTTCACTGTGAAGGAATATTTGAATTATTCAGGTTCAGAGAATAAGCAGGCTGGTGTGTTTAGACTTTATCATCACAGAAGCCGAGTGCTTCTCATAATTTTATTTTCTATTTTTTGTTGATTATGCGTCTCAGACATCTTCCTTTTCTTTTCTATGTTTTTGATTTGATTTCATATTATGTTTTCCTTGTTTTAATCCTCCTGATTTCTTTGCTTCCAGTCTCTTATGAACTGCGTCACAGCATATTGCTGTGGGTACGATCTAATCTCTCCCACAAGTATCTGCATATTTCATGGCTGCAATTATCATCTGCCTCTTTCTTCTTTGTTCATCATTTACTCATATTGCAGCCAGTCATTAAAATTCCTCTGCAGCATCAGTGTCTGTGCTGCAAAGAAAAGTGAGCTTGGGGAGGGGGGGGGGGGGGGGGAAGTAAAAAATGTTCTTCCACAATCAGATGATTGATTAAAGTCGCATTTACGGCTGCATGTAAAATCTGAAGGATTTATTCTCACCAGGGTCCAGAGCACTGGAAACACTCTGGGTGCCCTCAATATGAGGAGGCGACCCAGAGTCTCGGGATAGTTGGCCTCCACCACCTCGATGATTCTCAGGAGAGCCTTCACGCCTGGCTTCCACAAGTGACGCATGTTGAGACCCTCTAAATCCACCAGGCAGGTCCAGCAGCTGGTGCATTGACATGAGACATTCATTATATGGCCCAATCCCAACCCCCCCCCCCCCCCCCCCCCCATGAATTAACATGAATGTACCTGATGGGGCAGCCGAAGACTTTGGTGTTTTCTTGACAACGCTGCAGTCCTTCTTCGTTGATCAACAGGACCTGAGTTCCAGAAGAAGCGTTCATGCAACTGGAGATATTCCAAATTATGTGAATTATGGTTTATTCTGAGTGCGTTCATGTCACCTGTCTCAGTAGCACCTCCTCTCCCAGTGCTCTCACCAACCCCTTTGTGTCCATTTGTCCAAGGCGCAAGACGTACAGAGGGCGGCCATCTAAACCCCCGACACGCACATGCATGTACAGAAACACAGCTTGTGAGCGCAGAGAGACTCAAATCCTTTTTACAGAGCCCCTGCGTGTACATAAATCTGGTGTTTACTGCTCCAAGAGGCATTCATTTAGCGCGTAAACGTTCAAAAGTCACTCTAGCCAGATGAATCAGCTGCATCAGCAGTGACTCATTTACATGGGAGCTGCGACAGATGGTGCTCAGACTGTACCGTCAATAATTAACAGGCTGTTACAACCCCTGTGGACTTAAA
This sequence comes from Brachionichthys hirsutus, assembly GCF_040956055.1. Lineage (NCBI taxonomy): Eukaryota > Metazoa > Chordata > Actinopteri > Lophiiformes > Brachionichthyidae > Brachionichthys > Brachionichthys hirsutus. The sequence goes on from NC_090912.1 coordinate 4,792,782, forward strand.
TACAGATGACTGAACTGTTGCCGCCTCTTTATGTTCACATTCACTGATGTACTTTTAACCTTCGCTGCACGGGACAGCTAGAACTGTTAAGGGCGGATGTAAAGTGGAAATGCGATCAACTCAAGGTGGAACAGGTCTGCTGCCGTCTTCAGGGTACCTCTGTCGTGGTGGTGCCAGCCTCCGGTGTAGTAGTCCTGAAGCAGCTGAGGGCGTTCCCATGTGTCCAACAGGAAATCGACCTGGTGCTGTTTCCTCCACGTCAGCGACTGGCACAAGAACTCCCGGGCCTTATCAAGGTTGAAATCTCTGGCTCTCAGAAAACGCAACGCATGCTGATCCTTTGGAATCTGTGAAACGACAAAACAGGGGTCAAAACCGCCTATGCAAATATCTCACTTGAAAAATATTGGCAAATGATTCATCAGTAAAAGAAATGCGCGTTTGTTAAGTGCAATGTACATTAAATAAGCAAAACTTTGAGATATTATTTTGAAGAGCTGAGCAGAAATCTTGAGCTTTGCGTCTAAATATAATTGTGCACTTTGCGTAATTGCACAAACTTCTCTGCAGTGAAAGGAAGCGGCGCTCATGTTTATGTGACCTTGCCCTTCTGGTTTTCCTGGAGCCAATGGCGCAGGCGAATAAGACAGCTCTCCTGCAGAGGCGTCAAATCACCTAGGTAACGTCTAATGTAGTCAGCATCCAGTTTGTCTGCAGGCCATAAACATGTACAGTATAAATTTTTATCACAAACCAGAGAGAGACAGCAAGAGCTGAACATCTTCCACATATAATTGTGACGAGACAGCGAACACCGACCATCTGGAGAGCCGACCGGAAGCTCCGTCGGAGAGTCTTTACTGGAAGGCCTGTTCTTAGCCGCCTTGCCTGGGCTGGCTCTGGGAGCGGTGGGGGGCATCAGCTTCAGCTTGGACGTGTCAGAGGTGACAGGTGGTGTCCAGCGAGGCATGCGAGTTACACCTTCTTCCTCCAGCTCTCTGAGGTAGTAATCAATAATTTCTTTGCCCTAAAACACAAGAAGGAGCCATCATTAATGCATATACAGCTGAAGCGAGAACAGTCCTGCTCAACGGAAAGCAAGCGTGATGTATAATTCAGTTCAAAGATGCGAACCTTCTTAATGCTGCTAGCGTACTGCTTCATTGCTAGCTTCTCTGCTGTGCTCTCAAAGCCGAAGAAGGACTTTATATCCAGACTAGCAATCTGTTCAAAGCAGGTCCAGTCTTCATTCTCTGGATGAACCTGCAGAGGTTTTGTTGTGGAAAATCAGGTGGGCTGTCAAACTTTGACAACACAAAACAATTTCTGTTTCCCGTTCTTTAGGCATGAAATGTCCTCCGTGGATCCACAGGAGAGTCGTGGGAGGTCAGGTGCATTGTTGATTCAGAGCTATTTCTTTTATTAAATATATTGGTACACGTTCTCACATGGATTAAACGGGACATATGAGTGGTCGACGGTAGGGTCAGAGGGTTGACCTGCCAGTGAACACACACACCCACGTCTCCAAGCAACGTGACTGGGAATGCTTTTTAAAGGGAATGCGAGATGACACTGGTTTGACACCTCTGCATTTTGCCCCATTCTTTGGAACCAGATTATGAACCGTCTGTCTATCATGAGGGACTATAGCAAGCCCTGTATTAATTTAGATTTAAACCACGTTTTAGATTAGATTAATTATTCATTCTCTTAATTGAAAGCCAGACTTTTACAGGGATGCAATGACACAGCAGAAGGGATGTTGTTTATGAGTGTATTGCCGAAACGCTAGCACAAGTTCGATAAAAGAAAAAAGTAATAAAGCTTTTATAGATCACCGTGTAGTTGCAGCACTCGCAGACAATGACTCTGCTGGAAAAGGTCTCGTTGCGGACCTCGATGTGGAGCGTCCTGTCTCTGCGATTCAGAGTGTTCTTCTGGATAAAGTAGAGGTAGTCTACGCCGGCAATCTGCACGCAGAAATCAACAAAAATTTAATTATGAGATCTACATTTCAAAGAAAAGGTTTTTCCACAATGATTCATTCTGATGCATCATTGTCACAAAATACATTTTCACTCAGTCTTGGCAAATCTTCTTAATTTGTTTGTTCAAAAACGAATAATCTGAGAACATCCATTTATTCTGTGAGCGTTTTCTCTACAGGTCAGAGGAAAGTTACCCGTTTGAGGAGCCGTGGGGCATCGATGTCAATCATGCAGCGCCTCTCAGTGACTAGCGTGGATCCATCCTTGCTTTGGGTCTCACTGATGACCTCACTGCCTACAAACACTGGAATCAGGGGGCATTTAGGAAACCTCCTCATATAGGCCTGAGAGGAGGAAACACCATGACACAGAAATGAATGCAAAAAAATAACGGAAAAAGTATCAGAAAAATACATTCCAGTTAATTTGGTTTTGATATCGGTATATTATAATGTTATAAAGTGGCCTGACTGTTCATTCAGTCCCACCTGAGGCTTTTTGTCCTGCCCGCTTTGAAGCGGCACTGAAAATAGTGAAAAGTAGTGCAGCATGTGATTTAGAGCAGAGACTTTAATTTTTTTAATGAAGGTGTATTAACCTCTTACAGTTTATACAAATTGCCGTTTAAACCGGGATGTTTCTGAAGCCTGGAGCTTTGTGGCAGCTTTTACAAGCAGGGATTGCTCTGTGTTTTACTGCCCACATCTGTCCAGGCCAGTTTCTCCAGGGCTCGCCTGTCAATATTGATGGAGTCGATGGGAACCTCTAAAGCAACCCTTAGTCTGAGAAACGAGAAGCATGATGGTTTCTTAATTACAAACTAGTGTAAATAAACTTCCTGTTTATTGTTTAAGCCTGGGACAAAGCGATTTGCTAATCCAGTTCGATACCCCGAGCTTTAGACACGGCTAGCAGTAGCTACCCGAGCTGGTCTGCGCAAAGGATGTGGAAAGTGTTTAGAATAAAAACTAAATATCCCATTAAATAGAAAACTGAATGTTACAAATAAAAGAATATTCAGCTGTACACACTTTCAGTAAAACACACACACACACACACACACACACACACATATCACTTATTGATTAGGCACAACATACAGCTAATTACTGTTAACTAAGCGAACAAGGCAGCACTGACAGGAGATGCATTCGACAGACTGTGCAACAAAATCACGTCTCACTGATTGCAGAATTGACATGTTTGTTTTAATCCTCTCAGAGCTACAAAGACAGAAACAGAACGAGAGTGTAAAATATAAAAAGCTGAGCAGAAAGTTTGACTGGAGCCTTCAAAGGCCCGAAGAGATTTTGTCAAACTTCAGAGAATGGGATGTTTCAACCCTCATGTTTCATAACAGTGAGTCAGTAACACAAAAACGACTGTGCGGTAAATGTTTAATGATCTCCTGAGGTAACACCGGTGGCAATGCAGTTCTTCTGGTGTCAATCACGCACAGGTAAGCTTGGTGTGTGTCCAGTTCTCTGCAAATACCGAGTCATGAAACGGCCAGTGTCGACGTCACTGGTGGTTAAACATCCGCTAACATCCCGACTGCTGATGAGGACAGTTATCTGGAGTAATAACCTGCAGCATCAGCCGGGGGACTAATGAAGAAGCCCTGAGATGAATGGCAGCGGAGGAGGCGGACTATTCACTCGATTTTCTCCTTTATGCTCCTGAAAGTCTGGTTATTTTCATCAGGGCTGTGATTTACTTTTCACAAAAGACCAATTTCTGAAATCCTTTTCAGTGCAATGTTTTTTTTTTAAAGCAGTGTTTCATGGGAAATTAGATTTGTGAAGGCGCTGACTCGGAGCATTTGGGTAAAGAAGTTATAGTCCAGAGTGCAAAGTGTCACTGCAGCATCGCAGGCTTTACAGTCTCTGAGGATATTGCACAAGTCTTTGGCTTAATGTGTAACTACAGGGAAGAAGAAATAGTGAAAGTGGGTGAAAACAGGCAGAAATGCACACAAGTATGTTATTTTTGTCCTACTTTCCCTGTTCTTACATGAGCTGAAAGCTTCAGACAGACGTTGCAGATGAAGAGGAGCGGCATATCAGTACAATAAGATGATTTGAACTCAAGGGAACGCAGTCGTATGGAGAATAAATGTTTAGAAACTGAGATTGCTACTGCTATTTTAGTGGCTTGCTCTGGTTGAAATCCGAAGTCCTGAAATCTAAATGTTTTGACAACTACACTGATGAAGTTAGAAGAGCGATCAGCCAAGGAATTCAAGATATGCTCTTTTTTTTGAGAATGAGGAAATCAGCAGCAATAAAATAAAGACTTTATCTATGTGTCATATTAAAGGGGAATGAAACAAATAATTGTGTAAGAAAGGCAGATGCTTTAAAAACATTGATTCATCAATAATCTGCCCAAAGAGTCGACATCTAGAAAAACAAAGTAACGTGTTCTGCTGAAGAAATCGAGTGTGAGGAGCAGCTTTGTCACAGACTGTTCTCCTGCAGATTATTCCTTTTACATTAGCCTCAGGAGAGACATGCATCAAGATCAAGGTCTAATTTTACATTGTGCATTATTTTAATATGAACTTTTCAATTAGAGCAGAAGCTAAATGTGTTAAAGAAGCGCACGAATGAAAGCCAAGCTGGAGAGAGCTTAACAACTGAACACCTCCGGTCACCCTGTTCATTTAAGTAGTGCCCATTCGCTTGAGTTATCATTTGTCTTTTTAATAGCATTGGATGAACACACTACTCACCGCCATTATTAACTCAAATGGATGCGTGTAGACCCGAACAGGGGACTGGTACTCCTGCACCATTGTTGACTCTGGTCAAACATGGCAACAACACACTCTTTAAAATACAAGGCAGCAATTATTTTACTGTGCGCTTAGTACTCCGCCCCCCAGTCTGACCACCCGGAAGTCAAAGGGAACGCTCCTCCGCAGAGCACAGTACAGCTGGAGGCGCTTACATCATCCCTCATTTTTGTCCACAAGATGGCTCTGAAACTGTCAGATACAGATGAAACGTGCATATGAGGCGATGTTCCGCCAATAATTAGTTTTATACTTTAAGATGGATTTTTTTTGTATATACTGTATATATATTCAACAAGAAATCTTCTTCCTTTCTCTGAGCAGATGAGTTGTTGCTTTCACATATAGGATATAACAGTTGTGGTGCCACTTCTACTTGATTTAGTCATTATGATCAAGGGTCTTCGAACACATCATTGACTCTAATATGACAAGAGCAAGTGCTTTGAAATTCATATCCTGCCATATCCCTTTGCCGAGTAGACAGAATATCACAAACACAATGACTCATCTATTCCCTCTGATGAATTTAATTATGCTTTCTCAGTTAGCGACAATAGAAGTCAAGTAAAGGAAGATGTGAACACCGGACTTGGTTGTCTCCTTTCAGCTTGATTTTCAAGCTTTACAGTCCTCTTGGCCCGGCTGCCTAATTAAATCCAATAATGGTGATGCCACACTGGATGAATTTCTCTCCTGGACCTAACAATGGCCCCACACACAGCATATTATGTTGATCTGAAACCTATGACAGGCAATCTCACGAAGACCAAGCAGCCATACAGCATTTTATTCATGCATCGGTAGATCAAACTTCATTTCAATAATTTGGCCATATAGAATAATGTGCTCTCTATTGTTTCACTGTCAATTCCCAGTGGATGATAAAATCCAGGTTGATCCAATTACTGTAGACCATCAACGTGGTTTGTTTCACCGCCTTTCACTGGGGAGGATGTTGTTTATTAAACGTCCACTTGAGGTCCTCAGTCTGTCACAAAAAAAACGAGTAAATGAAAACAAAAACAATAAACAGGACATTGATTGTAGTGGACCAGTAATGTGAAAATAACTTTCACAATGATAGAGGCTGAATTAGGTAAACGAGTAAATAATCAATGGTTGACATGATGCGATTTCAAGGTCAACACATAATTCCATGGGTTCCTCTTGAGGAGACAGCGTTCCTTCCGGCAGCTAGGAAGGAGCGCTGGGATCACGTTGGTGCAGAACGATTGAAACATCAACTTCAGGGTTTCCTCTTAGGATGCATCCTGCAGCTTCTCACACAGATTCCAGGCACCTCAAGAATCCCCCCCGAGGAGCCACGGAGTCTGAGATAACACAGTTTTATTCAGGATCCCAGCTGGTGTAAAGACGCCATAGACTGAAGGTGAAAACAAACCACTTAAAATAGTTCTTTGTGTCCTCTGTTTTTCAAATGCTCTGACTTATAGCCCTAAAGCACCCTCCTGTATCTGAACCTCTGTTAAAAGCAGGTGGAAATCATTTGACCATTTCATTGAACTGGTGCAACATCAATGATATGGCTGAGATCTACTTGTGCTTTTTTTTTAACAGTGAAATTATTTCCTACTCTTGTCTCCTCCACCCACACGTAGCAGCCCTGTATATGAGCACCATGCATTATGCTCGGTACGCTTGTGAGCCAAATCTGAAAGCCTACTGGTTCAGAAAATGGAGCGAGCGCAGAAAAACAAATGAGCCCAAAATGATTTTTTTTATTTTTTGCTTGACTGGTAAAAATAGATTTATGCTTTGTCCTCATTAAGACTGGGCTAGATGAATGTACTGATATTTTTGTCAGGAAGAAATCGCCTGCAGTTTTAAAAAAAATACAATGCCAAGACCAGACAGCAAGTTCTTCTCATCTTCATCAAGACAAGTTAGTCATTTATGTGTAGAAAGGAAGGGTTCTTTAATACTTTGTGATTTTTACTGCCATCCTCAACTGTTTTCCAGGACAGCGTCCAGATGCCCGGCTCAACAAATACAAGCACAATCAAAGGATAACGAAACACACTCCGCATAAAATCCTGCATCAAAAGCATGCCGGCTTTGAAAGCAATGCTGAGGGTCACATTTGAAACAGAAAAGAAACGAGGTACAAATTCTGAAATGCCATGCTTCTTTTCTAGAAAGAAAAATACATTATTTTAGCACACAAAGAAACATGAAGCAGAGCAGGGAAACTTTAAATTGCCCTTCTCAAATCACTGTAAAGCAGAAAATTACGTTATAGTCTGGGCGTAGGGTGAAATAATTACCTCTGAGAGCAATGGATTCCAGCATTAGATTCAAAAAAGAGGATATAGGGAATAGGCAAGAGGCCCAGCCGAGAGTGAAACTAGATCAAGGAGGCAACCAGCTGTGCCCCACACACATGCACACACACACACACACACACACGCCACACTGTCCTGATCAAACAGCAGAGATCCGCTTCATTCAGCTGTGCTGTTCATTTGAGCCCAGGGGGATAAACATACTTAACACTTGCACCTGGGCATCTTTGTTAAAAGGCTGCAGACATCACAGCTGGCAAAAACTGGTGAGATAAAAAAATAAAAAATAACCCTTAGTTGTTACCCATCTAAAGGCAGAAGGCTACAGCAGGAGGGCAACAGCCGACTTCGATCATATCGATGGAGCGCAGACAGCTGTGGTTGCACAAAAAATATCTATGCATATTTAGCAGCTGCAGGCAGTTCTTACTCAGGTGAAATGATGAGCTCGGAATTGTTAATTAGCAGATCGATAATGTGTCCAGTCTTCTGATATCGAGACGGATTGCAATCCTGAGGACTCAGAGGCACAAGATGACAAACGACTCTGGCTGCAATCTGTTCACAATCAGTCTTCTTGATTTATGTTTCCTGTGACCTTTCATATTCGAATGAGGTAGAAGTTGGAGATCGCAGAGTTTATAGGTAGCTGTGGGAAAAAGGAAGCCATTCAGGTGACAGAACCAAAGTAAAGAGGTTGTGATAATCTTATGCAGTCTCCAGTACACAGCTACACCAATGAGACAGTTAGCTGTGAACAGGAGCAAACCAGCGAGCAAAGCTCTGTCAAAAGACATGAAAACCGAATGCACCGCTAAATCTCACCAATGAAGACGTGTTGGACATGTGGAAAGATCAGTGTGTAAATATTATCTGCTGTGATTTCACAGGAGGTGATCAGATGATGCCTCCTCCCTGCTCTAGCAGCCTCATGGTCATAGATGAGAAGTCGTCGTCCACCACGTCCTAAATAAGACTCAAAATACACTGGCCTATGTAGAGCTAGACCACAAGCCAAGGAGGGGACATAATGTCTAATGCTACAAAGGTGTGTTCTTCAAAATGCCTTTAAAAAATAGTCCATCTTAGCATCAGTTTAAATCATTAGAATTAGCAGGACCAGGATGAATGAGAATCTCCACCAACAATTACAAGATCTTTTATCTCTTCAATGTACAATGTAAACCAAAAGCTGTGGCATACGGTGTCAGACATGGCATAACAATGCAGCAAGCGGGCTGGTGCTTCAATGAATCTGGTGAGATGTACAGTTGGATTCGTTATCATTATCCATTTTCGGATGCGCCTGCTTCCTTCCAGGCATCGGAGCAGGAGAGCCTCGCCAAAGTTGCAACCAGTGGATCCATCAAAACTGATTTCCTTCAGAAGCCTCTGCCTGATTCCTGGATAAGAATTGCACACACGGTGCCACGCATGGGCCGGTCATACTGTCGGGAGTCTGATGTGCTTTGCCACCTCATATTTTTTCTTGGAGATGCTCCCCAGTTTTGACAAGCAGGAAAACAAAATACAGGCACAGGCTGTGTGTGGAAACGGATTTATCACTCAGACTTGCTTAAATTCAGCCCAACATTGCAGCATTATGGGGATCCTCTTCAGCAAACCCATCTCGTGAACTCTCTCTCACAAGCACTTGATGTTTTTCAGAACATTGTACATAGAGGATGTGTACAGTGTGTGCATGTTAGTTTGGAGCCTTTATAAAAAAACAAAGGTGTTTGCTTCATATCTGAGGGAGGTTTGGGAAACACTGACATAAGCCGTAATTCAGTTACACAAAAACAGGAAGTTCTGTTGGTCTGCAGGGTAAAATGGATTTGAACAGCGATTTAGCTGATTTAAATTTAAGTCAAAATATTTTTTTTGTATGCAGAGCATGAATAATATATGCTCTGCAGCATACGAAGATAAATTAATAAAAAATAATGTCTCTTTAGCTTCCCGACAGACCCCTCTAGGTCAAAATGGCAAGCATTGCTTCCCTCCACGATGCCTCCGACATGATGGCTCTTGGCCTTGGCCTTATTTATTTTATTTTGTTTTGCAAAAACAGCCATCATCCACTCTTAAACATGCACCAACAAGAATTCTACTGAATGGATTCTTCTTCTGAATGACAAAACGTGTGAGAGATGATTTAAAGCCATGTTCTGCCATTATGCTAACATGACCGCTAGAAAGACGGGACACAAATCATCTGGCGTGCAGAAAGCTTTGCTGTGAGGTCATGCTTTGTTATCAGAGGTAATTTGATGTCACTTCATGATAGTGGTGACATGTAATTAGTCAGTGTTTGTCCATCAGTGTGGGGAGAAGCCTTCACCACCTAAAATTAGGTCAATTAAAGCCGATCACAGGGGGATAAGTGCAGGGAGATGTGACAGGAACATAACTTGGATTTATTTGTTCACTCTAATGATGCACCAATCTCTGATGGCACTGTCTGTTATCGCACACACAAACTTATTTAAGCCATTAACCCTTGCATCATTTTAGTGCCACTGGGCCTTGCATTAAAGAGTAATTATGGGACTATTATGAAGACCTAGTAGCTGCGGAAACAGCTCTCCGTAATTACATTGTCAACCTGTATCAAATGACTTCCTTTTGCATGCTGCTCAAGAGATTGGAACGAGCAACTCCTGCAGCTTCTTTCATTAGAGCTCTCGAAATAGCTGCTGCGCCGTGGAGATGATTTCTACGACAACTGGCGAGACAATTAATTCTCTCTTAAAGGAATAATTATTACTGACAGAAAATGCAATAGCTGTCTGGAGAAACCAGAAGCAGTACCCAAGATTTCCTGTGAATGATCTCTGCCGTTACTGTCCTCTCATTGGGAGGGATCAGAAGCAAGCCGATGTCAGTTCAGTTTAATATAATCCTTAACAGAGTCGAGGATTAATCTATAACAGCAAATACAAAAGTCAAGGCGACTGATGGGTCGAGTGTTCAATCATTTATCCGATATCGTTTTATGCCTGCAAACATGCTGAGGTTCGCTTCTGAAGTTTTTCAGGGTGAAATAACATATTTAATCACGAGTAAACATCTTCATGAGGGGGGGGGGGGCGCAGAGGAGGGTTTAAAATTCAACATATTTACACTGATATTCAAATTATATTGCTTTGGATAGATATTTATTCACATTCATTTCTGGGAGCAAGCGACCGGTGGGTGAGCGACCATGTATTTTAACGCGGGAGAAAGACGTCAGCCTTAACGGAGACTTGAAGGAAATGTGAGGTGAATTTAGGTGTGTTGGGACATTAACTGAAAATACTGTGTTGTGTTGGTTTGTTCTGCTGCCCCGCAGCAGCTACCCGTGTTTCATTGATCATTGTAACGCTTGTACAAAAGCAGGCCTTATGCACAAATTTGGACTACGTACCATTTATTTAATAATAATTTGAAATTATTTTGCTGTTTAAAGTTGGGCTATACTAGTACGTCTAAAGTGTCAAGTAGATAGAGGGTTTTATATTTACGGTTAAGTGTAAGTACACCGTACGAGATGAGCATTTTACAATGTACATTGCTCATTTCATTGTACTATAAGTTTCTTGTCCAATTGGTTTGGATGCTCCTTTCATGTTTAGCTAAATGGATTTAAAGTGTAGCGGACAGAACCCACATTCAGTCTCTTGCAACCTCCCTCAGACAAGCCTTCCTCCAGAAAGTCATACTTTGTTTTTCTTTTTTACTGTAAAACTGCAGGATACCTCTGACCTTTCTTAAAAAAACAGAAACACATCAAGGCCCTGACAACACTGCACCAAGAAAATATGTTTCTTAGTGATTCCCATTTGAGACCCTGCCCCATTACTGTGCATCCTTTGTATGGAGATTATAAGAGATGACTTTGAAGTTTCCCAAAGACAGCCTATAAAATGTTACGTGTACACATGCAGCTCTTTCCTCCTGTCTTCTAGTATGTCTGAAGGTAACCCCCCGAACTCACAGTCATCTGACCTGAATCTATTTCCTACTTTTCAATCGTTTGTCTTCTAATCTCTATTTTAGTTTCGCTGCAGATGCCACTTCTCTTCCATACGCCTCTCACATCCTCTTAATCGTTTTTATTACGGCTTGACATTCTGCTCGCACACCAGTCACCAGGGCATGCGGACTGTCCCTGACTTATTAGTCAGGTACCGTAGTCACCGAGCTTCTCAGACCTCCCTAAAAGCTTTTCTGCAGACAGCAATCCTTTCTTGTTTGTTTCCACAGGAGACCGTGCAGGATTGGTCTACTGTGTGACACACTCCATAGATTGAGAAACGGAGTGGCCTTTGCAGTTGCATCGGGACTGACAGTGAGGCAGGTAACAGCTACAGTCTGGGTGATTGCATGCTGGAGCAGAGGAACACATGGGCAACGATATCAGAGGGACTGCAGAGTAGCCTCTGGACTTGTCGTTGTGCTCTACTTTGTCATCCAGAATATGCATTACTTTAAAAATAGATGCTTATAGGTTGAATGTGAAAAAGTGAAATATCCAGCCACTGTCTGGAGGCTGGTCATGGAACCCATGAAAAAAGGTTTCCCAGGACTCGTAATTTTCACTCTCCTCTCACTTGAGGAAAAAATGAACTTAAGTGGAACTGTCACAGAATATATTTGCACAAAAAAAGCACCCTCTCTTGCTTTCAAGCTAAGCTTTGCTGCTGGCAAAACTTTGAGGAATAATGAAATGATTTTGTGACTGTCGTCACCCACTTGTTAAAACAGTTAACAACAGTCTCATATCTATTGAACACAGCCAGTTAGCAGCATGTTAGCTTGGTTAAACTGGCACAAAGACTGGAAAAGGGCATATCTTGGTTTTGTATGAAGTGAATGAAGTTGGCCGAGCAGAACCTATAAAGTTCTCAACTAGAATGCAACTCTCTAGAGAGCTTGCTTTTCATCTGGCTGGCCCATGTCCCAGCTCTCTACAACGCGTTATGGAAATCAGATCAGTTCAGTAGCTACTCGGGAGTTTTGGAAAAAAATCATGTGTTAATGAAGGGGATTAAAAAAAATCCTGGATCTGCCTCTCGATCTGGATCTTCATTATAATTGTAATAGTTCTTGCCTGTTCCTTGCATGATCCTGCACTAAGCCATGAGAAAGTCAGACCAGTGGTTCTAAATAAACTACCCAACCAGCTGACTGACCAATCAACCAAACCACACAACCAGCGCACTCACTCTGTCTGAGATGGGGAACAATAAAGTCTCGACAGGAAATACATCTTCTTCCTCTTCCTCTTCCGGCTTGTCCCGTCAGGCGTCGCCACAGCAAATCAACCTTCTACTCGATTGCACGCTTAATTCTGGCAAAGTTTTACGCCGGATGCCATTCCTGCTGCAACCCTCTGCATTTATCCGGGCTTGGGTCCGGCTCAAGGGAGACACTGCCCGTGCTACCTCTGAGTGAAATACATCTACAGGTCAGAAAAGGCTGAATGAAGCTACTTGCTATTTCACCCAAAGCACAAGTCAGACACCCATGAACATTTCTAATGAACCATTAGAAGGATGAAGTAAGGGCTCAAAGAGAACCAATCCAATCAATACTGATGTCTCACACCAACATAATGCTGCCGTTTTCCAATGCAGTCACTGTACAGTCATTTTGTAGCTCGTCTCTGTACAGATAGAAGGTTGATGACTGCCTCTGCAATTCTCATAATGGCTCCGCTATTAAACTGGGCTCATGTTTATCTAGACAAAGATACCACATGGTGGGTTTCTGTGAGTGGGAGAGCACAAAAACAGCCGGACAATAAACCTTTGCTTCAGTAAGACGGAGCAAACATAAAATCGAAATGAAGAATGCAGATATACACCCCCTGTGGAAACCCTACTGTCAGCCTGTATTTGAAGGCTGCTCTGTAAACTAAAGCGTCTGCATTGGCGTCATTAGCATATAAATCACAAACGGGCAAAAAAAAAGAAAAAATAATTAGTGTATGCACACACATAGTGAAATTAAGCAGATAAGAGTGATGATAAAAAAAATATATTATCCGCTTAAAAACAAAATTAGGTCGATTGAATTCAATCCATATCCCATCATAAAGTTATTTCAGCATCTTTACCAAGTATTTTATTAAACACTTATGTACAAATATATTAATTACAGGACATTAAAATAGGACATCTCAACATGGTGTAAATGGCTTTGTGTGCATCTAGTACAAATATCTAAGCTCCACTATGATACTGTGCATACAGTATTCACACAACACCGAGTAAACACACTTGTGAAATTCAAGAGTTTTGAAAAAGATTTCCATTCGATTCTTCATTATTTCAGGATTAATTTGACAGATCCGTCACATGACACATTTCATCATGACTTCTGCAAAGACAGTTTCTCCTGGTGGGGCCATGTAAACCTTTATACAGGCTTCAAACCGCTAAAGAGAAGTAGTACAATCATGCAGTTCCCTGAGAGGTTAATCCATCTTCCCTGCTTTGGCAGCCTGGTCAGAGGTAAGGGAGTAAAGTCACCGCTGATGCGTTACAGCATTTTACCGCAGAAGAGAGAGTCCAACAGGAGAGACAAGACCTCATCTTTTAAAGGAGTCTCCATCTACAGTGTCCTCTGGTCATAGGCAGTCCCTGCACAGCGCCACCTGGCCACTACGATAGTCTCTGCAGGGGCAAAGACGCTGGTATTTGGGGCTGGAGCCAGCACAGCTGAACAGCAGCGGGTCGTGCTGCATGCCGCATTCAGCGTGTTCTGCTGAGAAGGCAGGGAAGAGGTGGTTCTTCTCAGACTCCACTCCCTCACACTGAAGGTCCAGCCTGGAAGCATTTAAAAACACTTTTATTCCACTAATGCAAAAAAAAAAAAAGTTTTTCAGACGAATTGGTCAATTCACATATTATTCTATTGAGGAAACATCTTACGCGTTGAAGGCCTCCTTAATGTTGATGAAGCGATACAAGGCCGGCTCGCAGATTAGCCCCACGCTCTGGCACGCCTCCACGCACGACTGGTCCTCCAGCGAAGCCAGTAGGCGCAGCGCGCTTAAGGGTGGCCACGATCTGTAGTAGCTGACGTTGGATGCCCAGGCAAGGATGCTGGAATTGGGCAGGAGGATGAAAGGACTGGGAGGGCTACCCAGCCAGGCAGCGGACAAGTTGATGGGTGGAAACGGAGCTTCAGGGGAGCAAAAGTCCTGCAGGGACAGAAGATAAAATGACAGAGATAAGCGTGAAATTACTGACGCATTAACCTGTCGTGCAAGATAGCATATACTAGAAAATACATAGTCACATAGATTAGACATACAACAAAACATCCAACTTCCAGACACTAATGAAAGAACCATTACACTATGAAAAAAGACGTTTATGAGAGGTGTAAAGTCCTCATCCATCCTCCAGGAGATGATGCAAATGAAGTTTTTGCAGCCAATGGCTGTTTAGAGGCAGCATTAGGTTCCCTGATCGGATTCCCCCCTGTAGCTGGGGCAATTCATAACGGCCAGGTAATTATATCTCTGGACACGTCCCACTGCCACTCAAACCTGTTTATTAGATAGGCTCATAGTGCACACAGGCAATAACTAGGCTTCCTCCTAGACACAGGCCTTACTGTGATGAACACACACACACACACACACAACAGAATATGAGGTATGGGATGGGAAGACCGAGTCAAATGGATATATCGGTAGGTGGAACGGTTTAAAGTGTGGGAATGAGTGCCTTTATTATTTCTTTGACTTCTTCCTATGGAATGGACCATAATAGACATTGGTTTTGCTTTCAAACAGCGTTTCTCGATTTAGCAGGTTTGGCAGCAAGTCCGTGAAATTGATCGTGAAATTAGATTTCCAAAGAATGTGGGGCAATTACATTTTCACACAGGGCCAGGTAGGTTTCGATAGTTTTCTCCCTTAAGAAATGTAATTATCATTTAAAGTCTTCATAATGCATTTACTCAGATTATCGTTATCTTATTTCTTGTGGGATGCAGCATTATCATTGGTTATACCTCAACACAGATTACTGTAAACCACACACTAAGATGTGCTAATTATCATTTCCCATCTTGATGCTTGTTAAAGTGGATAATATCTTCATATTTACAGTCCTTAAGGAAAATCATTGAGAAAAATTAGGCATTGCGTTTATCTATTAAGCTTGCAAGTGGAGCCTGCAAAGACTTTAATAGCTGACCCTGGCAGCGCAGCAAAATGATGGACATCTGAAAGTTTCAAGGAGAGATCTTACTTACACAATACTTCAAGGAACTTGTAAAATAATGTTTTTAATAAATGGTGCAAACATGTTGAAATGACTGCAGTCAATCGCTACACATCGCTGCACCAGTAGGAAGATGAAAGTTTCAAATACAAATGATGATGATGCATTCACTGACCTCTACAATATTGAAGAATTTTGACTAAACTTATCTAGAATCTCAAATAATGAATTGTCTCAGGAACGAGGAACAAACACACACACACAAGAAGCACCGACAAACCGTTTCCGGCTTCAGAAAAGAGCCAATTAATTATCCTGCTCCCGTCAACAGCGCGATGAGATGCCTCACAATGAATGCTGCTCTAATGAGCACAGGTGAACACGCTTTCCATTCTAATGTAGAGATGTCACACCTCCTCCCCACATTCTCGCGCCGCGTCTTTTACAGATGTCAGCAGATGTGAAATAGAGAGACTTTGAGCAGTTCGAAAAGTCGCTGTTTGGTAAGTGACACGTTTGACAAGTGAGCGGCGACTTTAAATTAGAAGCAAATGAATCAGTCTTACTGCTACATGAGTTAGGCGCAGGCATGAAGATGAAAGATGCGAGTGTTTTGAGAAGGTACAGCCTTCTACGCTTGAACATGCAGATCGCCTTAGTCAAAGGACTTCAATGAATATTCAGTGTAGAAGCTATAATATGATCCCAACCCCAATGCATGACAGTTTCAAAGGTGGGTCTGGAAACATCCCACGTCTCAGTCCGGCAGAGGAAGGCTTTGTTCCGACACCCACCACCGTCGTAAGCATGAGGCAGACGCTTCCCTCCGGCAGCGCCAGTTTGCTAATGTTCCCGGTTTTACATGCTGCAATGGCCTCCTTCAAATCAATTCTGACCTGTTGAGTTCGAGGCCCACCTGATTCTGAATGTATGCATCAACTCGTTCAAGCATCCCCTCACAGGTGTACTCATAAGGCAGGAAAGGCTCCACCTGCAAACACAGATGTGCACAGAGATGAAGCAACAGAGGGGTGTGAGTCTGTGTGTGTGTGTGTGTGTGTCCACAGAGCCATCGTAATCAAAGGACCTTGACTTCCAATAGTTAATCAAAGCTGACATATTCATTAGTGTAATTGTAAAAGGCTTATATCATGCCACGAGCCACACATTAAAATCAATGGCCTCATACATCACAGGTGGCAGCTCGGAAAAC
The DNA here is from genome assembly GCF_040956055.1 of Brachionichthys hirsutus. NCBI lineage: Eukaryota > Metazoa > Chordata > Actinopteri > Lophiiformes > Brachionichthyidae > Brachionichthys > Brachionichthys hirsutus. Next base: position 4,809,317 of record NC_090912.1, read on the forward strand.
TGATTGCGTTATTTTTAGTCGTGACTAAATCAATATGTCAAACAATGGATTGAACCGACAGCTGATCTCTGGTCAGCCAGCGCTGCGGAGGCCAGGTGGTGGCGCTTCTGTTTGGGCCCGTCACTCATTGTCTGGCTTCTTTTGGCAGCAAGATTCAAATTCGCTGAAAGGGCACTAATCAATAGCGTATCCTTTTCTTTCAAGTGTTTTGAAACCAATTCTGGCTTTCTTGACATAAGTGGGCACGAAATACAGAAGCCAGGGATAGATTTAGTCCAAATTCCTAGAGCAGAATCCTCCCTGGACGTCCTCGATGGCAGCAAGAGGGAGATTTCTTTGTTTACCATCAGGCCTCCCAAGCGCCGCGGCTTTTAAATTGATAAATGGTTTCTTTTAGTCTCGTTTTCCTTTCAGCACTCATTTAATGAAATGTGTCTGGCACTTTATCGGCTAGTCTGTGATACAATTTGCCTTATGGGCATCTTTATATCATAGAATCAGATAAAGAGAGGGAGAAAAAGATGTTTCACAGCATTTTTTTAAACAATGGTACATTTCACGTATACCAAAACAGATTGTATTGCTTGGCAACAAAAAAAAAAAACCCATCATGGGTGACATAAAATTGAAGTGGAACTTCCTGAGGTGGGGTCCCGCTGTGAGCAGTCGTGTCCAGAAAAAGACACAAACACAGCCGGTGAGAACAATTTAGGGCTTTTTTTTATGTTCAGGTTCTCATTTCCTCATTTCCATTATGCACGGTTGCCATGGTTCCATTAAACTCTGGGGCAGCAGTGTTTCAGGAACATTAACACCAGAACAGCAGAAAAACCTTATCTTAATATATTCCTATAAGAACTATGACCTCGCCTTCACCCCCATTTTGGATGAAATAAATTCGAATGAACATTTTAATTCTGATCTTAATCGGTGTTCAAAGGTGGATTTTTACAATTTGTACTCTGAGATACAACCAGCAAAATACAGAACCATAATAAAAATAGCAGTTATTATCAGGGATCCCTCTCTCTCTCCTCACCTCAGCCATTCCATTTCCAATGCTTTTTGCTAATGTAGGATGAAATACGTTAGTCAGATGCTTTTTGATAGCTTTACATTTAGAGCAAAATATCTAAAACCTCCAATCAAGATACATATCTTCTTTTTTTTTTAACATTTCATTTGTATATTAGAGACCATTAGTCTCAGTGAGTAGACATTTTTCAAAACTAGACAAGTGAGCTAGTGTCCACATTAACTAACCAACCAGGTTTGCAAATGACAATAAAGAGACACTTAAAACATTTTTTTTAGAATAATTTGAATCAATTATACAGCCATTAATCACTTATAATTGTCAAGAGTGCAGAAAATAAAGATTGTTTTTAATATAATCTTTCAAATGAAAGGTGAAATTATTAGATTAGCCTAAACAGTCAGTGTAATTACATTCATTTAATTCTTCCTTCCCACAGGAACCTATAATATTATTTTGCCTGGTTAGCACACCTGGTGCTGCGAGAGGCTTGGTTGAGAGCTTGAAGTTGTTGAGGTGACAGATTGAGCACAGCGTGATTGATTACTGTGATCTGCTGTAGATAATGCTTATACTGCCTGTGGGACTGGCCTCTGGAAAGCTGCCACGCATACACAGGCGTATGCACACTTTACCTAAGTTCAATATCTCCAGTAATTAGCAGGGTAGGCAGCAGAGAGGGAACCAGCTAAGCATTTTCTATATGTCAGATGCATGATTAAGAGCTCTATTAAAGGCTGGGAGCATTAAAAGTAGGCCAAACCACACTATGCATTGTGCAAGAGAAAATGATCATCATTATCAAACTGCAGTGTAAAGTTTAATATGGTACACTATTAGAAAGTCCGTTTTTTTTTTTTTTATGAGTTTGCAAGAAAGCACCAGAAACTTAACGTACATTCATTCCCATGATCTCCCGGATGGTCGTGTCAAACTCTGCAGAGTTATTGAAGTCGATCGTGATGACATGCGGTCTGCCAATATACTGCTCTGCATATGGATGCTGAGAGGCCACCTGGGGGGAGGGGGCGGGGGGGATAGGTTATGTGGTTGCTCTCTGAAAGTGATAATAATGGTAAAAGCACAGGCTAAGAAAAACATGATCATCCTACCTTCCTGGACGTGGGCTTCCCCCTGAAGAATGCATGATTGAGAGAGCTGTGTGGAGGATCAAACCTGGGCTGTAGGAAGATGCAGCCATTGGCTATAGCCTCTAAAGGGGCGGGGCCTTCGTAGGGGAAGCCAAAGCCAATGAAGAGCTTGACATGAAAATGAAAAAGGAGATAGAGTTCAATGACATGAGATGAACCATTCAAGTGTTTAAAATGAAGCCACCCTTTTCTCCAGTTGTGCACCTCCCACCTTGGCCTTCCTGAGGAGCTGCTGCAGCTCCTGCTGAGGCAGCAGACCATGGTTCTTGACGAAGGCAGGTACCTCCGGCGGACGCTGCGTCTCATAGTACACCGTCCCGTGGATCTCCATGTAGCGATGCAAAATGGACAAGAACTTCTCCTTTCCCTTTGAAACATACACCGAGTTAATAAGGAAATAATAGGAGGAAGTATAAAGAAATTAGCTTTTAGTCCGTGCAAACTCTGGATACTGTCGCAATTTTTCCAAATATAAGGGTAGACATTGCATTTAGCAGGATTACAGAAAAACCGCTGAATGGCTCTTGCTGAAACAAAAATCTGAAGATGTGTCTTGGTCTAACTTAGATTCCATCAAATTTTGAGAACAATACGGATACCCGTCTGGATACAAAAAAAAATCCGGATTTTCCCATTTACTTATAATGGAGGCTTTTTCCAAAAAAAGCATATCTTTTAAAATATGCATTCAATTCACTCACCTAAAGTCACAGCCATAAAGGGCTACACTAGCATGCAAAATGTCTTCTGGATCTGATCCAGAATGAGGTCAGGAATGTTTTTTTATTTTATTTTAACATTGAAAACCCCATTTATGGATTCAAAAATCCGTTCAAAATACTTCGATTCACTTTTACTTTTCATGGTTGGCGTGTAAAGATACCAAGAATAATTTAGAATCTTTTGGTGATGATCCAGATCACCATGTGGACGGTGTAAATCTAATTGGGAGGGGGTCTACTGTCTCTGGGTGATTTTCTAGTTGGGGTTTATTTTCCATTTCCTATGGCAGTGCTCCTACTTCTTCTGCTTAAATTGTTCCTTTCAATATTGTGAACATATTGAAGTCTCTTTTCTACAAAAATCTCATATTGTCAGTCATAGAAACATCAGAGTCAGTCAGAGAGCATTTCACATGTTAAGCCACAGTGAACAAGTCTGATATTTTTAAGGATTCATACGAACACAACTGACAAACAGTTTTGGACAGAGCGGAGGAAGAATCTTGGTTTGATGATGCCCATGACAGGTAGGTGTACTTACTTGGAGCTGTACGGAGCCATCAATGATGCATTACAGGGTGAGGAATACAGAATGTTAATGGGGTGAGAGCAGAGATTGAGGAGGAGGAAGGTGGGCAGAGACAGACAGAAAAGAAGAGAGAAAATATGACATCTAGTATTTGTCTTTCTTTCCTGTCATGGGAGCTTAAAAGCGCCAGAAGCTCTCTTGTGAACGGCAAAATGAAATGGAAGAACACGCTGCGCTCAACGAGCGGTAGTTCATTGTCTGGAGAGACCGAGATGCTGCCGGCTTCTACAGCGCCACGTTTTCAGACTCTCAGTGCAACGCTGCAGCTAAGAGACGGAGAAATGCTGTGGCAGCTTAGGAACAAAGAGCCAGTCGGATTCAAGCGAGGCCAACCTCAGGGAAGGCTGCAGCACACTTCAAAAAGGTACAGTAAGAGAGAGGAACCTTGCCAGTGGCTGGAAGGGATGATTTCCTCCAAACAAAAAAAAGCTGTTGTTCCTATACCATCACACCTCAGGCCACATTCCCAGAGGAGCAGCTTGCAGCATCTACTGGCTGTTTCACTTTGTCTGAGGTGAAGGTTCCCTGAGAAAAGAAATCTATTCTGATTTAATCTGATTCACTCAGACAGTTATGAATGCTAAAAGCATATTAAATAAAACATTGGCCTTAAATCTGTCTGTCATGTGTACAGGTATGAGTGCCCCAAATGAGGCGCTGAATTGAAAGACATACGAGGCATTACATATTAGAACTCTTCGATGGGGGGGGGGGGGGGGGTGATTAGGAACCGCTGTGTAGTGTTGGAAACCTTTCATTTTAGAAGGGATGGTGGGAGCACAGCTTTAATAGAGTCAGACTCATGGGGAACAAGCCCAGGGGTGATAGGAAGCCGCTGAAATGCCCTGTCAAATCGGAAGCTCTGTCCGGGTCATACAGTAGATCATTTTAGATTCATAAAACGGCCTCACTTAAAAACTCTGGGTCAGGTTCATCGTGTCTGGGACAATAATCTCTTCTTTTTATATGTTCATTGTAAAGGCAAGGTGTTCACCAACAGAATATAATCACAGGTTCGATGTGTAGCTCAACCTTTGGGAACGGCATGCCGATACAGTCTTGAAGAACAATTACGAAAGCACAATTCCGTTTGGTACGGACATAAATCTAATCTCTGCAAAACCACTTTGCCCTCGCAAGAGATTAAGAACGTGCTGCAAATGAGGCTGCAAATTGAACGACAGTACATTCCATGAGGTACCGTGCGATGACTGACCTTCCACATGTTCGCTTCTTTGCCGTACACAACGGCCATATTGTTAAGCTTGTTGTGCTGAATGTTCAGTCTCTCCGTCTCATTCAGCTCTTCTGCCACGAAGCCCATAAAAGAGTTATCAGGAGTGTGCGCTGCCGAGGAGAAACAAAGCAATGCGAGGTTACGAGTCCAATTTCGTGTCTAGGGGGGGGAAAAGTGATTAAACCGAAGGAGCTGTTGTGGATCCACACAGAACAATAAGAGCAATAAATATTCACTGCTTATTTCAGTACTGAACTAATGCAATGCACAGGGTTGTATTTTCCCAAAGTTGTGAGTTGTGGACACAAAGCAATGACAGCACAACAAAAAAAACACAACATATTGCACATTGGAATACAGTAATGTCAAGAGGGACGGGGAGGGAGCGACTGCATTTATAGGGCATGTTTAAACCTGCGATTAAAGCAGACATGGCTCCCAGCATGCTAGAGAGAGGGGCTGCCCCTGCTCAAGCTCGTTCTACCACCGACTTAACCAAATCTGCCACGAGTGTGTGTGAGTGTGCGTGTCTGCTTGTGTTTTTTGAACATTTCTGTGCGAGCGTCGCTAATGGTGCTTGACTTGGTCAGTGGCTTTAGGCGCCTGCACAAGCACAGCTGTTCAAAGCAGGTTCTCTGCTCCGTTTGTGTCATCGATGCTTCGCATGCTGCAGCCTGAGGACTTTATGAAGGTGCACAGTCTGCTCATTGCAACAACACACACACACACACACAACCATGTATTACAACAAGAGCACATCTTCAGAGGAAAGAGAAAAAGAAAAAAACACATACGGAACATGGTCATGTACTGCTGCCCGTGAAGGTTCCAGTACCCCCAGTTGGTCCTGTAGCCGTGCAGGGTGGCATACTCCTCGTGGTTATAAGCAGGCTCGGTGCCGAAGGTGTCAATCACTCGGATGTGGCACCTGGAAAGAAATAAGAAGTAGGCTGGAAGTGAAACAGCAGGAAGTGAGAAGTAATTTTAATGTAAGGCATGCACGGGCCAATAATGGCATAATTACAACATGAGAATGAGAAAATCAATGCAGGAGAGAACATTCTTCTCATTCTGACCTATAGCAGCTTCTCTCTCTCTGCACAATAACTGTCTCGTCTCGGTTTGTAAATCTGTCAATCGTGATAAGTACCCATGTCCCCACTGTCAGCGCCACACCCCGCGGAGCAGTGTTTGCACCGGCCTCAAGGTGAGACTTCACGTACAGTCACCATTGGTTCTGTTAACAGGTCCTGACAAACACCTGACACCAGTGCTGATCACTGAGATGATGTAATCACATCGGAAATGCTTATTTAAAAAAAAAAGGCTTAGGATGTTATGAGTTTACAATGAGCAGTGAATACTGTACACACTGAAGAGCTGGAAAAAAAAGAAATAGAAAAAACAATTGATGCAATCAAATCTGAGATGATTAATAAAAGTCTGTGACTCTCATGACTGTGAGGGCAGGAGAGGAAAAATGATACTCTGGCTCTGCAACCTACAGGAAGATGGAGTAATGGTGGATTGCTGCCCTTGGATCAAATCAGTCGAGGTTTTAACTGGATCCGTGCCAGAGCCCCATTTTACAATTTAAAATGCAGGAGGTTTATGAATAATGTGAAATATGAAGCTCTGCCGTTCATGAATGCAGCTCGTTTCTCCTTTCGTGTAAATTATACAAATCAATCTACTTAATTGTACACCATATGATAAGTATATTCTGTCAGTGTGAAAAAAATCAGAATCCACACAAGATTTAGAAGGAATACCTAAATCATGGCTTGATTTTGCATCAGGACTGATTGGATTAAATGATCCGTTCTACTAAATGCAATGAGGAAGGATTTTACTTGTAAAATGGGACCGCTCCAGTCCTGCTCAGTTATAAAAAAAACTATTTCTAAATAACATAGAATGAGCTTGAACATCCTGACACACTGTAAAAAGGTGCCTCATTCATTTTAGCAGACAAGCAACCAAGGCTCCAATGCGATGCGTATAAAGAGCAGCTGCTTGATTGATCACTGTGCAAAAGAGCCAAATTGGATCCCCTTAAATAGAGAATTCTGCTGCTGCACAGTGGAGTTCCTGGCCTGCAACAGCAGCCACCCAATAAGTCAATACCAGAGCATTTCCACCAGAAGCCAGTTTGTTGGGAACAGAATCTGATTCAGAGAACAAACAAGTCCGCACTGAGCTGGTGAACAAACAGACATGACACACAAAGAGAGAGAGCAAAAGACTGACTTGTGCTTCCTCAGTGACAGACCCATGTGCTGCTTCATTTGCTGCAGGCCATGGTAGTCCGTGTAGATGATGTCGAAGGGCAGCGGTCCGGTCAAAGGGCAGCTTCCTCTACCAGGAGGGACCCCCAGAAACCTGAAGACAGGGTCAGATCGGAGAGGAAGGATTGGCAGTGACAAGCGTTTCAACCGGCTCCAGGAGAGCTGCAGTCATTTCTTTACAACACTCCAGCGTTGTTACCCCAGCAGAAATGAGACACCTCACAGAGCAGACTCCCAACGCTGCACTGGGGGAATATTAACGTGGACAGATATGATAGACGAGGCGCGATGAATCATCCCCCCTGAAATAATTATTAAACTGCTGAAATAAAAAAAAGTCTGGATGAATCAAGTCAGGCAAGACTTTAAACAGGTGAATATCCAGTTTCTATGGGACTGTCCTACTTTTTATTGCAGCTGTTCTGTGCAATTTACTTCATATCTCCAGGAGAGTGTGTGCGTGTACGTGCGACAGTGGAAAAGAGAGGGCGAACAAGACTTTGAGCACCAGTATGGTTGCTTTTAATGCACATTTTACTTGCTGAGTCTCCTTTTGTCAGGATACCAGCCAAGGACTTACAACATAAATGGCAGCTTCAAGAAAGCCACAGCAAATCCTCCTAATTCTTTCCTTTTCCATTGTAAGCACTCTTGGACTTCTTATCCATTCCACGCAACGCTACGGATGGCACTATTCATCTGTCTGCACTGTATGGACAGCAGCTGGATGGATGGCTGGGAATTTAAAGTGACCCCTAGACCGATGAATCAGCCGGACAATGACTTTTTGACTCGCTGCAGCCGGAGCAGGAAATTAACATTTATTTACTTGCATTGAATTCTCTCAACAAGTACTGGATGGATTTACAGTAAAGTTGTACTGCCATTTTTAACACAATTTTGTTATGTTAGCATAATATCAATAAAGAACCTTGAATCTTAAATAGACTTAAATTCCCATTTGGCGGATTTAAATTGGCGTTAATCTCCGTGTTTGCTAGAAATGGATAGTTTTTAATGAAACTTGAAGTAATTTTTCAATACTTCTCATTTTATACTGCATGTACTGTAAGATTGCTTTAAACTGTATATTAAATACAAAAATATCATCATTATGAAGGAGAGCTGCTCTTAAGGCCCTCTGCTGTCTTATCCACTGTGATGAGGGGAGCAGAAAACTTTTACTCAAGCACCACCGTCAGACACAACTTTGTATTGGTTGCTGAACATTATGGTTTCTGCCAATAGCTGGTGTTACCGTGCCAACACAATGACGAATGGCGAACACAGCCTCAGGCCCGATTATGTAAGACACATGTTTGCGCTCTGTCCTTCCTGCCTTGGTCTCGGCGATTAGATGTGTGTAGGTGGATATTTTATTGTTAGAAGGAGCTATATTATTATTATTATTATGATTAGACTTCAGCCTGCTGGTTCATCGTGTCCGTCTTCCCATTAATGAACCTTTCCCTGCTGCTGCTTTGCCTCTTTAGGGTACAGTAGCTGTAAATGTGTGGAGTACAGTGGAGCCAAATGGTATTACTTTGAATAAATTACTTGAAGTTTTTTTTTGTTTCTGAATTAGTGCAGCAGAGTGCCAGACTGCCGGAGGAGGCCCGTCTGGTGGATGTGTTGTAGCATCCGAGCATAGACTGCACTGAGGTTTGGTCTTTTGAATTTCAAAACACATTTTTTAATACTTTGCTTGAAATAGCTTTACAATACAATCATATTTCATAGCTTCATTTTATGCTGTGTCATTTAATCTCTTATGGCTTCACGCTCAGTGCTTTGTTTTTCTAATACAGATTTTCATTTTGAATGGGTCTCTGTAGTGTAGTCCCTCAAACCCTCTCATTCCGTATTGACGTTGGCATGCTCACGTGAACAGCACTCTCTTGATTTGAAATTCCTTGCTCTCACATCCCCTTGCCTCTTGCATAATCAACGCTTACATTTGTGAACTGGTGCATCGATCACTATAGATAATAATGACAGGAATATAGCATGAATAAAAGCAGACAACAACAGCTACAAAACAAACCCATGTTAGTAAAAAACAGCAAAGAGATCAATCTGGTGTCTGCAATAAGAGAATACTGTACAGCTTCAGAGCATGATGTGTTCAGTTGAGATATTGCATTTGCCAAACATTCACCAGCTCTGAAGCTGCAGGGTAAACTTTGTTTCTGTATATGTGTGTGTGTGTGTGGGTGAGAGAGAGAGAGATATTTCAATCAATAGCCGGTGGTGTGCATGTAGCAGGAATGTGTGTTTTCAGTGTGTCTGTGTGCACGTGCAGTTTCACTGTGTGAGTTCAAGCGTGACGCATGTCCTGTATGGACCCTCAATAGTTTCATGCCGGCGTTCATTAATGGGACGTATTACAGTGAATCAGTGCAGAAAGTGTGCGTGTGACTCGGCTGCGCTCAGATCCGCTGAAGCTGCCGCTGTTCAGAGATGTAATTGGATATATGCAAATCTAGGCAAACTTTAAGGGAAGCGTAAAGTGCATTAAGGAGCTGGGAGTGTGCACATTTGTAGTGCATTCTCACACACTACACTATAACACATGAGCACACGTGTATGTACAGTATGCACACATGTGTGTTTTCAGTGTGTCTGTGTGCACGTGCAGTTTCACTGTGTGAGTTCAAGCGTGACGCATGTCCTGTATGGACCCTCAATAGTTTCATGCCGGCGTTCATTAATGGGACGTATTACAGTGAATCAGTGCAGAAAGTGTGCGTGTGACTCGGCTGCGCTCAGATCCGCTGAAGCTGCCGCTGTTCAGAGATGTAATTGGATATATGCAAATCTAGGCAAACTTTAAGGGAAGCGTAAAGTGCATTAAGGAGCTGGGAGTGTGCACATTTGTAGTGCATTCTCACACACTACACTATAACACATGAGCACACGTGTATGTACAGTATGCACACATGAAAAGGCATTTTATCCTGCCTTTCATGTGTGCCTCTAGTTTCTAGTTTCTTTATCAATAAACCCCATGAAATGGCGAAAACCAACACTGAATATATCCTGCTAGTTGCCGCGTGCAGACGACATCTGATACAGCATCCATAACTTCAACAGTCAGAAAACCATGCTATTGCGTAATGGTTTCATTTAATATAATGAATATGGCAAATGTCGTTTTGTTCCTCTCAACAGAATAAAGGCATCTGTGAGGAGGCTCAGTGCCGACCAGACGCAAAGCCTCTCTTCATATATTAGACATGGAGTTAGAGACTCGCCTGAGAATGAATCAGACTGCCCGCATCCATCACATTAATAACATGTGGCACTGTGTCTGACTTTATGGTTCTGAAGGTGTTTTCTAAAAGGTTTTGCATCGGTTGGCAAACAGGCCTATGCTTCAGCAGGCTCGTACAGAAGAGAGTTAGATGAGGCAAATTCAATAACTTTGCTCAATAAAAAGATAAAATAAAGACACACATGAGCAAAAACACTGAGAGTCACTTTAAGGACCTGCTTGAACAGCAGAGTAGAAATAAGTTGTGGGAGAAAGACTGTAAAAAACACTCATTTGCTGCCTTCCACTGGCAAAAATGGCACTTTCCCAGTTTCACCTCATGAATCAATGCAAGTGGTTCCACAGGCACAAAGCATTATTGTGAAGAGGAAGAGTGCATATGTTCAGCAGGGAGGATGAAGATGTGTAGCGGCTGAGGGCTTGCAGTGTGAGGGGAACGGGCAGCGAGGCGGGAGGTTGGTGCGGCGCTGTTAGTGAATCAGATGGAATCGGGTCTGGAATGTTAACCGACCACTGGAGAAGGCAGGACAGCAGAATAAAATAAAAAAAGATGTTGTTATGATCAAACATAACAGCATGTGTGTGTGTGTGTGTTTTATTCCTGTCATTATATCCAGCTCCCGGGCTTAGGCTGGTGGACTATAGAGAAAAAAAATAACCCCTGGTTTAACAACCGTAAAACATTTCTCAGCTGAAATGATCCCACTCTCCGGGCAGCTTTCGTATTTATAGGGCAGAAACATGATGAAATTACCTGCTGGTTGTCTTAATGCACTCTTCCGGCTGCTCCACAGAGGCGCAGCTGACAAATGTCTATGCATAGCAGCACAAGTCAGAGTTAAAGTCAAGGGGGAATGCCTGAGATACAAAATTATGCGAAAAAAACATTTTATTTTCATGTGAGAACTATAAAGGTGGAGCGATTATGAGTGGCATACGGGCCCATCCTGTGTGACGCGGCTGTTAAAACATTGATGCTGCTTTTTTTTTGTCCATCTCTGGATCACAGCACTCCTGAATGTCAGCGTGGATGTTCTTCAACCCAATGAAGCAACACCGCTTCTCTCCCTTCTCCTTTTTCTCGCTCCATCCTACCCCATCTCCACCCACAGGTGCTGATGCACGATGCTCCGTCGCCGGGTAATTACTCGTGTCGCTCTAGGAGGAGATTAGGGGGAGATCCCTGAGCAGAAGTGACAGTTGTCTTTGATGCTCTGTTTTCCAGGGGCCGGTGTTAGTGACAGGAATGATGCTACAACATCTCCGTCTCCACCTCAGCTACAGACAAAACCCAGGAAGGATGGCGCTTCCATTTCACGTGGATTCATCTTTAGTTTTTGTCTTCGCGAGGGATTGGTAATTCATTGTCGACACACTTTGCATGATTATTATGGTTTCAAGCCTACTTTTAATTAACAATGTTTGATAGCTGCTTTTCTCAAGCAAGGTTTAAATGTGGAAGAAATGTACTGTTTAGATACTGCACCTTAGCGGAACATCTGCAGGGGGGGGGGGGGGGGCAAGACTGAGATTCTGCTGTAGAGAAAGGTGTGCGAGGAGACGTGATTTGTCAAAGCCGCACAGCAAAGGGAGGATGCCAGCCAAAGCGATGACTCCAAGAAGCCACCGGAGAGCACAAATGTTGGCAATTAGAGGCAATTATGTGATGCAAACCCAGACCTCTCTACTCCCAGTTTTACTGAGCGTTCAAGTGTGGCTAATCTGGGGTTTAATTTATCACCAATCCTGTCCACACATGAGAACCACAGGAGACCATCTTGCAATATTAAGCTCCTTTAAAAAGCCTGGGTGGGAAAGTGAAGAGTAGGAAGTGTAAATAGATACAAGCCTGGGGGAATCTGCTCAAGCACAACCTACATAATGATTTGTCAATTTAATAGCATGTGGGAGAGTAAGGAATGAAGACAACGCTGCCCTTTTATATTCATTAATAGCAACTCTAAGGGAGATTTATGGATGTTTTGAATCTGCCATTACCAGGCCAATTTGAAAATACCATCAAAAGTGTAATATATACACATAGGATTGTGTGTTTTCAGGGCTGCGAGCAAAGAGGGAATATGGAAGGAGCCGGAAAAAAGATGCTTGACTTCAATTTCAGCCCTCTGTCATTATTTCTCAAGGTAAGAATTGTATGACCAGCCCTGAGAGAAGACCTCGACGCACTGTTCTAAATGTGGATAATCAACCCAAATAAATAACTACAATCACATGTACTGTAACGGCTTCAGAACTTTTGAGTCTGTCAGAGCTTGCATGTTGTCGTTTTTTTTTATACTTCTAATGGCTTTCACTCTGGAGACAGGATGCAGCGATTCAATACACCATGACACCAATTAGTGGGTAAATAATAGTGTGCCTGGCAAAAGCCTTCCCACTGCACCGTCTTCTCCACCTCGCTGATCTGCCCAGTCTGTTCATAATCAAAGAAGCTTTTCTTCACCACTTGAAACGTTAAGATCAAAGCGCAGCTCCAACGCAGCATCGTCTTACCTCTTTCTTTACAGCAATGAACACAGAGAATCCTCAATAACAAGCGCAAGATGATTGCCAGTCTGTCTTCTCCACCTTTATATCGCTCACTGACAGGAAAGCATCAATAGTAAATCTTAATCCAACGTTCGTTTCGTTGACCAGCCTGCTTGAAGCTGAAGCAGTTCAGGAAGATTGCGATGTCACAGAGAGGCCAGAGCGACAATCAATCATAATTTTCAGATGAAACCATCTGTCTGACAGGAAGACAACATAATATATGCAGGTATCCATCAGGATAACAACTTATGATTGTGATTATGTGCAGGGAGAATGTTATCACTCTGCAGTCGGCAAGCCGAGGCAGGAAGGAGGCGGGAAAACTGGAGCGATGCCGTCAAGCCCTCAGGCCGAAGCAGCGCTTTGCAGGAAGGACAGATAGCTTATCTCAAAGTGGGCAAAGGCGATTGAAAACAACGCGAAGGCCGGCAGAGCCACGATTGGACTGCTCTTCACTTGCAGCGCATTCAGTCGAGGCAGAAAAGCATTTGTGCTCAAAACAGGCTTGCGACAATTGTTTGCACGTTCATGAAATGACGGATGATTCTTGCAGAGATGTTGCAAAAATATTTTTATTGCGCAATAATGACAGCCGTTCTGCCTCCAGCTTAAAAGTGGATCAAAGAGGAGTACGTTGAGTCAAAACTTACCCGTGCAGCTCCTTGAGAGAAAATGAGATCTTGAGGTTGTGTCCCAGCACATGGAGGGATGTGACGATGTCAGCCCATTGCACCATCTCACCCAGAGGACCCCCCTTCAGCACCTTGGGACTGAAGACGTCTCCAGACTCCTCCGTCAGGAAGCCCACATGAACTAGAATCTGGACGCCGAAGAAAGAGGAAGTAAAGACAAAAGACAAATGGAGTACAAGACTGCCTCGTGTGTATAGTTCATGCAAAATGCACATTTATTGTGAAACACTAGATTGTTTTTTATATCCAGTCATTTGAGACATTTAGTTTCAGCCCCTTGTCCAGCCCTGCACAGTAAATATCCGTAATCTGACGCTCTCGCAGTAGAGATTAAAATGAACCCTTGCGATGTTCGGACAAACTTCCTGTTCATAGTCTAACAGGGAATTTAGAAATGCTGACAGCTTTCTCTTGAATTTGGCTGATTCATGTTATTTGCCAGAAAATCTTCGTTTTATAAAATGTGGGGAGGCTTTGAGAGGCATCACTTCAAATCCTCAAAAACTAATCTCTCCGCTGATTACACCAGCATGCATCTGCATGAGCCAAACGGGTGCTCAAGCATGCTTTTCATTCTTCTTGCTAGAAGTGGCTAAATGCCTTACACTAATTAAATCTAAAAATTAATCTATGAAGGGATTTCCCCTGCATGAGGCGCAACACTGCGGCCTGCAGCACCCGGCATGTGGAAGAGCCACACGTCAGAAAGAACGGCAGCAACACAAATGCCAAATGTGGCCAGGCAGATGTCTTCATTTGGTGGAAATAGGGACGAATTAATGGACTGAAATAAGCAGATGCTTTGGCGTTAGCACCCTCACGCAGGATCAAATTAAACAAATTAAACAGGCGTGAAATACCCAGGGTCTCCCCACCATGGCGACAGTACGTGCAGGGGGATCCAGGAAAAGGTAAACAGTAACTCAAAGAAACAAAAAAAAACCCCAGCAAGACAGGAAGCAGAGACGTTCCAAAAGTCATCTCTCTCGCCACTCTGTTTTCTCAACAGCACTCATATTTAAGCAATGGAAGCCAAGCCTGCAGGGTCTGTTAAATGGACAGTAACCATAACTGTCAAACACTCCATTACTATAAAAAAAAAACTCTCTCGCAGCGGGGAAGAGGCAGGCATTTGGGAAGAAGCGTATAATGTTATTTACAGAACAGGCTGTGATTTAGCCAGCCTGGCTGATGAAAGGAAGTGATGAAACACGCAGGCAGATGAACACCAGGATGTTGTTGGCTCATTTGCAAAAAGCAAAACGCTACAAACGACGCGCTTTGATTCTTTTTGTGTGTCACTTCAGCTTCTGGAGGATCCAGCTGCCCACATGTGTAAAGCGATTAGGAGAAACTGACATCGACAAAACAAAGCGTAGACACGTCACTGTGAAATGTACGCCTGCATACTTTACAACAACCACAGGTTTGGCAGTGTGTGACCTTCCCTGAGTGTGGAGTGGTCCTGATACACACTGATCATTTACCCTGCCTTGCCGACATCATCTGGAGGACACGTGTCTGTCTATTTGTAGGACGATGCAGTACATGGATGGTGCAATATCATATAAATGTTATATAAATGTTTTAACATGTGTACCAGGAGGGTTCTAATGTCACTGCACTTTCATCATACGTATGCTCTACTCCAGCAGGAGGTGCTCTTTAAGACTTTGTGGAAATGTCCCTTTAAATGTCAGAGAGGAAAGTGCACCAAAGCAAATCAACACCTGCAACTTCCTCTGCATCGTTATCTATTTGGGTCTCGCTGAGTCACTTTAACATTCTGCAATTCACACGGAGAAGCTGAAAATGAAAGCCAAAAATGTTACTCCAAAATGTCACCGCTGTTCTGGTAACTTCGACTGGCACACAGGGGTGGGCAAACCTTTAGACTCGTGAGCCACAATGGGTTCTAAAATTTGACAGAGGCGCCGGCCCAGGAAGAGGAGTGAGTGTTTGTGTGAACTATTATAAATGACATGTAAAAGACAATACATGAAAGGATTTGGCCTTTTCCAGGTAGCAAAGCATGAATATGCACGAATCATTGTAGAAATTAAAGGGAAAAGGTCAAATGAATGAGGTTTAATTATGATAAAAATGTTATTTCATTAAAGAATTTGGGCAGGTTCGCAACGCCGGATTAAAAACCAAGAAAATCTGTTGAAATCTAATAAAGGACATTCCACTGGTCCGTCATCTGCAGCCACAACAATGAAAAAACAAGCAAGTACATATTTGTCCTCTCATCCAACGCTTTCATCCTCCAGCCCATGCAGAAGGCTTCATATTCACCCTTTTCTGCTCTCTCCAGTGGTTGCGGAACTTGTCATCCAGGCGTTGAGCGGCAGATGCCCACTGAGCCGCCAGCCTGCGTATGCGTCTCTTCATGAAGCTCAACGATTCCTTCCCAGTGCCCACCTGCTCCAGCAGCATCCCAATGTCAGACTGGAAAACAGCCTGCATGACAGGAGCAGCAGAAAGAGGAAGAAAATGAAGAAGAGGAAGCGGCAGCAAGGCGACGATGAAGGAAGAAGCAAAAGAAGCCAAAACAAGAGCGATGGCAATGCAACAAAATGATGAAGCAATAAGAAGGGATGATGGGAATAAACAGAAGAGGGAGAAGCAAGAAGGAAATTAGGTGGCAATAAAGAAGGTGGAAAATGTAAGAAGAAGAAACAAGGACAGGAAGCAGCAAGAAGAAATAATCACGTTGAAATGCCAAACAGGTGACGTGACATTTTCATGTCAGTTTTTCATTTATTTGGCTCTGAGGCAAAGGTTCCACACCTGCAAATATAAAGGCTGCAAATTTAGAATTCAGATTAGACTTGAATAAAACCGTATGAAAACTGCTGTTTTCTCCATTTAAGACTGTAAGCAGTTAAGACTGACTAAAGCTCAGTGAGCCTGTAATATCCTGTTATCTGCTGTTAGAAGACAGGCTGCCTGTGGGATTCCTGGATCATCCTGATAAATAGTCTGCTTTCATTTCACTGTGGAAACCATAATCACCGGATCACAGCGCAGTATCGGCTCTGCAAGTATTAATCAATGTACGGAACTGCAAGGAGCACAGAGGATATGCAAATACTGTACAGAAAAATAGACAATCCACACAGACAGCGTCTTGCATGTAAACACTAAGAGTGAAAGCGAGGGTCTCTCCAAGCTAGACGCAGTGTGCAGAAACGGATCACACTCAATACAGATGAGGAAAGATTTTTATTATTCAGTGGTACTATTCTTTCAATCTGTAAAAAGACGTAAAAGCCTTTTTATTCTGACTCAAAATGTTATAAATATTTTTTGAAACGATCCGGTTAAGGGTTTAATTGCTGGGAAGCAACTCAGAGCCGTTGTTGTTATGCTGTTAAATGCACAATTGTTGCCATGTAAAAAAAAAAAAAAACGTTTACTTGAGTCACGAAGTGATTATTTTTTTTTTTAACAGCATCTTTGGCATTGCCCCAAAGTCTCTGCAGCTTTACCTCCAAGCAGGACATGAACTGAACACCAGCCAGTCACCAAATCCTAGCAAAAAATGCCAGCGGCTAGTAAATTTGGTTGGATTTGAAATCTAAATGACTGGAAAAGGGCATATCAGGTTACCTGTCTCTTAGGCGGAGGCTTCAAGGTGGGTGTGGCAGTTTGATTCCTCCAGGCCAGTGGGGGGCAGAACCACTCCACCTCGCTCAGGTAGATGAGAAAGGAGCAGTCTGAGCCATCCACGCCGTAAAAAGAGTAGCAAGGGTCTGATGTCCAACGAGCACGCATCCACTGCAATGGTACGCCATGCGTATACTGAAAAGATGGCTCATGACATTTTGCATTGAAAAATCCAGTTTTTCTTATATTCCCTCACTTATTTCCAGACATCATACCAGAAAGAAGCTAATTTTAACTTTCATTGTACACACTCACTGCATTTGCACAATGCGTTTCTATGGTTTGCCATTCAGTGTCGTCACCAGTAAGATTTGTCGCTCACACAGCCCGGTTCCTCCACAAGGACTCTTCATACATCCCGTTATCGTCAATAGAATTTATGTTGCACCGGGAGAGGAAGATGGGATGCTTGTTCCGTCTGTGGAATTTGCTGATATGTGCCTACGTGCGATACGAGGGACTTACATCCATCTTGCTGAGACAATCCGGATAACGGGGGTCTTTAGGAGTCTCACATTGTCCGAATGCGCCATCCTTAACTGAAGAAAAGAAAGATGCAAGGCGTTTATCAAAACCTGCACATACAGAGAAACACAGCAGAAAGGTGGTTTGGATTTGTTCAGTCAAAACATGGACACAAATGGGTTTTACATTTGATTGATTAAAAACTAATCATAATATTGTCTAATTAACTGTAAGTCTAGTTTAATTTTGCTTTAAACACCCAGCTCCATCTGACTTGTATTTACATTTATGTTCTGTAGCTTTAGGTCTCCTGATTGATCATTGATCAAACAGATCTTAACAGCATTTCCCCCCCCCCCCCCCCCCCCCCCCCCCCCTTTGTCTACCTGTCCTTTACGTTAAAGCATAAAATCCCCCTGCCTATGGGATGAGCAGCACACGTTAGAGCTCACCAACAAAGCCTCCATTCATTGCTCCATTTTTGCTTCCCTTTCCATCTTTTCTTCTTCTTTTTTGCTTTCTTTCCCCATTTATTTCATTCCCTCTTTCATTCTACTTGAATTAAAGGAGCTCATCCACAAGCATCCTGCCACGCATCGAGTAGAACAATCACGCAAATAATAAACAACCATTTGGTCTGATTAGTATGATAATAATGACAGACCTCTTTTTATGAAAAGTGCTGCTAGGTCAGATCAAACCTTATATAAATACCTTATGACAGTAAATTATATGACGACATTTAAATAAAACAGTAGGCTTCATTTTCAGTCATAAAGTACAACTTGCTCGACACAGGAGAGGGATGGAATTGCGAATTAAATTGCATTGTCTAATTTCTATTGGGTGCCCAAAAGAGGGACTTGCGAATGAAGGGTAATAAAGGGAGCAGACAGGCCTGGGGGGGGGGGGGGCATTACCAAGGCAGTAATCCATCCTAATGATTTAGATATCCTGCAGTCATCTGGTTAAAATGTGTCAACAACAAAGGAGCACTATGTCTCAGAGGAGTTTTCCCACCCTGACAGACACAGCTGATTATTTGAACGGGTAATGTGGCGTGAATAATGTCTGTCATCTTCTATGCCATCAACCAGGAGGTGCATATGCTGTAAGACATGAACCACATTCAAGTGTTAAACTAGATCCAGGTTGGACAGCTTGACTTAAGTGGGAGGAGAGAAGTGATCACGCCAGAACAGATGGATCTGAAATGTCTGTATTTGGTATATTCAAGGTCTTTGAGTGGGTAGCATGGAGGCTGTGTGTATTTAAGAAAAACAAATCAATTAATGAATCATACCTCGGTTGTTGGCCAAGCTGCGCTGCAGGATCTGCTCTACTCTCACTGCCATATCAGACATGTTCTGGGCTATGGCCTGAATTCGCTCCACCAGTCCAATGGGCTGGATCCTGATTACGTACGTCACACATAGACAGGAGTGCACACAAACAGGAAGAGGGAAGCTAAAAATATTCATAACAAATATAACAAACATGTCCTCAGTGTCATCAAGCGCTTTCTAAAGAAGCCGGAGTACTTTACCTCTTTAATTCGTCAGTCAGCGTATCTTGTTGTCCTTCCATATTTCACAGTAAGAGCAAAGTTGTGGGAGAAATGCTAATTGTGTAGAATGAGGCATGAAATAGAAAGGGCTTTTAAACTGACACATCATTTATTTGTTTAGATTTAAATAAAGGACACATTTTCCAGCAGGTCCAGAGGGAAAATAAAAATAGAAGGTTGCTGGAAAATGTGTTTTATTGAATTTGACCTCTGTGGCCCAAAAGCTTTTGAAGAATGAGTAACTAATATTTACAAAGAAGAAAAACACGTAGCAGATGAAAAGCCCTGAAAATAGTCAGTTATGGCTAAGAGGAAAAAGAGCTTTTAATCGAAACTGTATTCAGTTCAGGGCCTCAGTTTTAGGAAAAGTACAAATTAAAAGTACAAAAAAAAAAGTGTCAGGCAGGGTGACGGTTCTGAGCCGGTTCTGATGAAGAGTGAGGAAGAGCATGATGAAGTTCACAAGGGAAATGAACAGCAAATGCAGAAACAGGGGGGAGCTTCCTTTCTGCAAACCAGAAGCCGATGGGGGCATGAGAGCAAGGTCTGTTGCCAAGACAACCGCAGAGCACCCACATCTCAGGTCTGGCAGCTTCAACTTGTCCAGCAACATCTTATGTTTTTATTCGACAGTCTCTTTTATTTCTCTAAATGCCCGAGGAAAGGAATGAGGTTTATTCTAACACACATCTTCTTCTTCTTCAACATCAGGTTTCCGTAGCAAGCACCTGCTCTACTGGGATGCCTCAGGGGGCTATACTCGGTCCCCTTCATGTTTATTTTTTTTTATCTACTAATATGCTAAATAGGTTTACCCTTAGCCTACTTTCTTGGTTGGAGAGTGTGTCGGGTTATTTTGCCGTCTGCTTCAAATTCAGCCTCGAGAACTTTTAGCTGCTGCCATTTAACCAGGATTTTCAGTATCGTTTCATCACCACTGGCGATACTGAAGTCATCGCCTGCAACACGTTTCAATGTTGCCGATAGAAAGTTGTAAATCTTCTGATATTCATTATTTAAATTAGAGCCCTTTTGATTTTCCAACAATAGAAAGAACAGCTTCTAATTGAACAAAGTGAGATTATTTTTCATCCGCTTTTGTAAATAAAAATAAAAATATTATTGCCATTCAAACACACTCCACCTCGAGTGTACCTCTTTAACTTACCATGCCTGACATCTTGTTTTTGACAATAATCTTTAATCATAAAGAAGGAGAAGGACAGTGTAGTGCCTCCACCAGTTGGCTGCAATTCTCTGCTATTGTGCAGGTGATGCGATTCCTTCCTCAGACATCAACCTTACAAGGCAGCAGGTAACACTAGCTGGTACCCGACATAAAAACACGCCTGACAGGCATAAGAATTGGAAAAAGGGCATTAGGAACCCATATTTTATACCTGTCCAGGGCGGAGATGAGCTCATCCAGCCTGTGGGTTTCACTCGTGTTGCCCAGCTTGGAGAGAGCATCCATCCTTTTCATAATGACCTCCAGCATGTCGCTGATTTTTCTCAGTACCCCACGAGACTCTTGACCACCGAGCACTGGAAAAGACACGGGCAGTTTTAAAAGACAATTTAATAAAAGACACATTTTTTAAATATTATTCAGTGAATGTTCAATGTAATTCTCCTTTTCACCAAGGTCGGGTAAGATGAAGACTAAAATGGGAAAGAAGTCAATTTACAGAGAAGATGGAGGATGGAGGAGCTGACTAAATGAAAATGTGTCGATGCGAGTCTGAAGCCGTTGCGGTATGGTACAGTGCATTTCTGTGCAAGTCTTACATAAAGGTCAACAGAACAAAACAATCTGTTCCTCTAATTTCAAATATTTGCCTTAGTCTCATGTGATTTACTCTACCAGCCATGCCAGTGCACAAACGCACTCCATATTACAAACCTGTGAAAAGGTCACATTTGAAACCAATTTATTTTACGTCTGATTTGTCAGTTTGTTTGTTTTGTTTTGTTTTTTGTTCACGACAATATGAACAGATCTCCCGGGGCCAGCTTTCCAGCAAAGCACAGAAATGGGCAATGACGATATTGGTTTGATCAAATTATTACAGGCCCGACTCATGGCAAGGAACAATAATGCTGTTAGCAAACACCTAGTTAATTAAAAAGAAAAAAAAAACCCAGATACAAGCATTAAGGTCAACACACTGCATCACTACAGTCCAGTTTAATCTCGATCCCTCTATTGTGTAAAAGCGCCACATGCAACGCATACAAGGAATCATTAACATGCAATTGCATCACTAAACATAAAAGACCAAAGAGCTCAGAAAAAAGGTATTTGCTATAAAAAAAAAAAAAAAGCAATTTTTGATGAGGGCAATTCAAATAATCAAGAAAAATTAGTCCACTCTCGGGACCTGCGAGTGAAAATTTAGGATGGAACCTGGAGAAAAACTGCAGCAGCCTCATTTTGATCGTGGGCACACGGAGTGAAAATAAAGCCTGACCTCTCACTGTTCTCTCATCACTTGCATTAGTGTTTAGAAACTGCATCGAGTGCAACCTCACTTCTCCTGTCAAAGTTCATTCATCACATCCTGGGGTGAAAGCCACCTTTCTCCGTCAAGACATTCTATTAGACTACCGGTAAATAAAATAAGGGCAAAGAGGAATCTTCTTGGTTTGTGTGTGCGTGCATGTGTGTGGGTGTATGTATGTGTTGTTGAGGTATACAGAAAGTTAAGCTGCATCAGAAAACATAAAAAAACACAATTTGCAATATTCCAGCACCAAAATAGAATTTGCGAAGGAGAACCCAGATATCCACCCAGATCTCGTCCTTTTATTGCCTTTCCATATTTTCTGATTTGCCTCGGCAGTTTCTCGAATGTCTTCAGTTACACTGGCCAAAAGACGTCTCCCGTTGAATAATTCAGAAGTGATACAACAATTCTTCCTGCTGCAGGCAGCATGAGGCAAATTATAGGAATCCCCTTTCAGACTTTATATCAGATGATTACGTTATAAAAGAATCATGAAAAAGGAGACGTGATTTAAGACGGAATAAAGTCCTCCGTGCTGCTCAATGAAGATACTGTCCAAGTAAACAACGTCTCAATCATCTAATTCTATAAAAAGAATAAGAATCTATTTATTATAGACACAATAATTATAGACTATTTGCTGTGTTCCAAGAACTCCGATCGGCTGCAGTGAACTCGCTGCACTATTTCTTAACCCCTTTGGGCTCAAGTCTCAGAAGAGCACATTTCATCACAGCAATGTTCCTCCTCCAGACATTGCGCCTGTAGATCGCCGTTACTGAGCCGAAACAGTGCAGTTTTTTCCCCCCATTGTTTGTTTTAGAACTGATCCTTGTACATGTTTGCAATTAGCTTGCCTTGTACATGTTTGCTCTCAGGAAATATTGGCTAATGCGTGTCCTTCCATTGCTCGGTCCGGAACTCCGCCAGCGGTGCAGCAGGAGTTAATGTGAGACTCCTATCGGTCATTCCTCATCTGCTGGTTAATAAAAAGGGCCGATTTAGCAGCAGCTAATCTCACTTAATGACTCAATTTTGGAAGTGCCACAGCAAAAATCGATATTATGAACAGGTTCCCGTCACCTCACCATTTGGACTGGACACTGATCAGCCAGTAATAGCAGCTGCCCTTTGGCAGGCTCACTGGCTACGCCACTGAGATGCGCCGGCAAGGAGGAATTACTTAAAATAAGAATTTCAACAGCATTTTAAATCGCTGTGAACAGACAGTATTTTTCCAAGGCTACGTTCTGCGAGCTGAGCTTACCTCTTCAGCAGCTTTGAGCCAATTACTCTCCTACTAGCAATTGAGCAGTCGTGTGATACTGTACGTGTTTGCAGCCTACACAAAGAGATTCGATTTGAAACTGGGCCAGAAATGCTCTCGTTTTGTTTAAATATTGCCAAAATAAGTAAAACAAAAAACATGTTCCTACAGTCTCACTGTAATCCTGACTGTCCACAATGTTCATTTAGCTTTCGGCTAAGTCCGGCAGGGCTACAGCGTCACCAATAAAGCAATAATTCTGCTATATTAAAGTCTTTGAAATCTGGAAATGGCAAAGAAGTCCTTCCTCTATCAGCTCTGCCTGCTTTTTCGTCTTCACACCATTTCTATTAAAAGTGCCTTGTAATAAAAGCGTCAAACTTCTGGTAGATTAGTGTTTCGCTGCGTTTCAAAAGTTCACATCCAGTTGTGTGTGTGTAAAGCTCGGAGAGCCTCCACCTGAACCAATTACCCGGCACAGGAAATGAGAAGCCAAAGAGCGAGACGTGGCACCGCCTTCATCGATTGGTTGATCTATGATTCATTCCTATGCGGCCCCTGAAAGACTAAGCTGTCCACAACTCTCAGGCAGCAACAGACCATCTTCCGTTCGTCGTTACATTCTGAGAGTCCCATTGAAGTTCACCGCGTCGTAATAAGCAGAGTGTGCGCACGCAGCTTTTCTCATTAGTAGCCCAAAGCCTTGAACGTCTGCAGCTCACATGTTGTGTTTGGCTTGACATAATGTAACATGCTGCTGGATTAGCTTTCTCCACCTGTCACCAGGATAAACTCATAAACTCAGACACCCCCCCACACACACACACACACACACACACTGCAGCACAGATGGATTAGCCTCTACCCTTTCACCCCCCTAATTCAAACATGTATTACAGACCAGGCGGAGCTTCTCTCCTTTGTCATTGAAGGTCAATTATTCTCAATGCAGCCGTCTTTAAAACGAGTCTCTCTGTAGTTTAAATTAAAAACAGACTTTTTTTCCCTCTGTTACCTCCTCTAACCGTCTCGCCATCAACATGTTCTGCAATGTTTACTTACGCCGCCTGCTGCTACTCCGAACAAACGCGGCCTTTGATTTATTGATTTACCAATAGCTATAAACTAAATTCTCAATTCGTGTTATCTGTTCCCGGTGGGGGGGGGGGGGGTGGGGGGGGGTAATCTAATCACAACTGTCAACTGTAAAGATGAAGAATATGCAAATGTCTTCCACGATGCCTTTATTACTTTGGCAGTACTGTTTATTCAGAAACACAAGTGAACTCCACACGCTCTCATCCAGGAAGGGAGGTTTGGTCTTTTACTCTCTTTGACATTAAATAGGAAAGTTATTGTTCCTCTGCATTTCATACAATTTAAAATGCAGAGGAGTGATAATTATTCGCCAGAGGAGTCGGGAGGGCGCACTAACATGACGGCTGCAGGGCCAAACCACCAACCTTCCCGCGAGCGCATGACCGTTGCTCCTCCATGCATAAAAAAGGATCATTTGAATTAATATATTTCCTGTTTTCACTCAGAAGAAAATATTTGCACAACATAAATAATATTTAAATATTTAAAACTAATTCTTGTGAAATTCCTGACTCACTTGGAAGCCATAAATCAATAATACTGATGTTCCACAGCTGGAATCAGCCTGCCCACCTCATTCACTTAAAAAATAATCAGACCACAACACGATGCCAGCTTCATATTAGCGGCTCGGATTAATTACTTTAAGCATGCGATTCTTCCTGCTGCATATGGGCACTGTCAAATTAAATGATGTAGCGACGTTCCAAAGTTCTTATTTTAACATACACATGGTTTGTTACGGCAGCATGCAATGGTCACTGGAGGAGGAGAGGATGACGCCTTGTTTGGCAGCATGCTGCCTGCTGTGTGTGGCGTTGGAAATGACAGCAAAGTACGTGTGTGGGTCGTCATAACTACGGAACACTGAAGGTTGTACTACAGTAAAAAGAAAGACGCGTTGGCGATCTGTGCCGATGCCGTCGGTGTCAAAGAGTCATAATTCAGCAGAAAACAAAGTCTGTGGAAACCTGAAAGGCAAAAAGGAGATACTTTTCCTTTTCACAATTTGCTCTTCAATCAATTGTTGCCATGACGAGATGAGCGAGGCGCCCGTTCCTCTCACCGCCAGCCTTCCCGTTTTATTCATCCTGCAAGACTCAGACTGCTGAGTCCTTTCCTGCGTGAATAGATGTCGCACACGTGTTAGCGTGAAGACACGGATGTCCTGCAGTCGAGGCTGGATTGGTGTGGACTATTATTTCCAACAAGGTCCACTGGTGAGATAAAGCCAGGTCAGGGGATATTATGCTGTGAGCACAAGCGCAGCGCACACACACACACACAGAGGGCGAGCATTTGCACAGCCTGACGCGGAGAGGCAGCGTTTAATTAGCCAGAGGTTGGACGCCTTCGCTTGGACTATGAGTGGCTAATTAACCAGACAGCCCCCCCCCCCCCCCCTCGCCACCCACCCACCCACCCACTCTCTGTCTCTGTCTCTCCTTCTCCCTGAACAAGCTGCACGCACACTAATTCATAAATGGGTGAAATCCTTGAAATTGTCTCCCGGCATTAACACACTCATCTCCCTGAAGAGGTGCTCCAACTACGAGCCAGGATGAAAGCACAATGGCGTTCAAGACGAGTCGGCCAACATCTCAACACCGTCTTTGCATCAACAACAAGCGAACGCGGCAAGATGCTGCTCACCGATTGGCCCATTGTTTGGAAGGGGATTATCTGATTTGTGCCCCCTCATTTGAAATGAAGTGGGATCAGCGTAGAATAAAACACAAACCACAAACAGCCGCTGTCCTTGGATGGGCTGCTTCACTACATGCCAGCTGGTACCCATCACAGAGGATGACACACAGTGTCAACATTGTGCCAAGCGGAGATTAAAAAGAAAAAAAAGGTGAATCTCTGGGAATTTCTGGGGGGGGGGATTATATGCAGAGGCACAAACAGGACGTGCAGGGAAAGATAAGTTGATTCCACAGAATTCAGATTTTTTTTTTTTTATGCCATGGCTTTTGATTACTGATCTCTGATAGGGCAAAGAGCAAAGGTCAACATCACTCCACAAGACTCCACTCAGATAACAAGAACCCCAAAAGCCGGAAACAAGCTAATAGAGATGAATGAGCGTGAGTCAACGGGTCGCGTGGTGCGCTGAGCACAATGAAAGAAATAGTGAAGGAAAAGAGATTCAAGCGTCGACCAGAGGCGAGAGGAGCTTCACCGGTCGGCAGCCCCTCCCAATGAGCAGGTCTGCCAGCCCGTCGGAGGCTATCAAGGACGCCCGACAGAGCTCTCAGCGTGCTCCCGGTCTGTTCGTCGCCAGCGCAGGGCACAGCCGCTGTTGTCACAGGCAACCAAGCAGCAATGACATGCGACCGCACGCTTACCTTCTGCTCGCACTGTGAACGGGGAATCGCCCGGCCTTTTGGCTGAGAACTGGCCCCCGAGAGAGGTCATTAGGAAGCACAGGCTGAAGAAGCCGATCCCCACCACAAAAATCCTGCAGACAGAAAGACAAAGATGGTGATTGCGTGACAAAGTCACAGCTCGAGGGAGAGACAAAAACGCGAGAGCGCTATAACAGAATGAATTATTAAAAAGGAGGCGTGTTGTGCAGAGAGTCCACTCTTTGAGGTAAGGCCACAAAACGTCTCTGGGAGTTTTCATGGACGTCGGACATGCCCTCCCAAGCAGCTTACAGCAATAAACCCACAGAAAGCCAGAAAGGCTTTGTGTACTCATGTCGCCGTGCCAAGTGGAATGAACCGTAGCATGGATGAGCTTTCTGAATAACACTGTGCTCAGCGCTGCGCTCGCTTGAGCACGCAGCATCTGAAACAAAAGCATGCAATTACAGACGAGCGGCTTCGCTTTGCAAAGAGCCTTTGAGCATCGCTCGACTTCATCGGCCTTGAACAGAGCCGCTCTGCTCTAAAAACGGACTTGTCTGCACACCGCGGGAGCGATGCTGAGGTATCGCACTGTGGGATGGATTGCGATGCGTTCATTCTGTACACATCAGCTTCCTTTATTGGATTTGTAAGGCAGAAAGCCAACAACGGAAAGGGCTGCAGACAATTAACTGATGGCACCATATCACTATGCAGCATGTAAGGCAGAGTTGGAGACGGAGCATGGAAGAAACGTAACAGTGATTCAGCACAAAGCGTGCCAGGTGCCATCCAGTGAACTGTACAGAATGAGCAAGTGAGCTGTTCATTGGGATGTTAAATCCCATCTGGAGTCCTGGCTGAGCGTAATGCAGCTGTGAAGCATGAGGGAAGTCTATGGCTGAACTGGACGTCATCACAACTGCTGCTACCGAGTCCTTCATTTGAAAGAAGCCTCGAGCCGAGATAGAAGCAAAATTAATCAACCTGAACTGTATTTCACTTTTCTAAATGTAATATTTATCAGCTGTTTGAAATAGGTTTAAATGAGTCAGTGCAACCGATTTATATTTTCTTCCTGCTCAAAATGTTCCTGTTACTAACTACCAGTCTAAAAATGATCTAATCCCCTAAATATCGCTTTCAGAGAACAGCATTGCAAATCCGACGAAACACCGTGCCAGCCGGCACAGATTTTGTCGAGCAGCAGGGTCGGTGTGTTTTTCCTGTCAAGGCCTAAATTTATATCTTGGTTCCGTTTCCAAATACCAAGACGTCACATACACACTCGACACTGCAGTGATTTGCTCCGAGAGGTAACATGAATCCCAATCCAACGTCAGGAAATCCCTGAAAAGAAATAATAATAATGCATCGTTCTTATATAGCGCTTTTCTGGACACTTTACATTGTGCATTATTCATTCACTCTATACTTGGTGGTGGTGAAGCTACTATTGTAGCCACAGCTGCCCTGGGGCAGACTGACCAGAGCGAGATCCATCGGCCCTCCTGACCACTTCCGACAGTCACACAGTCTTGCCCGAAAAGACACAACAGTGTACACATGTACTGGAGCCGGGAATCGAACCGCCAACTTCTCGATTATAGGACGACACGCGCCACCGTCACCCCAAATCTCACATCTGAGAAGAGGCTGAAGCCTGAGTGTGACCGGTTATTCCAATATTCCCATTGGTTTGGAGAAGGAATTCTGCATCATTCATGAGTGGCTATCACACTCGCGTTTAATCCCAAAATGAAAATCTCCGGTGGGATTTCGAGAGGGCGGTTGCAGCAGGAAAGCAAAGAATATTACAGAACTGAATGCCTCAAAGAGGAATGGGCTAAGATTCCTCAAGAATACTGCCAGAAACTGATGTGTGGAATCTGGATGTACATCATGTTTACAGCAGGAAAAAAAAAAAAAAGCTGCTCAGCTAAAAGTGTCACAGGAAAAAAGACCAGAAATACTTGTAATTCATGTGCAAAATGATTTAGAGAATGTAGTGTCAATGAAAGGAGCATTTTGTTATTATTATGAATATTATTTTAATTGGGGAGGGGGGGCTACATGTCTTGTTTCGTATCGATCAAATTAAACTCTCGTTTGTTTGATGCAATGATCCTCCAAGTAAACATGATGGGAATAACTCGACTTGCATCTGTTCTCTATCGACCTACTTACATCCGTCCATCTACCTGGCCGAACGTGCTCCGTTTTACCGAGCTTGATTTCCTTCGTCTCCAGCTGCTGCTGCTGCTGCTGAAAGTTTTTGCTGAGTAAGCAGTCGATAATTAGCCGCTGCACAGCGAGATCCAATTATTCCCAATTAATAGCGACGATCCGAACCAGCAGGACTTTCAGTAAACATCCGCTGCACCGCGACATCCCTTAAATGCGTCGAAATAAAAACGCTCGCTTGGCGACTGATCACCGATCAATGTTGTTTTCTGTATAACATTCATTTTTATTCCACTTCACGAAAATTGTCGCGACGCGTGGGATTGAACCGGAGCATATTACCCAAAGTACTTGATTTGTGCACGTCGGTAAACGGCGGAAGGTTTTTCATGCTTCCTTACCTGAATGGTTTGAAAGTGAGAAGGCATCTCCTCATCATAATGAAAAGGTCGCTGCCGGTTGCGATCATTTCGCGCGCACGGAGAAAGCGCCGGGTGTCCTGAACATCGTGCAAGACTGTGCGTGAGCCAGCAACAAAAACGGAACTTTGGCTGATGCGATGTGACTGTGGTGAAAACGCGTAACTTCCACGCGGACAGCTCTCTCTTGTGCTGCGTGTTTGTTGCGAACCACTTCTGCAGAAATCGCGCCCGTGCGTCCTGCAGCAACGGCTCGATTGTCCTCTTCCAGAATGCGCAGACGAATAATGCGTTTTCATCACATGTCCCTGTTTAAAGTCCTGGAAGCACAGTGGCGGCAGCGTGCGCAGTAATGCGGGGCTGTTTGAGTCCTGGAGACTCTGATTGACTCGCTTCATGAACGGGTCTTTAGCTGCTGATGTTTTACTGGCAGCGCCATCTAATGTCTCAAACTGGTAAACGAAAATAATGGTAAAGAGAATCGAGCAATTAAACAATACGCATCTCAATAATGTACAAGAACGGTTTGGGGCAATGGAAATATAATTTAATTGTTATATGATTAAAATAATATATCTCGATATAAATCAATCAGTATAATTGATATACATACACACATACTGACCTGGTAAATACATTTTAACATGTAATATTGTTCATTCATTTTTCTGCCGCCCTAAAGTGTGAGGAAATATAATTTCAGCACCATGGACAGCTCCCACTGTAGACTGGCAGCAGAGCGACAGCGACACCCAGCGGACGGATCCCGGAATGCTGGGTGACCAAGGACGTGTGTGTGTTTACATGCGCTTCAGTTTGGTCGTCCAAAAAAAAAGCTACGAACAGATTTTCGTGATCCTGACGGTAAAATAATGCTTGGGTAAAAATACGCACTTTTAGCCGTTCATAATGGAATCTTTATTTTACTATAAACTTTTACTACAACATGTTCAGGTGTTGGTATCTAGGATTACGTTAACCATATTTAAATATATGTTTTCACAGGGTGTAGATTAGGATTGATTGAATTAAAGGGGACTGGTGGGCCTTGGCATTCTAGTTATTTATGGATTGGTTCAGTCCCAACAACATGTTCACTATTTCAGTCTGCGTGAGCCGGCCTGTTGGAATTAAAGGCCACCGCACTTGTGTGTAAAATTGGAAATATTAATTAGACTAACAGCTAAGTAAAAAGTGTGATTTACTTTAGTATAACAAATGTAGAGTCATTACTTTGTGGAACTGCTTTTTGCTGCAACAGCTGCAAGTCTTTTGGGGTGTGTCTCTACCAGCTTTATACTTGTAGAGTTGGGAATGTTTGTTGCTTCTTCTTTGCAAAACAGCTCATGCCACCAGAATTTGGCCTGTGAGTTTAGGATTTTAGTTGTGCCATACTCTTCCCATTCCCAAATGACGGATTGAAAAATGTTCCGTGAGATGTCCAAAGCTTTGGAAATCTTTTTGTAGCCTAACTCCACTTTAAAACTTATCCACAACTAAATCCCTGCCCTGTCTGGTATGTTCCCTGAACTGCATTCTCTGAACAAATCTCTGAGGCTCACAGAGCAGTTGTATTTGTGCAGAGACGAGATTACAGACAGGCGGACTCTATTCAGTCCATTGGATCATTTGGCAATCGTCAGGCAACTTCTGAAGGCAACTGGTTGCACTCGGAGAAAAGGGGGCAGGATGCTTTTGCCCATTTCACTTTTCAGATTTGTATTTGTAAAACAAAATCAAAATCATGATCATGTATACTTTTCTTTGCACTTCAAACTTTGAGTGCCACTTTGCATTGGTCTTTCACATAAAATTGCAATAAAAATATATTTATGTTTGTGGTTTTAAGATTATCAAATGTGGAAAAGTTCAAGGGGGGTGAATATTTTTGCAAGCCACTGTATAGAGTTTGATTAAGGACAATAATGCCGGTCTCCTCCTCCTATCAGGACATTTCTCAAGCTTTATCTTCTTGTCTCTTTCATGACCTTTTTTTCATTGCATTTATGCATTGAATAATTCTTCCTCATCACTCCTCTGCTATCTACAATATTTGTTATCTCACTGTCATGTGCAGCCTCACCGTTTTAGTCTCTCTCCATCTGTCTTCTTGAGTTTCTCCCTCCCACTATTTCATTTGGACTCCCCCCTCTTGCTTTACTGAACCTTCTCAGAGGCAGAAGCCCAAGGACAAAGAAGCATTGCTTTTACACTTAGCATCCAATTGTATTTACTATGGGAGAATATACATCTGGGAAAAGCAGGAGTGGAAATATAGGCTCACGGAAGGAAAATTAAAATTCATGGGGCACCACGGCTTTGAAAATAGCAGAAATAAATCCCAGTTCTACTCAATCTTTATGACACTTTTATTCTTGTTTGTGTGCCAAAAATGTGGGAGAAATCTTGGACTGAATCCAAAACAGGGCAGCTCACATGTCTGCCCACATAACATTCTTTATTTGCCGAGTTTCACTCACATCAGCTGAAAATGAAAAAAGTGTGTTGCCAGGGCCAATCTCTGTTTGAACCGAATGTTTGAATAGTTACTTTAAAATGAAGAAACTGCCGATAGCTACACCGTTCTTCTTGCATATTCTAAATTTTGCTCCAGCCTTCACTGAAGAAACCCCAAAAACATATTCTAGGAACATCTATTGTTGTAAAAAGTTTATTCGACCGACTCAAACATCATGTTGCTTAAATGCACAAAGTGTTATTCAGTCAGCGTGAGACTCAGATTCCCCAGCATGCCTTGATAACGTTGCAACTCGCTGGAATCTTCCTCCAGAGATGCGAGACAAACATAAATGCCTTGAATGAGTCACAGTTAAGTCAATATTTTTTAGATGTCTCTTCTAAGTGATAAATAAATAAACTGTGAGCAACAGTTTGTTTACCATGCGACTCATACAAGTGTCAGCGTAAATATCCCATATTCCTTCGTCTTTTCGCAGCTTGTGTCGCTTCAAATATAAATATTAGAATTATTCTGCACCCCATAATCAGATTGAGGATGGCCCTTGTAATAACTGGGCCATTACAGAATTGCATTCAGTCCAAAAACCAAATTAAGGATTCACAGTAACAAGGAAGCACTCTCAGAATGATTGGGGGGAAACTGTGGTTTCAAGGGCCTTTCAACCAAAACCCCTTCGGCCGTTTAATGGATGTATATTATCCAGATTTAATTCCGGAAGAAAATGTATTTTTTTATTTTCTGTTTTTCATGTTGTCTGTCTATTTAAAGGCCAGTGGTGTTTTGCTTTTTTTCCCCCCCATGAGGCCAAAGCTGAAACCTTCACTCCTCCTCATGTTTCTCAATCACACATTCCAGGGCAGGTTTTATCTTGCTGAAGTGAAAACATGACACCATACGGAGTTTCTCTTAAAAAGGTGAGGCTGAGTGGATTTTACCTCCCCGCAAAACATCTAAACATCTCGTATTGCTGCATTTCAGGAGAGTGCTGTGGTGAGCACTGGACACGTTACTCCTCTGTTTGAGGCTCATCTAATAAGATAAATGCATATGTTCACAACAGATAACAGTGATGCGTTTCCTTGCCGATGTGAGAATACAACATGCTTATGGCTGGTTTTCCTTCTTCTGGTTCACTTCAGCAGTCAGCATCGCAGGTGAGGCTTCTTTTTTTGTTGTGCGTGAAAAGACATGTTTATCAGACTATTTGTAAAATGACACCAACGTTTTACAGATCGTGGAGGATATGCCTACAAAATGTACAAAAATACAGATTTATTGTATATATGGTAACTCTATTGTGGTGCAAGAATTTTTAAATAGTGTAAAAGTTTAAATCCTGCTATCCTTCTTCCTGCTGAATGGACTCACGCCCTCTCACGCCTCCTAATTCCCTGCCTGAACACGCCATGTTTTTACTTTCCCTGAAGCCAGAGCCGCTACCATTCCCTGGTCGCACCGCTCTTCCAGCATTCTATGCTGATTCCCCCTCCTGTGCTTTAAAACTGCCTCTTAATTTCCATAATTGTAAAAAAAAATATATCATAATCTCATATATTTCCATTAGAGTAAGAAGTGATAATAGAATTATATATAATATAAAATAATTTAGGGTGACACGGTGGCGTAGTTGTTAGCGCTTAGCGCTGTCACCTCACATCAAGAAGGTCCCGGGTTTGAATCCTATCAGAGTTTGCATGTTCTTCCCGTGTCCTCCAAAACCATGCAAATTAGTTCCACCGATTACTTCAAGTTGTCCGCAGTGTGTGTGTGTGAGTGTGTGTGAGTGTGTGTGTGAATGTCTGTGTGTCTCTGTGTGGCCCCGTGATGCGCTGGCGACACATCCGAGGTGTACCCCGCCTCTCGCCCATAGCAAGCTGGGACAGGCTCCAGCAACTCCCGTGACCCTCAAAGCGGAAAAGCGGCATGAAAATGAATACTATATAAAATCATTCAAACTGTATGAACTTCTCATCGCGCCACGTCACGCCGTGTCAGCATTTAACCCAGACATTCCTCTCACAATTCAGCCCGTCAAAGTGTGGAGCTCCAGGCTGTTTCCGAGGTGACGGCGCGGTGTGGAGAGAACGTGACCCTGACTTGTGACACCTCATCCCTCCAGCTGGATATGAAACTATTCACCTGGCACGGCAACAACAAAACGTGTAGCTATGGACACCGCCACGCTGACTCTGAGGTGGCGTGCGGAAGTAAGGCCGAGACTAATCAGTACAGACTCACCATGACGCTCCTCAACGTGACGCCACTCAACCAGGGGAAATACTACTGCAAGCTGCACGCCATACAGGGAACCGACTCACGCACAACTGTCGTTGCCGTGCGAGGTGAGCCGACGTGGGTTCTTAGCCGATTTGGTCCTTGCCTTCTTTTACTTTTCTAAAATCCCTTGATCTTTACAGACTGCTTGGATGCCTTTTACTACACCATCAATGAGTCCCGTGCTAACTGTTGGTTCGGCGGGGTTTATCCCAGTGGCATCGTCCACTGGCACCGGAATGAGGTGAACTTGACGGCTTCTGCCAGGACGTGGGAAGAGGAGGACCACTATGGACGGCACAAAGGCTTCAGCACCATCGATGTGCAGAAAGAAAATCTGAGCCAGCCTTACGTATGCTCCCTGTGGATCCCGTCTGTCGGGAAGTATCTCGACAGTTTGAAGCTATACATGACTGATGCACAGAAATCATCAGGAGACCTGGTCAGCCTGCAGTGGAGCATTATACTGGTGGAAATATTTATGGTAACATTTGTGATATAAAGAAACTCAAAGGAATTAAGAAAAGATCAGTTCCTGCTCCTGCTCCTGCTCCTGCTCCTGTTCCTGTTCCTGTTCCTGTTCCTGTTCCTGTTCCTGTTCCTGTTCCTGTTCCTGTTCCTGTTCCTGTTCCTGTTCCTGTTCCTGTTCCTGTTCCTGTTCCTGTTCCTGTTCCTGTTCCTGTTCCTGTTCCTGTTCCTGTTCCTGTTCCTGTTCCTGTTCCTGTTCCTGTTCCTGTTCCTGCTCCTGCTCCTGCTCCTGCAGGTCAGGACTGAACAGCCTGAATTAGTTTAATCCTAATACGTCATTCATGTTGTAGAGTCAATTAACAACAATCAATGTTTCTGCAAAGGTTGAAATGTGTAAATACAATATTAATGGCACCATTAAGATTTGCATGTATCACACTGTGTCTTTCTCCAACCTCCTGCATGCCGTGTCTTTTGTATGTTTGTTTTTGTACAAAGGTGCATTTTATTTGGCCTAGGGAAAACCGTCTGTTCTGAAAAGTCCAGAATTTTTCAGTTTGCATGCTGCAAAATCCCAAAATATTGCACAAATTCATTAAAATGCAAGTGGAGAAGCAGAATTCTGTCTTTCTTTATTTGATCTCAAAGTATATTTTATAACCCATGGCACAAACGTTTGAATATATATATATATATATATTATTTTGACCTTGCCAGAGGGAGGCAGTCTTTCCACGCAGGTTTAATGACAGCTGATTATTGCTTTCACTGGTATTGTATGTATAAACTGCACAAGATAAATATTGTAGAGGTCTATTGAATATTGTGGTTTTATTTAAAATTGTTGAGTCAATTAATAAACATGATTTACCTTACCTGACATGTCCCTATTATTTTTGCCTTTTTGTGCACAACGGCATCGTCTGTGCCTTGCGAAAGGGTCTTCTGACTCTTCTCTTCATTGCCATAAACTTTGGTTAACTCGCGGTGGAATTAGCTACTCAATGGGGATTTAATGTCGGGAGAATTTACCTTTAAAATTCAGTTAAGATAATATTTAGTATAATTCTACCCTCCTGCCATAATACAGGAGTAATAGATGTGTTTGTGTCCTGGACATTTTGTTGTTCTCTAAGATCCTCTTTGTATGTACAGAAAATAGAATGCACTGATTTTTAAAAAAGGTCAGTGGGAGGGAAATAAATTAAACTTCCTCTTTAAAAAGAACCCACTTCGATACAAGGCGCTTTGTCAGACGAGGAAGTGGCCTGATTATCATCTCAGCAGTTCCTTTTCTTGTTAGAATAGCAGCTGTCCAAAGCTTTTCAGCACACAGAGGCGCCCAGCGAGGTGAGCCGTCCTTCATCAGAGATAAACTGGGGATAGGATTCTGCAATAGAGGTGCTTTTCTTAATGTTCCTGTAATCTATTAAATTGTGCATGCTTGTTTGTTTCTGTGCTGATCTCTGCTCCTAGACTTGGTCAAAGCTCCTCAGTGTTGTTTAGATGCCTGAGAAGTCGTGAACAAGTGCAGGATCTCTGACTCCTCACGGCAACAGGATCGACTGTAGCAGCTTCAAACAAGCCTTAAACCACGATGTCTACTTTCTTTTAACTTTCCGCTTTGCTTTTCAGCTAAATCGAACATTTTGCAGAAATTAGGTTTTTTTTATCATGCGAAAGGAACAAAAATGAAGCACAATCAAATGATGGATTGTAATATAAGTAAAGGTTTTCCTGTTTACTTCCAAATTTTACATATAATTCATGTTTCTACGAGCCTTTTTTTCAATAAAAAATAGAAATGAATAATTGGGATTAGATGGATAAACATAGCTTTCTGCACGTGTCCAAAACTTCTGAGAATTATAACAAAACCTGCCTCATTTATGAGCAAAATTCAAAATAGAGATGCGCCCTCAAATTGGGACAAAACAAAGTTTGCATTGAATTTTTAAACTAGTTTAATATACAATTCCTATTAATATACACATTATACAAAAATCCATATCACTAACTAAACACATCATTAAGTTCAGTAAAGCAGCAAAAACTGTCCCAACTCGGCTTTCTATTCATAAGAACAGGATTCTTTCATATAAGAGATTTCCTTCAATATTGTAAGGACAACACACAAGGAGAAGCAAATGTTTTTATTCTCACACTCATTGACAGACGCCATACTGCTGGACAGAAGGTTAGAACAGTTAATACAGTAGAAGCCAACGTGGAATAACAGTAGCGATGCAGTGTGAGCAGGAACAGCCACACCAGACGGAACAGATAACTAACTTCGTGCAATTATCGTGAATAATTCCCCAGACAGTTGGACAATGGGAGAAATGCAATATCTACATCAAGATGCAGCGCTAAAATGCCAAGACGTACATCCCTGATGTCTGGAAGACATTCAACAAGCTTCTTACAAAATGTGAAACAGAAGCAAAGCCTAAAAATAACCATTCTGTTTCCTTAAGCTTAGACCCAAGAGCAAAACAAAGTGCACGGTAAAAAAAAGGGGGGTTCTTTCATGAAGAAACGCAGCCAACATCTGAAGCTACATGCATCCAGATTATAGTGATGGTTCTGCGTTTATTTGTATCATTTGCCAATTTGTTAAACTACCTTCATTTAAAATAATAAATCTAAAGTTTGACAATGTCAGTTTCTTCTCCTCACCTCATGTTAATTATCAAAAACAAAGTTGCTTTTGGCTATAAATGAGATCCAGCTGCAAGATAATGGGAACCCTAATGGACAAGAGGTGAAATATTTGTATATTTAATATATCGAGCCTTACATTTCAGTTTAGAAACTCAACTGAACCGACGCGCTGAGAAACGTACAACCCTTTAAACTCTCAGCATCCATCACAAGGAATCTTTACAGCTCAGAAAACCTAAGAAAATAGCTTCTATTACAACTTAGTTGAACCCCCCCCCCCCCCATTATAAAATGCCAAAACACACATATATTTCAAATCTCATTGTGCCACATGGGAACGCACAAAAACAGGTGTGAAAAGGTGAAGGAGTTTGTCTCCTCCTGCTAGACAACAGTAAACCTGGCATCCATGTCACATCACACAACCAGAACGGGGTTGTTACCATGGCTACGCCGCAAGCCCAAGAACAATCAAGGAGTCTTTTGTCCGTCTGCAGCCTTTCTACCGGCTGGACAGGCTGGAGTGTGGACTTACTGGCTGCCTGTAACCAAAGGCTGCATGCAGGGAGACGATGAAACCAATCACAACTTTTGCTGAGGGTGATATGAAAAAACCTTCAGACAAAACGGCCCTCAGCAACGTTCAGAGAGCAGAAACACTAGTGAAGGGTTCAAAACACGACCTGCTCATAGTCTCGTTTGCCCTTCTATCCTTTCTCAAAGAGCCATTTTGGATATGAGCTTTTCCGCATGTTTTACAAGCCTACGGTTTCACTCCCGTGTGGATTCTCATGTGTTTTCTCACAGAGCCATAGTCTGTAAAAGCTTTTCCACATGTTTTACAAATGTAAGGCTTCTCTCCTGTGTGGATTCTTATGTGTTTTCTCAAAGAGCCATTTTCTGTAAAAGCTTTTCCACATGTTTTACAAATGTAAGGCTTCTCTCCTGTGTGGATTCTCATGTGTTTTCTCAAAGAGCCATTTTCTGTAAAAGCTTTTCCACATGTTTTACAAATGTAAGGCTTCTCTCCTGTGTGGATTCTCATGTGTTTTCTCAAAGAGCCATTTTGTATAAAAGCTTTTCCACATGTTTTACAAATGTAAGGCTTCTCTCCCGTGTGGATTCTGATGTGTTTTCTCAAAGAGAAATTTTCTGTAAAAGCTTTTCCACACATTTCACAAACGTAAGGCTTCTCTCCTGTGTGGATTCTCATGTGCATTTTCAACTTGCCCTTTTCCACAAAAGCTTTTCCACACATTTCACAAATGTAAGGCTTCTCTCCTGTGTGGATTCTCATGTGTTTTCTCAAAGAGCCATTTTGTATAAAAGCTTTTCCACATGTTTTACAAATGTAAGGCTTCTCTCCCGTGTGGATTCTGATGTGTTTTCTCAAAGAGCCATTTTCTGTAAAAGCTTTTCCACACATTTCACAAACGTAAGGCTTCTCTCCTGCGTAGATTCTCATGTGCCTTTTCAACTTGCCCTTTTCCACAAAAGCTTTTCCACACATTTCACAAACGTAAGGCTTCTCTCCTGTGTGGATTCTCATGTGGACTTTCAAATTACCATTTCTTGTAAAAGCTTTTCCACACATTTCACAAACGTACGGTTTCTCTCCTGTGTGGATTCCCATGTGGACTTTCAACTTCCCACGTGGTTTGTAACTCTGGTTACATACTGAGCCAGCATGTGGCTTCTCACTGGTGTTATTTGTTCTCGGGGTTTGGAACTGGGGCTCAATCGGAACATCGTTTCTGCTTGTCTCACCTGTTTCATCATGGTTGACAGACAGGTGAGAACTGTTAGAGATCAGCAGGTCAATGTCTGCTGCTCCTACTACAGAGCTTATAACCGGCATGCTGACAAGAGACTCTGTCGGTGCTGCACCATCTTCAGCTTTCACGTAGAGAGCCTGACCGTCACTCTGGTCGTTTTCCTCATGAGTAGGAGTCAACATGACGACGTCAGTCTCCTGCTTCAGTACAAGCTGCTCTCCCTCCTGAATGCTGCGGAGTTCCTCCGGTTCCTCTTTCGGGTGTAGAAGCTCTGGGTCCTCTTGGTCCATGCTGTACTCCATCTTACAGACACGAGGCTGTGGGCGATCTGGAGGGGCAACGAAAGGAGGATGACGCTGCTGTGACAATACAAACGTAAGACATACGACGACATGAGTAGGGATCGGCCGATAATCGTCCGGGCCAGTTATATCTGCCGATATTCGGCATTTTGACATATATCGGCATCGGCCGATAAGAAATCAATGTAAAACTGGCTTCCGCCTATTTTGGCTCTCGTTTCATTTCATTTCATTTATTCATACGCACAATAATAATAATAATAATAATAAAAACATTACAAAGGCAAATAATAGTGCAGGAGAGGAAAAGAAGCCAAAAGGGCTTGTATAAAAATCCTCCCCTCAAGTTCAAATTAGCTAAACAGAATCAACCAATGTAAAAAGAGGAGGGGGGTTACTATGGGAACTATGCATAGAATTGAGGTCACTTCCGATGCCTGCGTCCAAATACGGGACGACTGGCCACCCTAAAGTTACCGCTTGATAAAGTATGGATTAGCTGATGGTCAAATGTTCCGTCTTGTTCATTAAGGTGACGCTTAGCTTACCGATCCTGTGTAGCTTCAATTCGGGTTGCAGGCTGGCTCCCTTCTTGACGGCAGTCTTTCTAAAGGTTCCGACAACATCCTCATCAGCAGCTGCTAATCGCTTCTTAACAAAGTCTCTCAAAGAGTCAAACGAAAACATTTTTCTTATCTCAACTAAATACTTGAGAAACTAATTTAATATCGACTTGCACTGGCTTCACTCACTTCAAACTGACGCTACTAAAAGTGTTTGCTAACTTCCGGTTGTCCCCCAGAGCAACGTCCGACTAGGAATTCTCCTTCCGCTGCAGCTGGTGGAATAGAATAGAAAGGAACATCAACTTCCACTTATTCCAACAGGGACGGAAAAAATCGGGGAACACAATTCCTCGAAATTTTAGCTAAATTTAGGAACAAATGTACTCCATCAGATTCTTTGGTATTTTGTTTCTTTTTGACTGAAACACGACAGTTCTGAGACTGTGTGTTTGTGTGTTTTAATTCTTCATTAAAATCAAAAAAATACACCAAAACATTAGCACAAATAAAAACAAAACAAACCAAAGGCAACAACTAAACCACATAATATAAACATACGGTGGCACAGTGGTCAGCGCTGTTATCATAACAAACATGCATCGTGTACATCTGCTGTGACGCTCTGCGGGGGGCTACAACCTAAGATGTCTTGGCTGACATGCGAGGGCATTTACGTTGGCATGCAGAGAATATTAAGAGGCAAAAGAAAATGGTATTTTATTATATTTCACACTTCACAAAATGCTAAAAATTGGTTACACTAAATTGTCCATACGTGTGAGCGTGTGTGTGAATTATTGTTGGATCGGGACTCGGCATCGGTTCAAAATCAAATGACTCTGATTCCCATTGAGTGAGAAACAGACGGACATCCTGGCAGGAACAACACACCAACACATGCAGGATCCGACAGGCCGGGTCGCCGTCATCCCGACTCAGCCCGCTTCTCAGCTGACTTTACGTGACTTGAAGCCTCAGATGCTGAGGAGCTCTTCCTGGTCAGCCGGGTGCAGGATGCTAATGAACGCGCCCGAGTTCCAGCGCACCTCCGGCTGGACGACACCGAGCAGCATCTCTGTCAGAAAGCTTCAACCTGCTTTGCTGCACGGCTGACACTTAGCCACTGCCTCAGCACATGTTAGCGTTAAAGCGGCTTTGACTTGCTTTATCACCCAGACCTTGATTGCATGAAAAACAGGACATCGGTATTGAACACATGTAAGAATATCAAGAACCATGATTTTAAATGAATGCTGTAATTATGAGCCCTGTTTTTAATTGATGTCCGTTTTGAAATGTGTGTGGTTTCTGTTTCAGAAGGATCGGTTTCATACCTCAAGTATCTTTGCTATATGACTGCTATTAGTGAAATTAATGCTTGGATTGAGGTCCAATCAATAAGAGTGCAAGCTTTTCACTGGAAGTCTGCTCTGCAGCTTTTTAATGGTTTTCAGTTTCACACTTTCAGGCTTAGTCAAATTACATGGGGGGGGGGGGGGGGGGTGATTCCCAAAACTTTAAAATCAATCTGTAAATGAATTAGGATAAATGTAAACTGTCAGATCGTTGTGACGGGAATGTCGTTACAGCGCTGTGAGGAATCTGCCTCCGTCTCCGCCGCAGCGCGCCTCCCTGGCACCCCCCCCCTAGTCGTCGACAGTGATGTTGCGGAACAAGTAGGCCATGGACTCTCCGTTGTGGATGCGGCGGATGGCTTCAGCCAGTATCATGCTGACATCCACAGTCTTGATTTTGGGACACTGAAGCTTCTGTACTTCATGGGGGACCGTGTTGGTCACCACCACCTGGGGGCCAAATGACATTAAAGACACTAATGATACTGTTCGTTTCCCATTTGAATAGAGAAGCAGTTTCGAGCTGCTTATTTGTTTTTGACAAAGATTTCAACAGATTAATATGCTTGAAATGAAAGTCGAGGAACCTCTGATGGCTTTTCCAACATGGCAGGACAGAATAGTTAATTACTTTTACAAACGTCTGCCCAGTGCCTACGATAAACTAACCGTTACTCATTATAAGTTATACATAAAACACAAATCATGATCCTGAATACACTTAAAAAAATAAATAAATACTGGAGCTGAATCAAACCGGTAACTTCAGGGGGAACTGAAAACAGAAACGCAACTTCTGGATATAGCAATCCTTTCCTTATTCTGGTTACGGACTAATTTCACGCCATAACAGTTCAGCAGAAAAGGAAGTATGCTAGTTCCTGTCTAGTTCTTTGGTTTTGTTATTTTTTTGAATTCCACTGTTACTTCTCCTGAAGCTTCCCGATGGACACGAGTCAGAGGAGACGACGCCGTTCCATCTACCCTCAGCAAGAGTTAGTGGTTTAACTTCAACACGACAGCAGCCAACATGGTTTAGGAGTCCTCACCTCATCGATAGCAGACTCCTCTATGAGGCGTGGAGCATCGGCAGACAGTAAGCCGTGCGTGGCCATGATGTAAATCTTATAGGCGCCCCTTTCTTTCAGGATCTCTGCAGCAGCCACAAAGTCTCCGACATCGTCTATGATGTCATCCTGGAAGAAGACAAGTACAATCTTTGGATAATGGCAGAAACACAACGTGCAGCATGATGCAG
Source organism: Brachionichthys hirsutus (assembly GCF_040956055.1). Classification (NCBI taxonomy): domain Eukaryota; kingdom Metazoa; phylum Chordata; class Actinopteri; order Lophiiformes; family Brachionichthyidae; genus Brachionichthys; species Brachionichthys hirsutus. Next base: position 4,851,536 of record NC_090912.1, read on the forward strand.
CCGACGTGGTCGCGGACGAGAAGAACAAAGCACATCATTTTAACATTGAGGGCATAGCTTGGTCTTCTTCTAGATTTAACTTCTCACCTTTCACAGACACTGGAATTCCATTTTGTGGATCTGAAATCTATTTATTGCAGCCACATACTGGTGGTAATGACCCGTAAATACTAACCCCTCCAAATACGTAGATTTTGATCTCATGGATCTGGTTGTTCTGACAACAGCAAGAGACAGAGAAAGCATGAGTTGTCCATGCTTGTGTATTTTATTTTGATAGGACTCATTTTTATTTCTCATAGTATTGGTTGAATGTAAATAAAGTCAAGTAGCAGAATGTTGAGGACAGTGAAAAAGTGATCGAGCCTCCTCTTTACGACAGGATAAATCTCAAAACCTAATAGCCTCTTTACTGGGCCAAGATCCATGTGTTATAAAATATGCCACAAAATCAGCTATTCACAGAAATCACACAAAGTTAAATTTGTATAAAGTCCAGGATATCAAAAGGCATAAATACTTATGGTCAATGTATGTAAGGAGCCATGATTCATATAAAAACAATTACAGACAAACCAAATACTATCAATCACACCATTATCATGTCAGTTCGCTAGAAATGACCTTTGAAACTAAGAAATTATCTGCAAACACCATGAATGGAAATTGAAAATGGCTAAATTCAACCACAGAGACCACAGATGGTGAACTCCCAGCATCTTACCACAATGATAGCAATTCTTCCTCCCACATCTCCGACCACAGTAATGGGAGGTTTCTCCTTGGCCATCATCACTGCAAAGGAAAGCAGAACCCGTTAGCCGTGCGGGGGAGAGGAGGTTGCTTGTGCTGCATTTCACTCCATCAACAGTGAATCTCAGTAGATTGGGTAAAATGGGTTGAAAGATTTTTGGGCTTGTGTGATTTGGGAAAGTCTGCACCCCAAATTATGGGGTCTTTAATCGGATGAAGTGCATTATTCTGTCATGTGGTCAATTTAAAAAGCTGATAATAAAAAAAATCATAATATTTCCCCCCATTGTACCCCACCTACCCATGAGATTAAACTGAAATCCCAAACTTAGTAGTGCACATGCCATGCAAAATCAAATGACAGGGTTTTCTGCCCAGGATACCCAATCAGAAAAGGAACGTATAACCACCTGGACACACACACACACACACACAAACACACAACTTCAGGCCCCCCGACCGTGGCAGGCTTACAGTCTGCATGTGAGCCACATGACGCGCACCACACAGTCTTATTTCCCACAGGACAACAGTGGCTGACAAGCACCGATGAGGGTTTCTTCATACACACTTGCCGATGTTCAGGGGTCAGTCCGCAGTCGAACATCACGGCTGCCAGAGACCGCTTTTACAGGCACACAAGAACCAGACGGCATCTCTCGCATGCAGCTGGAGATGCAGCAGCTGTATTTATTATTCACATCTGGGTGGCTTCATTCGTTCCGAGCGCTTTTCCTGACAAACTGTCAGCATAAAAGTGTTTTTCTAAATTTCTGCATATAAAAACCTGGTAGGCTTTATAAATGGTTGCAACAGCAAGCAAAACCAGATGAAAGTGATTTCATCTCTGACGGACTAAAATAATTCACCGCACGTTCAAAGCATTGCAGCTACAAGATTCAATGCCGTAAATTCTCGACAACTGCCCATTAGATGTGTTGATCTTACGAAACACAGCTGCATCTGGTGCATTGTTGTGCATGTAAATGTGGTCCATTCAAAGGAAACAACGACCTGGTAAACAATCGGCCATCCAAGCCGATTGTGAAGGAAAAAGTACAGAGAAGCAGAAAAAGGAGAAGCATGCCTTGCAAAACACTTCGCCGAGTATCGCGAGTCCCCACAGCATCGGAAAACCTGGCAGTGTCGCATTCATACGGTGAATGCTACTCATCCCAAACAGCAAAAAGCCACGTTGTTAGATGCACACTACAGACGGTTGGATGATACTGAAGTGCCGTAGAGCTTGTTTCGTTTCTGTGTAGCGCAAAGCTTCTACACATTGTGCTGTTGCTTGTGTTGAACAAAGAATAACACACAACTTGAACCTGATGCTTTTTTTTTAAGCCCTTCATAACCCAAAGTATGAACACATTTCTGAACACAGATAAGGCTAACTTCACTCAAAGTGCTCTGCAAATATAAAACTTTTAGTCTATATGCAAGCGCTCACAGGGACACACAAACCAAACTAGACATGTTAATGTTTCACCAAAAAATAATTAGCAATAAAAAAAACGTTGTGTAACATTCCAGCTGTTGAAAAATTATTATCATTATTCCTGCATAAGATAATGCAGATCCATATTTTAAAGTAAGGAAGTTTAAAGTCATTCAGGCTTCTTGGACTTGGACTGCACAGATAAAAAAAAAAAAAAAGATTGAACCTCAGGGTTCTGCTATAAATTATACTGACCACTAGATGTCACTGTTTACTGAATTTAAAGCCCCAAGATGCACAAAGGCTTTCACAAGGATTCGCCCATCCATCACCACGGTACACACACCTCCCCAAAATAAGTGTTGTAGCTTGTCCAGATACTGCAACACGCTTCCTGAGAAATGTTTGGTCAGTTAAATTATTTATTATGAACCCTCCAATAAACCTGAACGTTTTTTTTTTTTATATACTTTGAAGGGAAATTTCTAATGACTGGCACTGCAGAGGTAATAGTAACTAAATGCCAATAGTTGCAAAATGTTAAAGCTCTAAGGGTTTTGGTTTAAGGTCAAACTTATGCATAGATGCATCACTAATTTCTTTCAGAATGCTCTTCTTCCCAATCATCAATGTTAGGTTTCAAAACATGCTTATTTTTGTCTTCACATGCATTTATGACCAAAGGTTAATCAGATTTTTAAAAGCGGGTTTCAAACAGGTACACCCATGTGTTAATTGGCAAGATGAGTCCAGATACTTTGGTGAAAAGGGAAACAAAACAAAACAAAACAAAGTTTGGAATGGTTCTGGTTTGATTTGTGAATTTCAAAATAAAATCAGAACACAAAACAAAGAGGACTTTGGCCATCTTGTAGAACTAGCTGTCTGGAGTCTTAGGAAGGCGCGGTATGGAGCAGCGCTGCTTGTTTCAAGTAAAGCATGCCATGCAAGTAGTATTAGGTACAGAGCACACTGACGTGGATTGGCCTCAACGGGGGTTGTCAATGCGAATTGTGCAGTTTGTGCATTCACTGACACTCCCTCCTGAATCCAGACTGTATTTTCACAAGATGCAGCACAAACCCTTTCATCTAGACATGCACGATTCGAGGGAACCAGTCGAAGAGGAATCTTTTATAGTCAGATGTAAGATATGTTTACGGTCGTACTTGGGAGCTCTATGCCAGGGAACGGAGCTTGTTGTTTGCCTGCTATTAGCAACAAATAAACACCACGTTAACACAAATGCACAAATATCGGACATGACAAAGACATGATTGTCTAGACTTTGAAAATCCTCTCGCTAGTTTGACATAAACTTTAAACATAATCACATCAACACATGAGACTCGTGCCGTTTAGATTTACTTTAAAATGTGAGTCTGTTAAATGGTTAAAATAGTTTAAATCAAGGGTGAGAATAGAAGACCAGAAATATTTTTGACTGATCCTCCCAGTGAATACTGGACACAAATACTTAGGATTAATATTATTAGACTATTATGACCTTAACATGAATTAATGCTGTAAATATGTTGGATGCTATATGCCACAATCATGTTAGTAATTATCTTAAAAAAATAGATATTCTAACTCAAAGTGCGCGCCAACAAACAGGCTATGCTTCTCAGGATATTGAGCACATCACTTTTTTGTAAGTTAGGGGGTTGCAGCTGTCAGAGGATGCAGCATGAGTAGAGGTAGCGTATCTGTGGACATAAAACATGCAGTAACACAAAAATCAGTTTCCTGGGGGGGTATGGTTGATGGTGGGAGTGAGAAACAGCAGAATCGACAGCACGAAACACGTTCGCACAAATGAGAGCTGCACTTGGATTGTCTGCAGGAGTTCTAATACGGGATTTAAGCAACTAGGTCATTTCTAGTTATATTTGATGACGGTGTGGCAAATAAAAAAGGCACCTAACTGAATACATTTCAACAAGGTTATGTTTTCTATCGAGCTTTGAAAGGTCTCCTTACAAGGGAGCTCCAGTCCAGTGTGTCCGGTGGAGTTGCGTACGCAGGGTGGGGAGTGTCTTCCATCGGCCATGTCAGACTCTGCACACTGAGCCTCGCCATGAATCACAGCCAGACCCAAACGCAGACGTTCAGCGTAGGACTGAGCCCTGGGAATAATGAAAGCACAGTTAGTCACCATCATTGCAAATAAATCATTCAACTTTGATGGGCAAAACAAATGTCATTACTAAATGTTGGGGAGAGAGAGGTTGTGTGATTCGTTTCTCAACAGTTACCTCTTAGCTGCTGATGGGGACTTTGCTACGATGATGGCATTTCTGTAATCAGGAATCTAACAACAAAAAAGCAGGACAGATGTCGTTGTTTCAGTCAGGCAGATGTGCTTTTAAGGTGCGATTACCAAGCCAGACAGACCAAAGAGAATTATTACCTCTTCCTGGATGTACTGAATCAAGAAAGGGGAGGCACGCAAGTTGTCCACTGGAAAGCTGAAGAATCCCTGGATTTCCTTCTGATGCAAGTCCATGGTGATGATGTGTGTTATTCCTTTGGGGGGGGGGGAGGCAGAAACAAAGCATAGATTTGCTGCATCTTACTACTATGACATTAATATTCTGTGTGAACATGATGGCGATGGATAAAGAGACTTAATGGTGCCTTTATTTTTTGGTTTCCTCACCTGCTTTCGCCAACATCGACGCCAGCAACTTGCTCACGATTGAGCCCCTCTTTCTCATCTTGCACTGTTTGCTGTAGGGAAAGTAAGGAATGACTCCAATGATATTCTTGGCGCAAGATGTCTTGAGGGCGTAGGCCATAACCAGCAGCTCCATGATGGCTGTGTTGACATCTCTGTGGCAAAAAATAAATAAAAGACTTGAGTATCAGTTGCAAAGGATTTCCAGAACTGGCCACAGATATAAATATTTATACTTCGCACGAATAATCTAAATCTACAAAACAATGAGTAACCAAAACAATCTAGTGGAAGAAAATGTGGTAAAGTACCGGAAAGTAGCCCCCCCCCCCCCACCACACACACACACACACACACACACAACCAAATGAAACGTGGCGGGAGAGCTTGGCATGTTGCAACAAAGACCCAATAAATTATAATACGGATCCAGTGAAAAGGTTGGACCAAGGATTCTTTTCTCATTATTCAAGATAGTGGCGCTTTAATTTGAATAAGACGTTTGTATACTTGACTAAACAGAAATGCGGGACTATCATTTACTCACCGAGGTATTGTCTGGATGATGAAGATGGTTTGTCCACGAACAGATTCTTTTACATCCACTCTAGTTTCTATTGTGAGGAAACAAATGATGCATTCTGTTAATTTTGCAATTTCAACTTCATATCTTGAAGGCTTTTTCTTTGTTTTCTGTGACTTTGAACATCGAGTCAACACACATCTGAGCAAATATTAGTGTCAACAAAGCAATGTGAACAATAGAATACTATCTTTGTGGCTTTTTGTAGATTTAACATTCAGAATCTCAATTTTTTAAAGTTACCTAGGTACATTAAAATTACCACATTTTGAGTCATTTCCTGCCGTTTGTAATACATTGCGTATTATAGAACTTGTACACTAATTCTGGACCAGTGGCGTGCGGTTCACTTCATGGCTGGGGAGGCACTGGCTTCATCACAATTAGATTTACAAACTGATGAACCCTACAGAGTATTTCACACTCCATTTGATTGGCAGCAATTAACAGTTTGGATTAAAAATCTCACATCAGCATTCTTTATTCATAGCAAGCACACATAAAAAACACATTGAATTATAAATAAAAAAAAACGTTATGGCCTTGCTTTTACTTGTAAATAAAGTCCAGCCCCTGACCGCACATCACCGTCTTAAACAGTAAAATTAACACTTTTACTGAGCCTCTAAAATGACAAGCTACTCACCTCCATTAGACTCCTGAAAGACCACCGACTTGCCCAGTTCAACTCCCAGCCTTCTGTAAAACAAGAGCATACCATTTCAAACATAGTCTAACCACCTAGAGACGTACAGCTGGAGGCAGGATTAATAAACCTCTCCTGTATATTAGAACTTTGTTTCAACATATCAAACAACAATCCTTACCTACAGTGACAAAAACATTACAAGGCCAAAAACCAATAATGGACGCCATTGCATTAAAAACAGAAATAATTCTGCAGTGAAAGTCACTGCTTCCCGAAATTCAGATTGGAGAACATGAAGTCCACATCCCACACTAAATGGATGGATGATTACACTCTTCTAACTTGTACGACGGTTCTGCTGTCCGCGTCATTTGGCTAGTAAGCTAAATATGTGTATATATAACCCTTCAAGAACAAACTTTGGGATGCTGCTGCTTAACTATATATATATGAAGGTTAACAGTTTAAATGTCTCTATATGCCTCGTGTATTACAATCAGCATGCAGCGACTAGCGCCAGCACGAGAACAACACGAGACAACGTTCCACTCACTCTGTGATCTTCTTGGCCAACTCTGTGGATGCTACAGAGGAGTTCGCAGAAAATACACGATAGCCACTTTTAGGGACGTTCATTCTGTGACTTTCTCGTTAATTTCCCAATCCCAGACGTCGGTAAACAGCGGTATGCGTTCTATCACCCACCGGCCGCTTGTTTGTGATGTTCTTTTCGTTAGCTTACTAGCTAGCAAATCCGAGCCTTGGCACCAGCCTGCTCAATGAGACAATGTGTCCTTTAAATAAACAAATCAAGCTAAAGTTTACCTATCAAACAATCATTTATCAAAGTATTTATTCTCCTGATTATCCGACAGCTCGCTTAAATACGTCTGACATATGCTACTTGCCGTTTCACCGACAACACTAACAACTACGGAAGCCGTTAAGACACAAACCTCTCAGCTCTGGTTTGAGTAACACGTGTCGAAGTGGGCGTGACTTAAGCCTCAGGATAAGCGCTTTTGTATTTCGATTTTTAGATTTTTAGGAATCGACAGTTTTAGACCTTGATGACACGGGGAGGCAGGATTTGCAAATGTAAATTTAGATTTACATTTAAATCTAAATGTAGTTGTGTCAGTGAGACTGATATTGCTATGAATAATTACATTGAGGAGCGCTGCAAAAAACAGTAACAAAAACAGTAACCTAAATTACTGTGAAAGTGACGTATGGCTTTTGCCTCACCCTCCCCATATGATTAACCTTTCTGGTATAGTATTTGTTTATTAGGACATATGATTGGGTTACCTGCTGAGGCCATTCCACCTTCTGAATCATGATGATGATGATGATGATGATGATGCAGAGACACATGCGTGGTGCATTCAACTGTGTCATATTCTATTCTGTGGCTCTTAGCATCGTGATCAGAAGAAAATCGTATTTAAGCAGCTGTCTCCCTAAAGCTATGTATAAATATTCTGATTATAGATCCTTGCTTATTTTCAGACGTGGAAACACTTGAACCTATTTAATTACCCCTGACCTCTGAACTGTTTGTCAGCTCACAGTCAGGAGGAATGGCCTCCGCATCTTAATCATCTTCCTTTCGAGCACAAATCATGACATTATTTCAGTAATTTCAAGTAATAACACAGACTGTGGTCATATTTATGTTGGCCGTAATTATTAGCCCTGATCAAGCAAGGAGCAGCAGTCAGATAAATGTTATTATTCAAAAATAAATCTTTATTATTTAGGTAAATAATGTTATTTACCTAAATAACATTATTTAGGGGGGGGGGGGGGGGGGGGACTTAGATTTTAGGACATTTACTGATTTTGTATACTACTGTGCCCTGCGATGAACTGGCGGCTTGTCCAGGGTGTGCTCCGCCTCTCGCCCATTGACTGCTGAGATTGGCTCCAGCTTGGCCTGCGACCCGGTGACGGAATAAGCGGTTGGAAAATGAATGAATGAATGAATACTACTGTTTCCTTCTTTTATGTGATTTGCAACTTTTGACCCAAAAGCAATTCCCTTTCAATCTCAGAAGCTTATCTATCCGTCGGTGTTGATCTCCAACTATTGACAGACACTACGCGCAGCAAAAGGGTTTATTTGATTCACATGTGACAGGAGTAAACATTTGTGTTCCATTGATCCTGGAGACTTTCCATTTGAGCCGCTGACATTCAAAGGTTTTACATACATTGTCATGGTCATTTGTTGCTTGGTGCAACATCTCTTAATTTGTATAAAAATGATTTAATTGATAAATAGTGAATGACATATGACTTTATGTATGGTATTTCTGAATTTGAGCATCATTTTATGATAATGTGAATATGTATTTCATGCCACATGCTCCAGCCTTCCAGCTATTTAAAAGTACACTATTAGATGGTTTATGTGTAACTATGAAAAGTAGCCATAAAATGCCAATCTTGCCGTGACTTTTTCAAAAAATCAAACATGTTTCCTTAAATACTTATACACAAACATAGAATTTATGAAGTTATTTATATATTTTCCTCATCACTTTCTGTCTCCTGCTGCATGAGGCACTCTCTTAACATTTTGTCCTGACCAGCCATTGCCGATACATTCATGGATCTTCCTTCTTTCAAAATGGTCAAGTGAAAACTCAAGCTATAAAGGATTGATTAAAGCATTAATGAAATGATCATTATAAATTCTGAAATGACACAATTGCATATGTCAATAATTACTGTAGATAACCCAAAATCTGCTTGACTGACATACAAGGTAAATGATATGTTTATAAAGCTGTCGTTGATGTGGCTTAACTCTGTACAGCTTTCAAAAATGAGGACATTTCCAAACATAATTTGCCCGATGTCATTTTATTCTCTGTTAATAATTGTAATTAACTTACCATGAAAAGCTACATTACTATAATTGTCCAGTAGATGTCGATACGCATTGGTCCTGATCCACTGAGTGACGGTCTTATTTGGTAGCTATGTGTTAAATAAATGGTTTTTTATCAAGTTTCATGTTTAGCTTTTGGGCCATGTGCATTTCACTTTAGTACATTGAAACTTTTTATTGTTATTATTGTTCATTGATTCTGTGCTCTTTATGTGTTTATTACAGTGAAAATGACAGTTTGTTCCAGTATAAAGTATTAAATCCAATATTCGATTCCCTACTGAATCGTCCCTTTTTTTAAATGAAATAAATGCAATTATGCTAAACATTTGGGAACAAACTGGCAAACATAATTTTTTCTTTTTTTTTTTTACAAATGTTAACAGTAGAATAAAGGGCAGGGGGCGGTCGGTCTCCAAAAATTCCCTCTATTAGGGCTGATAACACATTTCCAAACTACAACAAAGAATTTACAAATGTTTTCTGTGTGGGTCTGGCAAGCAAAAAAACATTATGAAACATTAAAAAAGTGTTTGGATTCCTCTGACGAAACATAAACCAATGCGAGCGGAGCATTTTGATTTATAATTATTGGCCAAGTCTCCATGTTTGTCCGATCAGCTACACCCTCATCTGACCCTTCCTATCTGATACCGACCAGGCAGCGTCATGATTAAGCTTGAAAATATTCACAGACTTAATAAATAACTATGTATTTACTTTGGTGCTGTTGAGTAAGGCTGTTTACAAAAGCCATTTTCCGAGATATTTGGATAATCCAGAAGTGATATATATGTCAGGCTTCAGCACAGTTTCTTTCTTACTCCATTGTTAACGAATCACTTTCAGGGACTCTGTAAATGTTTAACATGAATCCGTATGCTGCCGGCTCCTACTGTACGTTGTACCTCTGCTATAAAGCAGTATAATCACTTCATTCCTTACCATTGCCACATTTGACACATTTTTTGCTCATCCTATGTTTGCTGACAGTTTCCTTCATAACTTTAGCTGCTTACCCAGCACACAATATACCACACAAACACCCTTCTTGAGTAATCAACCGTGAATAAAGAAGTGCGATATAAACTCCCTTGGTAAATACTTCCACACCCAAGGTAGAAAATATATGTGTGTCTCTTGATGGTATGCACACATAATGAAAAACATTATATAGCCTATAGATATGGGTTGCACGATTCTACCTTTTCAATCAGAAGTATTTTTACACTCAAAGTGTTTTTGCATTCACAGGGGCTTTGTGAAGAATTCGATTGTTACATGTTAATCTCCTGATTGGTCTGGGTTGGTGACAACGGAGAGAAGACAGTCAGGGCATGCCCCCTTTATCTCTTTTTAAGCTTATTATCTTACAGTTCCTCATACTCGAACATGGCACGCATTGCATGTCTGACTGATTTGTGGTTGTTTTTTTTATCCTATCATATTTCCATCAAATTCCGACCGCAAAGGTGAGGTGGGTAGAGTGAGGACGAAGGGGAGGGAACAAAGAGTGTAAGAGAGAGCGTTCGCAGGCCCCTCCTCAGATGCTACGAGCGTTTCTCGTGGGTTTGTTTTGTTCTTCACTCACACTCTCACTCAGCAGAGACTCCGCGGTGGAGAAAACCTTCTTCTGTCGCCAAGAAAGAAAGCATAAACAAGAAAGAGAGGTAGGACAATATAGTGTGTGTGTGTGTGTGTGTGTGGGGGGGGTATACTCTCATCATTTTGCACAACCTCACCCCAATTGCGTGCCCAGATGGCAATGCCAAAGCAACAGGGAGGGCTGGTCCTCCAAGAGCAACCATGCCCTCTGACGGACAAGGACATATTGATGATTCAAGAGTCCTGGATGGAAGTCTACAAGAACCACGCGGCCAACGGACAAGTGATACTACTCAGGTGTGGGCTTTGACTTGATCTCTTTGATGGTTTATGTTTTGGGAATCCAAACATTGGTTGCAGGTGGAGTTGGTTTGCTTGAAGATGGTTGTATGATTTCCACATGAGAATATGGTGGAGAGGTGCAAATCCGGTGACATGTATTTACTGATCAGCTGGGGCAAATTGTGCCTTACTCACCAATCGAAGGCGAATAAAATCTGAGTTTATATGTTCGTCCATTAGAACGAGCATGTCGAGTCAAGTTTATTTCAGCGCCAAAGGCGCTTTACAGGAAGAGCTGGTTTATGCCAAAGATGACGTTAGTGAAATTCATTCATTAATTCAACAATAATTTTAAGAGAGGAAGGAGGGGTGGGGAAAGTGAGTAATGAGGAGTCCCCCGGTTGTTTAGCAGTACAACAATGTTGCATGTACTTCTCAGAATTGGGCTCTCTTTCTCTCTGCAGGTTTTTTGAAGAGTTCCCCAATGCCAAGAAGTTTTTCTCTAACTTCAAGGACATGAAGCAATCCGATCTGGAGAGGAGCAAGTCGCTGATCGCGCACGGTATAAGAGTCATGAATTTCCTCAACGATGTGATTACAAACTTTGATGACACAGAGCATGTGGCCACAAAGCTGAGAGACCTGGGCAAGAGCCATGCAGTCCAGCACAACGTGGAGCATATTTACTTTGAGGTAAAGTTGTGTATGCAGATAACAAAAGAAGTGACCGGAGCACACTCTCAGGCTTTAACTTTAAAGAATGAATGTGTGTGCATTTTGATAAAACTTCAGCGGGTAGAAAGTCGATTTTTTAACTATTACTGCCATCGGTTACTGGACCCAGAAGTTGCAGTGAGGAAAGCATCACCTCACTAGGCTGAGAAAATAAAATGTTGTTTTTGGGCAATAATACTAATAATATTATTCATTCATTTCCAGGCTTGAGAGAAGGGTCAGGTTGGCTGTCTTCTTGTCTTAAAGCTAAGATAACCAGTGGCTTGCTGTATAGCTTCAAGACATGGCAACTAGTGAATTAAAACTCCCCAGAATGTCAGACCATCAATTTAGTAATTATTGTGTTTTGTTGTGTCTTACGCAGAACCTCTCTAATGTGATACTGGCTGTCCTGAAGGAAGCGTTTTCCGAGGTTGTGACATCAGAGGTGGCTGATGCGTGGACGAAACTCTTCAATAATCTCTGCATCGCTGTCAAACGCGTGTATGAAGATTTAGGCTGGATTAAACTTCTAGAGTCACCTTCAAAGTAGAACAAAGTTAACAGGATTAAAAGTTATTTATATTAACTTTTAATTCAGTTTTTAAACTGGGAAATACTGGGAAACAGTTCACATAAATTTACAATATGATTTCGTACATAATTCAGTAATTCACTGCTGTAACATTCAAACTTCTTCTTGTATACATGCTTTGTAATTTTCTGACAAAACTCTACGTTATGATGATTGCTATCTTTGGTATTATGTTATTTCATACTATACAGAATTGATAAATCAATATACAAAATGTGCCTACCAAACCACGGCTTTTTGAATATTCTAATTTTAACTCATGTAAATTTACAATAGAAAATAAATATTTATATACATGCCTTCAAGTTATTAAGATGTATACCTTTTATCAACCAAAAGTCACTATTGCAATGGTGGAATTGGTTAATTGCATTAGAAAACATACTTCTTCTTTTTATGTCATCAAATAAAAGCCCTATACGATTTGTGCTCACAGCTCAAATGTTACGTTCAATATATTTTCCTGAAATATGCCGCAAGACAACGGTGTACTTTGTCATTTTACATAATTATATCCCAAGCAATACAGCAGCCAGAACAATAACTTGTCGACATTGTGAATGGCTAGGAATATAATCTAGTCTTGTTATTCTTAAATCTTCACTCGAACAATGGTTAAACCAATCATATAGAATTAACAACAAATTGTGGGTCTTTGCAATGTGTTTTATAACAATCTGTATATCAAATAAAGATTTTGAGAATAAAAATGCTACTTACGTCTCATTTTAATTCACTCCTATTTGGGACTGCAATCAACAATCAACATGTTCATGTTCAAATATGCTATTATGACATGTTTTATAAACCAATATCAGTGGGTCATTTTAATTACAATACATCAAAGTTACGACAGCTAAATGATTGATGTTCAACGTAAACAAATTCACAAGCAGAAGTCGGACATGAACCGGCATGAAAAGAAAAGAAACTGCAAAAAAACACGTCACACCAGAAGTGTAAAATGAGTAAAGTGAGAGGTCTCTTTAGGTCTCATGCAAAGCATGTGGGAAATGTCACTGAACGCTGCCCAACTGTTTTTGGACAGTATCATCTTTGATAGAATGAAAGCTGATTAAAACTGGACCAATTCTCTGTCACTCCTGTTTGCAATCTTTTGTAGTCTTAATTTCTTTTCCCACAGTGTAATTATCATGTCAGTTTCCGGGTGTTGGCTTGTAGCAGGAGCCGTCAAACCCTTGAGATCAGAGCAGCTGGTCCAGCACTGGTCCCATCATCAACTGTAAACTTCATCTTAGTAAATGAAAAGTCATTTTTCAGGAAGTGTTTTGATTCTGTTTTGCTAGAACAAAATTATTTGTTTTGCAAATAATTTGCAAGGCGGTTTAGTCCTACTGGCGAGAGCCAACCCCCCCCACCCCTGGGTCGAGCTAATCCTCCAAGATAATCTCCCCCAATCACTAGTCAGAGCTAAAAGAGAAGACAAATAGGAATAGTCAAGACGGTTATACCAAAAACTCTCCCTATAACAACCCAAGCCTTTTGATGGGAGAGGTCTCAGCCCTCTGAACCACTATAGGTCCCTAAGGACGGGGGGGTCCTTGGGGTTGAGCCATGTGCACCACCATGGCCGTCCTCACCACCATTGCGCTCGTCCTGTGGCAGAGATTCTCCGCCAAGATCAAGCCGTGAGTATTAATTGTGAACAGGTGGATTTTCACAGGAAGAGAGTAGAAAGTGTGTTTTCGGAGGATGTCATAGAAACTTCACATAGAGTTTCTTAGCAACGGTGTTATTGCTAGACAGCTTTGCATATACATTTGCAATTCTACTTATTCCTCTTATTCTATTTTCCATATAATAAATTATATTCAAAATTATATGCGGAACACTCCACTCCGCTCAGGTCTGCCCTGGGTCTGCCCTGCTCACCCTTCTCTATCTCATTCCCGGAGTGGGATTCGATACCAGTGCCCGTTTTGACGGTTTAATTAATGCTGCCAACTATGTGTGAGGAAACCCCGCCCCAAACTGCAGCAATAACAAAAACCTTTGATCCTCAAGCTTCCAAACACATTTCTCTCCATACCCCCCCCCCCCCCCCCCTTTTCCCTTCTCATACAGCTTCTGATTTGGCAATTCCCCACACAGTGATATGACAGGCATGATCGGACCAAAATACGCCATCGCAATTGTTTTATTGTTTTTTTAAGTGCTCGTTCGTGCCCAAACCCGCTACTGCTTTCCAGGCTACTATCTCTGATCTAACCCCATCTCGCTGCCACCAGCCCCTGTTAAGGCACAACAGATGAACAATCCCTCATGACTACAGCGATATGGCAAGAGCAAGTTGATTATGAGCAAATAAACAGATGACTGTGCGCTCAAGGACACTGTGATGTTGAAGCTGACGCTTCGTTATGTTGTATTATCTGTCACAGGCAGAACGTGAATGCTGAGAACGACGTGCCATATATGAAGAGCAACGCAGCAGCTCAGTCTCAGGAATGACATCAGTGAGCAGAACGGGGTAAGGATATCATTTCAAAGAGAACAAACTGAGTGGGTCACATCAGATCCGAGGCTCCGTGTTGTTTCTGTAAGCAGCAGAGCTCCAGATATCCTGAATCACAGCACTAAAATATTTGGAAAATTAAAAACTTCTCAAACTTTTTGTTTTGTGTGTCTGGATGCCATGTGTGAAGGAGGTTGTGTAACGTGCATCACAAACAGATGGAATTTAACTACAATTTTAGACAGAAAACTGGAGCACAAAGGCAGTGCTCATGTAGCATTTGGTAATACACAACTCTGAAAGAATATATTTTAAGGTATATACAGTGACCTTTTCTCCCACTCATGTGGAATGAAAGAAATCGTCCTCCAAGGGGTCCGGTCCTCGTCAGAGGACTGTGTGAGCTGGTGTTGAGGAGACTCGCCAAGCACTCAAAGCCACGCCAGCCGGAACGTCCAACCTGCTAACTCGGGTGAAGCATGCAGCAGAATAACCGGTTTACTGCATAACAGCCAACGCCCGCTATCGGCTCTGTGATCTGTGCACATTGTGAATGGCTAGGAATATATTTATAAAGTGTAAAATAAAGCCTTCATGATTCAAAATCATGAAGGCGAATTGCATTACCCCAGGTGCTCGCTATATGAATATATATATATATTCTGGATTTAGAGCATTTCTGGCAGAGCTGTGTGAGACAGAAATGACGGACGCTGTCCTGCAGCATCTGTTTGCTATTTTGTCCAAATACTGTCACAGGTATTTAATGTAAGTGTTTTGGAAATGCATTAACCTGTGGAGAAAGGGTAAAATATGGGACCTTTAAGGGTGCATGGGAGTTTTCCCAACCAGTCTACATGTGTTTTGTGGACTTGAACAAGGCATTCGACTGTGTCCCTTGGGGAGTCCTGTGGGGAGGTCTCCAATCTTTGTATTTTTGTCAGAATTATTTTTCTAAATTCAATCAAACCATGAACTGCAAATTAAAAATGAAATTCTGTATATTAACGCCAATGCTGAGAAAGACAGCAAGTAAAAAAGAGACAGAAAAATATCCATGACAGCTGTGTGTGTGTTGGTGTGTGTGTGTGTGTGTGTGTGTGTGTGCGCGTGCATGTCTGTGTTAGGTTAGGTTTACAGAAGGGGCTCCAGACAATGGGGAGAAAGTGGAGCATGTTACAGAAGCACAGATGCATAAAGAGCGAGGATGGTTGCCCCACATTATAAAAAACATGACCACTCTACAACCATGTACTTAACGCAGCTGCAAGACACCTTCATATAAAGTAATAAATATCTGACTGTTGTTCTTGTAGGTCACAGGTCGTTGGTGTCTTATCTGTCATTTGTCATGGAAATGATTTCTATCTAGGCAAGTGTTTCCAAGCGTTACAGTAATCTTTTATGAATTTGTTTATTTTATTTTTTTGGCTCCATCAGTCATGACTTGCATGCCATCTTTTCCTCCCATTGTCATTGTGCCCCCCCCCCCCCCCCCCGCAGCCGCGAGCTGATGCCAGATAGGCCGTAATCTCAAGTCCAGTGACCGTGCAGGTGAGCTCTCTCGATTGATAATGAACCAAGAAAACAAAGAGAACTTGGCGAAAAGTGGATCAACTTGTATTTCCTTTATTCAACTTAGAACCAACAGAGACTGCTTTGCTTATTTATCTTCTCTGTTTTTCCGTGTCTTCGTACTATCAAGACAAATTTATATTATTGGTATCAGTTTCTACCATCAATCAGATCGGCCTCATGTGAATTTGACATTCCACGAGACTCCTGCCGTCCGTCCTTATCTGTTCAGCAGATGTTCTTATCATTGACACAAGAAACAAAAAATTATGTGCACCTTTGTTTTCAATGCATGTAATGATTTGTGTTGAAAGCCAATGTGCAGGAATTATTTTACTTATTTTAGATCTCAAAAGTAACCAATATCCTGTTGAATGGTGAATTCAAATCATGAATTCTGTTTCGCAGGTTATGGCCCTTCTGCAAACCCTTTAAAGGTGCGATGTTCACAAACCGACTCCTACTACTGTACTTTCGGCTTGTCCCGTGAGGGCACGCCACAGAAAACCAACTTTCTCCACTTCACCCTGTCCTTTGCATCGTCCTCCCCAACACCAGCCACTCTCATGTCCTCCCTCACTACGTCCATGTATCATCCTCTTAGGTTGACCTCTAGCCCTGTTCCCTGGCAGCTCCATCCTCAGCATCCTTCTACTGATATAGTGACGTGAGAAAAGCACCAAAGCGACTGAGAAAAACTGCAACTAGAACTAATTCTATTCTATTCCATTATTATTATTATGATTTTACACGTTTAAGCTCTGGTACCACCTGCTGGTAAAAGTATTTACATTCACATTTCAAGCATACATTTGTCAATGGACCGTTGAAACCACAAAGCAACCATGGACGTCGTCTGTCGCGTTTCCTTGACAAAAAAAAACTACTCTTCCCACAATGCACTGTGGCCAGTAACCCGGAAATCTTTGTCTCGAATGTTAGAACGTTTATGTTGTTACAGTTGTGCTTCAGGTATTGGATTTGCCTTTTGTTCCAAGCGCACTGTAAAGGTAAAACTTTGTCACGACATCTATTATCTTTGTTTTTGGAACATTCAATTGTTGATTGTTGGTGATGAACAGCGCGATACGACATTGTTAGTCATTACTGAATGTAAGTCATAATTTTCCCCGAATCATTTGGATAAATGTGATTGTTTCAGCTCACTTTATCGCTTTAAGGAATTAAGGCACACTAATTAATTCGCTTATTTTGTGTTGGGCAACCAACACAATCCACATCTGAGCTGCTCAGATTTGTGCCAGATTCATTCATGCCCATGTGCAGCAATAAACCTAAACAAATTAGATTTAGAGCAAAGAGTGGAAATGAGATGTTTTATTTATTTATTCATCCTGTCTTTACAAAAGGTAGAGCTCGTGACCCGATTGTCTAGTGATGATCGGGAAACTGAGCTATCTTGAAGGAGGCTTCTTTCTCTTTTGGGTGCCCTTCTAGTGTTCATGAAATTTCTAGAAACAAGCATCTCAAAGGGTAATAAATAATTCCAAATTGTTCTCTCTCCAGCTCTTCTGCCACTGATGACTTCCTCAGTATGTTAGCAGAGGACGAAAAGAGGGACGAGGATGACACTGAGGTATGTAAACTTGTGAAAGATGTGAAAAGTATATGTATAATATTGTACTGTTAATTAGATTTTTTCTTCTTTTTAAAGGACTCTGAGGTGTCGGCAGCAGATCCTGCTGACATCATGAAGAACTTAATGGTAGTGATTTGTAGCTTTCTGTGCAAGGCGTCTGAGCCACTCGGAGTGCTAATAGTTTACCTTCATCCTTGCACAGGAAATGGATGGTTTGGAGGAAGAACTTTTTCCATCGAAGAAAAAGCCAAGTTCGGCTCCAGCACAAACAAAATCATTTAAGAAAGGGCAAACAAAAGACTCGTTTGAAAGTCACGTCCGACCGGACGGAGCAGGTAAGTCCGTGCAGAAGGGGTTTGGGCATAAATGATTTTCTCATTAGTAGCTGCACTTTGAAGTTGGCATTAATGGAAGCAATCCGAGAGAACTATGTCTCCCCTCCTCTCCACTCGCGTGAAGCCACTACAGAAGGGAGGAAGCCAAACTCTGCACCGTCATTTACGGCGCGTAAGAAGTTCACCGTCTCTGGTGAGTCGGCCTCAAATAAGGAGCTTTGTTTACCTCAACAGCAGTTTGCTAATAACTTTATTTTTTTCTCTCTCAATCTGCTGAGATTGCGGTTTTATTCGAACACCTCACACTAAAAGTTCACTTAGTTTAATGAATATGATTTTGACCTCCTTTTGGTTAAATAATATTTGTTATTAGTTTCCTTTGTATTCGTAAGCAACCTAAACTGGAGAGCTGCATGTATGATATTGATGGTACGACCCCCAAAAATAGTGTTTAGTGAACTAGAATTGAGCACATCTTTACATTTTCTGTACGTGCTGCCAAAATAAGATGAGCTATCCCGACCCGATGCCTCTTTGCGGCTTCATAGTCCTTCATATCCAAAAAAAGCAGCATAAAAGGAATCTTCATTTCCACTGCGGATCTAGATGACCTGCTGGACGATGAACTCGATGACTTGCTTGCAGATGAAGACCAGCGATATTCTAGGTCC
Source organism: Brachionichthys hirsutus (assembly GCF_040956055.1). NCBI lineage: Eukaryota > Metazoa > Chordata > Actinopteri > Lophiiformes > Brachionichthyidae > Brachionichthys > Brachionichthys hirsutus. The sequence continues at coordinate 4,870,394 of NC_090912.1, forward strand.
GGCACTCAGCCGGACAAACCTGGAAAATCAGTGCCGACCGTAACAACACAAACACGTAAACCTCAAGTTGATCCCTAGATCTTTATTTCGATGCATTTTCATGCAATCAAATACTTGACTCCTGTATGCATTTGTCTTTGACAGCTAAGGCCACAAAGAATGAAGGTGATGTTACATTTGATGACGTAGTGGATGACTTTATGGATCCCCTTGGATTAGACGATGATAAAAGAAATTCCAAGAAGAAAGACTCTGCACTTTGGCCCAATGAGGAAAGGTGCTACATGTTTTTGTGCTCTCACTGCCTCTCTCTAATCACTGGGTTTTTATTTATTTTTTACTTCTAATGCTCAAATGATGAATAATTTCTGCCTTAGTAGACTAAAATCAAACATCGACACTGTCTTCATAAAGCAGCGCCTCTCATCTGAAGGTCTACCTGTTCTTTTGTTTGCCTTTGCTTTGCCTGTTTTTGCAAGTGCAACTTTCCCTGCCCTAATTAGTATCTTAACAAGGTATATCTGGTCATGCCCCCCCCCCCCCCTCCCCCCATTTTCCTCTTGTTTTGCATCGTCTCAGCCGTGAGCCCCCTCAGAGAACTCAAACTAAGCTGCACATGATTCTGGAGAGTTTCACTTCCCCCAGTCTTCTCGAGCGATCTCTGATGGGTGAGAGGAAGAACCCGCCGTTGTCTCAAGAGAAGCATCAACAAGACGTCGAAGGTAAATGGAGCATCTCAACACTCTGATTTGCACGTGCGATTTTTCCAAGAATAAGCATTTGAACGTTTCTTGATTAATTTGTCATGATGCTTTTAGAGGATGACTTCACATTTGGCACCTATCAGCCCACTCTGGCATCCAAACCTGAGGGACGACCCTCTCGCAGACAGCTTGTAAGGTGGGTGTGTGCAGTCATCTCGGTTTTGCAGCCTTATTTTTACTCGCATTGCAAAATGATACATTATCTTTTTCTTTCTAATTAGCAGATTTTCTGCAGAGGATGACCGTTCCTCTATTCCAGAGACGAAATCCAAACCCACCACCCCAGCCTCCTCTCGACAACGACGCTCAGCTGACTGGCTCGGCCTCAAAACAAATGACGACGACCTGTTTTTAGAGACCGATGGCACCGGGTCCAAGACAAAAGCGGAGTCTCCAAAGCATCCTTCCTCGGCTTCATTAGAGCGAAAACCCTCTCTGACTGGCGGCCATGCTGTATTTACCGCGGCCTCAGAAACCCCACCCTCAGCTGATGAACCTGCCGCGCAAGCCAAGCTGGAGGTGTCTAAAAGAGGACAAGAGGAAGATGGCTGGTTGACAGCAGCTCTTCAAAGGAAGAAGGCTCTGGCAGTGCCAAACTCTGAGGCAGAAACATCCATCAAGGAAGATCACTCAGGGCGGGGGAAAGAGGTCGATCTGGATTTGATTGTTAGGTACTGAAGAAGGTGGACGCACAACAACTCAGGCACGTCGGATTTAGATTGTTCTTCTGATCGGATTCATAATTTGCTTTACTTTTTAGTAAACCAGTCACTTCGCAAGCTCCCAGGTTCAGAGAGGCCACAGCTGCCACAGAGACCAGGTAAGGCGTTTGTTGCATAAAGCCATGCACTATAAGGGACTTATATTAGTTCACTTTCACTTTGTTTTTCTTGCAGTAACGGGTTTTCTGGAAACCACAGCCCCACTGCTCATTCCTCTCCTGTCAGAGAGAAGAGGAGCAAGCAAGGTATCGGCAGAATAGAGGGCCTGTCACCACATTCCACCTGCGTGAATCTTACATATATTATTCTACAGATTGATTTACTGCGACAGGATACGACTGGAACCTCCACAAACGGGGCTAAAACAAGACAAACAAAACCGCTAGGCACTGAAAGAGTTTTCTAGCTGCTTCTCAGATTCTGGGATAAATACATCTGACAAATCAGAGCATTTTCACTTTACTTTTTTTGGGGGGTCATATTAGAACGTGAGTCATTATGGTAGAGGTGTGTCGTGGTCTTTTTCAGTCACTGGGATGTCTTAATCTCTGGATACAATTGTTCTCGTTTCAGTATTGCTTTGTAACCTACTGGTTACCGGTCAGTATGATTCCTTACAGCAACTCATGCATATTTTCCTTCTAGCAGTTCCCCAGCAAAATGAGATACAAAATTCACCTTCTGCTGTCCCACAGGTATTTGGGCTTTTCTGCACAATTGGTTGATCAATATGTGGGATGCCGTGTTTTTATGTCTTTTGTAATCTCTTCTGTATCTGGTGAAAAGGTGACGCTTCCAGCCGACAGTCTGCCACAGCTGTTTCTACAACAGGAGGTCAGGAACAAAAAAATATATCTTAGTCAAAATAAACCAACCCATTTATCATTCCATTTGTCCGTGACTTTTCTTTTCCTGACGGTGATGCAGTCTCAGTTGCCGGGTGTGGGCAAAGTCGGGGATGCAGGAGTCACACAGACATGCAGAGAGAAAGATCAGCCACCTGGGGATGATCAAACTTTACAGGCTCGTATCATCCAGCTGGAGGGACAGGTATGACGGAGAAGCGTGTCTGCTGTTTTCAAAAAAAGGAATAATAACCTTCTGTGTTGTGTTTTTGGCCCAGTTGAAGACCCTTCACCTGGAGCGAGACCAAAACCAATTGTTGGAGAGTGTCCACCAGCATCATAAAAAGGATAAGGAGCTTATGGAGAATGCACACAAGTAAGTCAGACCACACACACACACACCCTCCTTTGTTTTTGAATAACAACAGTACTTTGTGAATAATCTGTGTACTTTGTGCAGCTCATTTGTATCTACATTGTTAAGGCATATTGCTCTGTGGTCTAGGGCTCGCGTGAAGTTGCTCGAAGAATCAGCAGCCCAGAGGGAAGCACAAGCACAGCGAGAGTGTGACGACTTAACGGAGCGCCTGGCAGCCGTAACGCAATCGGCTGAGCGGGAACGCTCGGAACTGCAAGCTCAGGGCCAGCGCAAACTGGCCCAGGCCCAGAAAGACAGAGACCAGGAGGTGGAGAGACTCCGGGAACTCCAGAGGTAAGCTAAAGAAGTCTTTCTCTGTAGTGAAGGTCATTCTACAACAAAGGATTTAACCAGCTGTTAGAATTGTCGGTAGTTGTCAACACGTATTTTTAGTTTTATTTGTCCAACTGTCTAGGAAATCTATATTGGAGATGAAGAAAGACCACGAGGATCAGATTCAGAGACTGAAGAAGGTAAAGGATGAGGAGATCGATGCAGTTACAAGTGCAACATCTCAGACCCGGTAGGGTTTCATCCAAGTTCATGAGTGTCATTAAAAATGATACATTATTCCTCAACAATCTTCTGTCTCTGCTATTTCTGTTTCCTGGTGCTCAGGTCGCTCACAGTGGTGATTGAGCAGATGGAGCAGTTCTCCGCCCGACTCGGAGAGCTTTCGTCTCGGGTGGAGAGCACACACGAGCACACGGCTCATGGCCTGGAGCAAGAGGCGCGGCGCAGAGACGAGCAGCTTCAACGTACGTCAAGACGCACAATTAAAATACAAGTAGGCCAAGGTCGAAGTCTTGTAATAGTCGCTCTGTAAACGTATCAGTGATGCAGGACCGCCTGGCCCAACAACAGAAAGCCATGGCAGAGGAGAGAGCACACCGCAAGGAGATCATTTCTCGGATGGACGCTCAGCTCAATGAGCAGCAGAGACAGCTTGAGAAGGTCCGGCCTTAAAAATAGACTTTGCTTAGCTGTATAGCAATGCCATGCAAGCACCTTATAAAGATGCGTTTACGCCTTTTAAAGACTGAAAACTACATTTTGCATGCCTCAGGAACGCTGGAAGGTGACAGCAGAGCAGGCCAAGGTAGAGTCTGCTCAAAGAGGACTGGAGGAAGAGCGACACGCCCTCACCATGCAGACCAGCATGGAAAGAGAGGAGCTGGATAGAGCAAAGGTGAGGCCGGCTGACGTCGGTGCCAGCGATGGACAATGGAGGTTATCCCATTGTCTTGTCTCCATCAGAGTGCATTATTGGAGGAGCAGAAGTCAGTGATGCAGCATTGTGCAGAGGAGAGGAGGAAGCTCGCAGCTGAGAGGGAACACTTCCACGCCATGGAGAAACAGAGGTACGAGAGGGCCGAGCGCGACGTCAACAGCCTCTTGGAGAAGAGAGAGGGCTCCATCATCAGTCTGGCGCAGGTGACGAGAGAAAAGGGTGTCATATTTGGTTTGGACACCCAGTTTTGTTTTCGTTTTTCAAAGCTACTCATTTCTTTCCTGTTTCCTTGTCTGGATACAAAAATAAATCTGGCTTTTCCCATTTACTTATAATCATATCTTGTAAAATATGCGTTCTATTCACTCGCCAAAAATCAGTCACAAAGGGGTCCGGTATGTACTATCATGAAAAATGTCTTCTGGATCGGATCCAGAATTAGGTCGAGAAAATGTTTTACATTTTAAGGTTTTTTTTAGCACTAAAACCCCATTTATTCAACAATCAGCTCAAAATACACATCAACGCCGATTCACTTTTACTTTTCATGGTTGGTGTATAAAGATACCAAGAACAATTTAGAACCTTTTGTTGAGGATCCAGATCACCATGTGGATGGTGTAAATCCAATTAGGAGGGAACGAGCTGCTTGGCAGAGTGCTTTTTTCATGGAACACATTCATTCATAAATCAGTCAGTTCTCTGGGTTACACAGGATCCCGAATGATTTAACACTGTAATTTGCTCCTGGTTCTCCCGTAGGAACAAGCTGACCTAAAACTTCGTGCTGCAGAGCTGAAACAAAAGGAGATTTTTGTGGCACGACAGACAGAGTCTCTGGAAAGATTAAGACAAGAACTGGACAGTGAGAAAGAGCGAATAAGCAGCTCAGCCTTGAGGTTCAGGACAAAAGCCCAAGAGGTGGAGGCCTTTAGCAAGGTAAGCCCACACCTCACAGGCCTGTGTGTAGGATGATTATACTCTGTATATTAAAAGACACTATTCAATGCAGCTTGCTGCAGAGAAGCATGAGGAAGGAGAACGAGCTCTGCAGAAGGCAAAACATGTAGAGGCGATGCATGAGGCAAGGCTGGCAAAAATCCATGCACAGGCGGAGCGCCTGAGGCAGCAGGAGCAACGGATTCTTAAGGTACTCGTCGCTTAGACAGAAGGTATGGAAAGAAAGCACAAACACCGTCATCATGCGATTTACCATTACAGGATCAAATTCAGCTCCGTGATCTGCAGGCCAGCGAGACACCAGTTAATTTTCTCCAGACTAGTTCAGCTATTTTACCAGGTGAGGTCGTCTGTTTAATATCTTAATTACATTTTTGACTAACCACACACGCGATGCAAAGGTAAGGGTTTGTGTCTGTAGACGCAGGTCCGGTGCTGCCAAACCCCGACCTGCGATCAACCACCTCTTCATTTAACATCGAGTCTCCAGCTCTTTTGGCTCTCTTGAAGTACAATACAGACAAGGTAAAAGGAAATCCACATCAGAACCATTTGACTCCATTTTTTTATTAATGCATACACCATCATGGAAGGCAGCAATATACGCGGCTACTATATTACACTAGAACTACATGTTGGTCCCAAATGACAATACTGGGACTGTTAAAAGAAAAATCTCAAGATAACACATTTGATTCCTCGACATGCTGCAAATGGAGTTTGGTAACCGTAGAGGATTTTATTGTTATACCATTTCTCCCAGTAGACTTTTCTTGTTTGAGGTCGTAATTTTATTTTCTCCGACACAGGACTCGGCGTACTTGGAAGATGAGCAGATCTTCTTGGACAATTTGAAGAAGTCCTTTTAGCAATTTTACAAACAGTCAACACAGTATCCCATGTGTTAGCAAGTAGGATTGATGTTACATTTCATATACTGAAGACTTGAATTTACTTCTATTAAATGTGTTTCACAAACTCTTTATTTTCTTTCATGTGCAAAGTCAAGTCAGTATTCTGTTATGGTGTCAGCTTCCTGGATCAGTCCACAGCTGGCAGTGTCCACTCCTCCACGGGTTTTAACTGAAAGTACAACGTACAATATTTAGCACTTCCTCATAACGTAATAGAAGCATAAGCTTTACTGGTCCTGCATCTCTATTCAAGCCTCAGGTTACCATGACTCCACATTACAGTTCAGACAGGGATAACTTGTATCATCACCGGCTTGACGTCAGCATTTGGCATCAATAATTACCTGTTCCAACTCCCCTCGGCTCTCACGGATCATCGCTCACCTTACAGACGCAAGGACCTGCAGGAGGAGAGGAGACGCCAACATCGAGATCAAAGTCTTCAAATCGTGCACACACAAAAAGCCGAACATTGAAACAATGATTCTCAGGACTGCCATTTCCATCGCCAGTTGTCGCATCGGACGGCACTTCCTATGCAGCAGTTTCATCACAGAGTCATCGTCCGACACCGAACAGAAGAGAAGCTGGTACGGACCTTTTCACCACGCTCCCATCTTTTCCATGGGAAATCCGGATCAACGTGGTCCGATGATCTTTGAATCTAAAAACAAACACTTCATTACTGATCGACACCGCGCAGCACGCAAGGAAGGTACACGTGGATCGTCTTCTGCGGGTCAGATACCATTTGTTTCCACACCTTATTGTTCAGACAGGGATAACAAAACTCATCATACTTTTGGAAAGGAATGACTGCGCGACGCATAAAGTCCATTTTACCTTTCATCTCAACGGGGAAACCTTTCTGCCGGGAAAACGATCCTCATTCCAGCCCAGCCAAGGCTACAGCTGCATAAATAAAGTATAACAATCATATAAAAAGCGTTTCGAATGTGTGCTCTATTTGCATAAAAGTACCAACGCATAGCTACTGGAGCCAGCACGTGTTGGCCTCGTTTTAGGACAGCTAGCAGCTAGCAGCTAGCAGAATTCAAGAGAAACCGGCACCAGACGTGCTCAGATGAGTCTCATTAATCACTGCTAGATGTTACCTGATTCACGTCGGCGGCCAGCCTGCATTAAAGTCTGCTTTCATCGCACTGTTCATGGCTCTGTCTGAGCCTCCCAGCAGACGTCCGGCCCGCAGAGCATGAGGGACAAGAAGACCGGAAGTCCGTCGCCTGAAAAGCCCAATGCAAAGCAAATGCTACGTCACGTCCGGCGTATACGATGATTGGGTGTGGTTAAAACGAACACGTAAATGTTTAGGCTGCTTCGAACGAGATTCCTCACCAATTTATCAATAAATATAAACCTTAAAATGAAATGTACCACTCGTTTTTAATCAAAGTGGAAAACAATATTTTATAATTGGCTGTACATCTCTGCAGTAGATGTAGACAAATGAAAGTCAAAATAAATAATTAGAGTAACATCTACCTTTGTTAATTATACATCGTAAGTGATGTATATGGAAATATATCAAGGCAAAAAAAAAAAAAAAGTCACACACTCGTAGAGAAGGACAGGTAAACTATGAAAGGTTGTAAATTGAGAACAGATCTCTACCCTCATAAATCAAGCACAATGAACGGCAGAAACCATATTTGGAGTCTGTTATCACAATTTATGTTATAGTGATGCAAACATCATAAACATTGTAGTTTAGTTCAGTGTACTTGGTCCAATCGGGTCCAGTCCTGTTCACTATCCTTATAAATGATATGTTACCAAATGTACAAAACTATTCAGTCGTGTAACTCTCTGACTCTCTAACTCTGGGTCTGCTCCTACCTGATTTGAGCTTTGTGCATAGAAGCAATAGTGGAAAAAAAGGAATCAGGTATCTGGAGGATCTCATGTGAAAGCGGCCCAAATAAGAATATTTGTGATTTGTGTTTTAGTCACTTTTCTCGCAGGTCAAAGTTTATTTGCATATAAATAAACACAGAAAAGCATGAAGTGAAAATGATGATTGGAAATGGGAACTTTGTGCTGCAGTAAATGGAATCTAAAATAAGAGTGTAAAAAGAATACAGAGAAACAAAGGCTGAATGAGAATGATTTAATACACGACACTTTAATGGCAACGTTTTCTCTCATTTTTCTGCCCTTCTGTCAGTTCTGTCTTCAATCCCAATATTCGAAGTTAACAGACATGACAGCTTGTAGAGAAAGAGTTTGCGTGGAGGACAGCCAGCCTCCCCCTCCATCACTGCCATTCCCTCTTTCAGTCACCAGGGAGAGACTTCGAACTGCGGGAAGCTGCTGTTCTCTCTTCTCACCCCGACCGGGTCCCACCGCAGGCTCGGCTCAGTCAGTGCCGCGTCGCGCTCTCCGTCCGGTGATGGAGAAAGACGCCGGTGAACCGGAGCCATCCCGTCAGCGGAACGGGCTTGTGTGCGCGCTGTACGGGGAGTTTACCGACGTGCTCAACGACAGAGACCGGTACTCGGTGAGCCTGTCGGACAGCGCGTTGACCATCCAGCGGATCTCGTCGTCACCCGGTCGGACTAAGGTGGTTTTTAACATGACCGACTGCGTCGGCTGCCGCGCGTACAGAGGGCCGGACGGCGCGGACGTCGGCGCGTACTTTACAGCCTATTTCTACCCGTTTAAGAGGAGGTGGATGAGCGCCGGGGTGGCCCGGCAGAGAGTGGAGCAGTGCTTTCGGGTCGCGCTGGTCCAGGACCCGCTTGTCAACCTCCAGGAGGCGGAGAGATGGGCTCGGTCCATCAGAGACGGCTCCGTGCGTCAGGCGCCCCGGAGAGACGGTGAGCGCTGTATGGCAAAACAATAAAACATCGGTCCTGGAAGACCAGCACGCAACACACTGAGAGGGCTGTGAAGTAGTAATATAAAGTGCAAGAACAATGAGTAACGTGAATGAATTATTTAGATTTCCCGTGAGAGAGTTTCCGTGGAAGAGTTTGCTCAGGGAGCGCAGACCTCCGCCAAGCAGCTCATTCCCCTCCTAATTGGATTTATACCGTCCACATGGTGATCTGGATCATCATCGTCAAAAGGTTTCTAAATTGTTCTTCTTGGTATCTTTAAACACCAACCATGAAAAGTAAAAGTGAATCGGTATTCTTAACTGGTTTTTGAATCTGGAAATAGGGTTTATAGGTCAATGTTAAAATGGATTCTGTAGTAAGATAGAGCTCCCCCCCCCCCCCCACCACCCTAAATGACTGTGTCAAATTCCATAAACATTGGCCAATAATCACCCAAGATATTTTCTCATGTAGTGCAATCAGAGACATTCCATATTTCCAATATTGCATTACAGTTTGCAACACAGTCTGCAATATGTTAGAACTGCAGAATACTTTGACAGTGTAGAGGCTCACCTCAAAAAGCCTGATACGATGCCCCGACCTATACCACACTCCAGCGTCCTGCATGTCGCCACAAACTGGTTTGACTGAGAGGGTGTGTGCATTCTTCTTCGTAACCTGCTCTACCTGCATGCCACTAAAGCTGATCCACCCAGAATTGCAGCTGCTTCGTTCACACAGCTCACATGAGAGTCAAGTCTGGATCCAGACTGTAAACTTTAAAATGGAGCGTTTAAACAAATTCATTCTCTGCAGCGTGAAGAGGCTTTATAAGAGCTTCATTAATCCTGCCCCCCCACTGAGATTGTTGACGGGGGGGAAAAACTATACCATCACAACAAAGCCTGTTCTTCATCTTGTTTTGCAGCGCTCATCATGTCCTGCTCTGCTCAAATTCAGACAGTCCTCAGGTTTCTTTGTCTCAATAGCATCTCAGTGCTCTGACCTGACATGCAGTAATTAACATGAATACAATGTGCAGCTAATCAGCACGTGATGCAACACTTCCGACCAATGCCAGTGATTGGATACAATTGTTTAGGTCCCAAAAATCCTTATTCCCTTTGTTGTAAAATTGTGAATTAACTCTGCCAGCTCAGGCATCCTCTGTATAGAACTGATTAAAATTTGCTCTCCAGAGTGGAAGAGGATATTTGGCAGCGATGAATCGGGAATGTCGAATGTCATGTTGGATGGAGTGTTAGTCTTGCACGGCGAGGAATGAGGTCACACACCTGGCAGCATGCAGCCTCTATGTACACTGCCAACACGGGAGAGGTGGATGGAGAGAGGTAGGGAGGGAAAGAAAGAGAGAGACTGGGCACTCTGTGGGAACGAACATCCATCCAGCCAGGAGGAGTTTGTTAAACCCTAAATCTGGCAGACAGACCTCCCCCCCCCCCCCCCCCCCCCATCGCCTCCTCAGCAGCGTCGTCTGACTTGGACCCACCAGAGAGTTTTTGCTTGGGAGGGTTGCCCCCCCCAAATAGAATATTCTCACCAAGCAACTCTTGTCAACCCAGATTTTTGTTTTTCCCAACTTCTCATCTTTTTCAGCAACCATATCATTAATTTATGAGCTTGTTTCATCGTTCCAGATCCCGGGCCATCCCATAATATAACACAGCGTTTAACAGAATATATTAAGTGATTTAAATGTGTAATGTAGCTTGCAGCAGAAAACGGCCCGTCGGTAGAGGATGTATGAAAGTCATGGTGATTTGCTAATCCTTAACAGCGTATTTACCCCCCTGAGTTAATTGCATGTCATCTCATCTGGCCCTGCAGATGCATATAGGCTGGATTAAACGTGAAATTGCAGTGCAAAACCGGTATTTAGACACTGCGATGCAGTGTAAAGTATAAATTAATAAACGTCAGCATGCGGCGTGAGCTACCTTACACGGAGGCTGGAACTCTAGAAATGTACTCTAATTTACTCCATAGCACACAGTCTCAGAGGGTCTTTTATTCTCAGCGAAGGCTCACTGGAAGGAATGAGCTGTAAATAATGAAGCGCATGCACTATGATATAGTCCTGCACGCGCTGATGCTCTGCCACAAGAGTTCCCCTGCTTAAAAGAACCAGAAATCGCATGCAAAGACTCGAGATGATGGTTTACTTTGCCTTTACTACTACTGGCTGTCTCCTTTCTGCTTGTATATGAGGCGAGAAACTGATGTACGTTTATACACTGTAGGGTGTTTTACATCCTCTTGATTCCACTTATATGCTTCCGTGATATGATGCTCTTGTGGATTGAGTGGATTTTTCCCAGGAGTCTCTGTCTGTGTGTCTTACACTTAAAATATGCAACGCCCTCAAAGAGGAGGAAGGTAGGAAAAGTCTGCGTCTGTCAGTGTGTGATCTCCGAGGTTCTGCTCAAACTCTCCCCCCCCCCCCCCCCCCCCCCATCACCATACGACCTCTAACCTCGTCCAGCATCTCGGCCCCTTTCGGAGCCTTCGTCTTCCATTACGTGACACACGGCTGTGATGGCCTGTCAACAAACACCCGGCCTCTCCGCCTCCTCCTTCCCTCAGCCTGGTGATGCCTCAGTGGACAGCCGGGTTTTTGTTCTTTGGACCGTTTCCACTCCTCTCCAGCAGCAGGCACGCACCCAACCTCGGAATGCAACTTGTTTGCAGACACGTCAGTCCAGTCTGGATATAGCTACTGTTAAACAAGACAGCTTTGAAAGACAGCAGGGAGAAGAAACATGGTTGCTTTCTTGAATGTCAAATATGGGTTTAATAAATACCACCAGGACTGCAGTTTGACACCCTGGAGTTGCATTTAGTCTTTATTTAGTATTTGTGCACAAATCAGGATCCTCTTGTGGCAACAAGGTGATAGCTCATCACTTTTTAGCATTGACACACCAGCTGTCTGCCTGTCAGCCTGCCTGTCTGTCTGTTTATCCGTCTATCTCTAGGAGCTGTCTTGATATTGATAGTCGATTCGATTTTGTTCCAGTCTTGGTGTTTTGTTACAGGGCGTCTCAATTGTGAAATAAAAATCTACTTTCAGAAGGAGAAATTCCTTTCTTAAACGTTCGGGTTGCTCCTCTTTGCCCCTTTCACACAAGTTCGACCTCTATTCAAACATCATTTGTCACAGATAACTTTTACACGAGCTCAGTAAAGCATCTGCTAAAGTGACCTTGAGCCTCCATTAGTCGTCCGACTTTCAGGGACATAAGCTACAGGAAGATGTCCTTGTGGGGATTAATAATGTCACAGAATCGCTATTAATAATCTGCATGATCCCGACTGGGAAGTACGTTGTCCCTCTCTCCTTGAAGGAAGCAGCTTGTCACATTAACATTTAGCAACGTCTCAGCTGTACGCTGTCGCAGCCTGTGACTTAAATGTTTCCTGCTCTTTTCCCCTGACGGATGAACCTGTCCTTCGACATCCCATCAAATATTTGATCATGCATATCTAGACCATCCTCCATCCTGGCCTCCACTTACAGCCACCCAACCTCTCTCTGTCCATCTCAGGTGGGGTGTACACGGCGTTGCGCCGGCCCTGCAGGGTCCTGATCCTGGTGAACCCTCACAGCGGTCGCGGCCAGGCTCTCCAGCTCTTTACCGGCCACGTACAGGGCATGCTCACGGAGGCTGCCGTTCCCTACACACTCGTCATCACAGGTCAGCAACGTCGCGCAAATTAGTATGGTTTAGCTTCTCCAGAGATGATACAGATGCACATGCATTAAGGCACTCAAGCACACGCACGCCGATCCTCATTAAACTCTTGTCCCAGTCTCCCCAGCTGACAGGTAACAATCAGGTGTTTCTGTCAGCATCAACTGGCATCAGGAGGCGTTCGAGACTATAACTTTGAGGACTACGTGTTGTGCAATCATATCATCTACAGCGTTTGAGGCTAAATCAGCATTTTGGAAGGAGCTCACCAGCCAAAAATAAAAGGGGACCCAGACCTGTGTTCCCCGGTTGAGAGAAACCCCTGGAATATGAAAGCAAAGTCAGTTTATTTTGGACAAGTGCAGATATAGGAGCTTCATGCAAATTCCTGGGCCTTAAAAGAAGATGAGCAGCTGGATGCTGATGGGAAAAAAAAGCTGAAGTAATCACCGACATCGGCCCAGAACCTAAAGGACGGGTGAGCGGATGGGTCACCGAGGGCCTTCAGTGGGCTCCTACAGTCAGCAGTAACAACTGACTATGAGTGGTTTAATTGGCAGAACTCAGTTGCCCAGCATGCCTCTCCTTGATGAATGCATCACACAGCTTTTGCCCGAGGAAGGTCAAGTTCCAGCGAAAGGCGCATCTCGTGTCAGCGTGCACCTTTTACATAGTGCATAAAGCATCCAGTACGTCAGGAATTGATTTTTACCCTGCTTAACCTCAGGAGGAGGCGGAGCGGCAAAAAGGAAAATTCTGCACTGGACGATGATATAGCGATGCTATCAGACTAAACCTGTGCAGCTAAAGGAGCAATCCACAGTTAGGTTACATGAAAGCAACCAGCCGGGGCGTCTTCAGGTTTCCAGGCTGTGTGCTTGGCAGCGGCTTCGCTGACTGAGGAAGTAAAGCATCCCAAGCGCCGAGAGGTTTGAAGTGCTGAGCCAGCTGTGCAGCGCAGGTCTGTCAACACGCCACTGAATCACGGCCTCCAGCCTCCCCAGCTCGAGCAAACAAATGGGGATAGGGAGAGCGAGGGAGGCCCAGGAGAGTGGAGGGGAGGGACAGGTAGAGGTTGAGCAAAGTGAAAGGAGAGGACGGCTGTTTTATTTCAGTTCTGTCCTCAATCAATATGTGAAGCTGGAGCGGAAAACTATTTCCTTCATGATGGCTTTGCATCGATACTTCTGGGGCGTCTGTTCTCTAGTCTGCGCTCTCTCTCTCTCTCTCTCTCTCTCTCCCTCTTTCTCTCTCTCTCCCTCTTTCTCTCTCTGTCTCCCCTTTAAATTTCCACTTTGATCATAAACTAAAAAATATCAAAATGAGAAAAATTGAAATGGACTTTCAACAATGTTTAACATTAACAAACCTGAAAAAGAGTGGCATGGCAACCCGAGCGTGACAACGCTCAGTGTCCACGGGCTTATGTTCCGAGACGGAGGTTAGACAGGCAGGATGAGCCCACGGAGACACCCCCCCCCCCCCAGTGGGACCCACTCAGGGATGCTGGCAATAAAACTAGGCCGAGAAAACAGCTCAGCCTGCTGTGAGCGCATTAACCGATATTTAGATGCACATACACACACATACACACACTTATACACATCACAATCACAGGATTGGCTGATGTGAGGTGGACACACTGAGTCGCTTTTCTGTCTCATCGCCGACGCCAGAAGCGGGCCATGAAGGCAGCATCTCCGTTTCCCTGCCCTTGCTTGTCCTTGTTTTCATTTTGCCTCTGTATTTGTGCCACCACTCAGAGCACCAGAACCACGCACGGGAGGTGGTGAAGAAGGCCGACTTGTCCCAGTGGGACGCCCTGGTGATCATGTCCGGTGACGGGCTGCTGTTTGAGGTGCTTTGACTTTGACTCACAGCCATTCGATCATGAATTCAGCTCTAACACACATTGATAAACACACACACACAAAAAAGAAATGAAGAGAGACTCATGACACATTTTGTTTTGTAGGTTTTCTTTATGTGTTTGAATACAGTATGTAAGGTATTTCATTTTATATAGCTGCTTGTTATTTTAAACGTTACAAAACAACTAATGATGTAAAGAAGGATGCGGATTTGATATTTAACCTTCTCAGCCTTGCTTCTATTCTTGGAATCTTTCAGAATGGGCCTGTAAATGTTGTATTTGTTGACAAACATAATGCACCTATATCCTAAAATGTATTCACGAATAGACAAACGGGCTTATTCAAATGTTGTGAAGACAAAGGCAGTTTTATAAATGATCAGAACCAGTTGCATTTCTCAAGTATCAACCAACCAGTGTGTAAGTGCTTCGCTGATAAATCGCTCAGAAATATCTAGACTCTCGTGTGCTTGTTAGCAGCGGCTCATAACACAGAGCCACATTTTGTCCTGTCTCCTGGTCACACTTCAGATGCTGCTTTCTATTTTAAACTGTGGTCTGATTCTTCTTTTTGTTTTCGTTCTTGTTCATTAAGGTGATTAATGGTCTAATGGAGCGAGAGGACTGGCGAGAGGCCATCCAGACTCCTCTGGGTATCCTACCAGGTGGTTCAGGCAATGCCCTGGCTGCCTCTGTCCACCACTATTCACAGTGAGTCAGGCCATTAATGGGTCATTTAAATGCATGGACCAAGAGAGAGGAAAGACACCCCCCCCCCCCCCCTGCCCCCCCAACCTAAAAACAGGAGCAATTTAGCTCATTTCTGTGGAATTATGCCAAAGGCTGACTGGGCACATCGTTTCTCAGGAGGACGGAGACGGAGCGTGCTGGAGCTATTTTGCCGTGCGGCTGCAGTTAACTCTCTCAGGAGTGATGTAAGGGCTTCAGAAACTTGTGCATCATGTGATCATAGTGTGTGTCGTGCATTTGTGGAACCAGGCGGCCCAGCACGCACCTATAGGGCATCATCTCCATCTGCCGGGTTCGTTGTGGAGGCAACAGCCCATAAAAAAAAGAATTGTAATACATTTGACGTTTCAGGGTTTGTTGCTGGTGTTGCGATTCTAATTGCCCCCTTCTTGCACTGGAGTTGGTCCTCATCCACACCCCATTCTAACACCTGCTGTCAGCTTCACCAGTGTCCAGGTGTAGCTCATCCATTCAGGCACTCCGAAAAACGAAACGGAAACATCTGGGACACTTCGGAAGAGGCGCCACGATGGGCTCCTGCTTCCGTTGCATAGAGACAGTGCCTCACAACGCTCTCTCTTGATTTCCTGGCCTGATATGGTTGCTGACTGCTCTTCTCCATCTCTCAGGTCACCTCCAGCGTGGAATGAGGAGCTTCTACTCAGTTGTGGTTTCATACTGTGCAAAGGTCTGGTTGGTTCTTTGGACCTGGTGTCGATCCACCTGGCTTCCCGGCGCCGCCTCTTCTCTTTCCTCTCCCTGGCGTGGGGCTTTGTTGCCGATGTCGACATCGAGAGTGAGAAGTACCGTCACGTCGGAGCGATCCGATTCCTGATGGGCACCCTGGTGCGTCTGGCTTCCCTCAAAATCTATCAGGGCAGGTTAGCATATCTTCCCGTGGGGGAGGTGGCGGAGCCTCCAAAAGGAGGCGTGGTGGCTGCCCGGCCTTCTTCCACGCCTCGGCATCCTTCACTCGGCTCCTCTCTTCCATGCCAGCTGATCCCCAGCAACTCTCCGAACCAGAACTCCCGCCACAAACAAAGCAGCACGAATTCCAACCACAACATCATCACCAAGTCTTCCAGCAACGCGTTCCACACGAAGAGACCTGAGAGTCAGAGTGAACCAGTGGACGCTCTGCTTCCTGGCCTGGACCAGCCAGTCCCAGAGAGCTGGACGGTGGTGAAGGAGGAGGACTTTGTCTTGGTGCTGGCTATTTACCAGTCCCACCTTGCAGAGGACCTATGGACAGCTCCTGGTGCAATGGCAGACGACGGAATGATTCACCTTCTCTACGTGACTGCAGGGATCTCACGCCCGGCCCTCCTGCGTCTTTTCCTCGCCATGGAGAAGGGCGCCCACTTCGCATGTGGCTGCCCCCACCTGGTGTACGAGAAGGTGAAGGCATTGCGGCTGGAGCCCATCTCCCCACAAGGTGTGATTACCGTGGATGGAGAGACGGTTGAGTACGGGCCTGTCCAGGCTCAAATCCATCCTGGACTGGCCAGACTCATATGTGGGTGAATTTGGATTATCTTAATCTTTATGGCTGGAGAGCTTTGTTCGACCTTTTAATCTCTGAGTCCATTTCTTTATGTAAGTTATGTGTTTTTTACAAAGTGCCAAAGTAATTTTATCAGCCTCTGGAAATTCCTCTATTTTTCTACAGTACTGTTTTTTATGGACTTCCCCTTCTGTCAATGTTGCATTCAGGGTCAGAGTCGTGGATGATGAGTCTCGCTGCTGGCTGGTTCCAGCTTAGAGAAATGGACGGGATTTGTGTGTGTGACTGGTGCATAACCAGATATTTATGTATGTTTGTGAGCACTCGTGTGTGTGTGTGTGTGTGTGTGTGTGTGTGTGCGTGTGTGTGCATGCACTCTGCTGTTTGACCTTATAAGCACAACACACATGAATAAAAGCACATTTTCCTGTCCTGGGAGACAAGTGGACAGACCAAGCCCCTTGTCTCATCGTACTACACTGGAAATCTCCCGCCTGGGAAACAGCTGTGACCCCACGCACACACCACACACACACACCACACGCACACACCACACACGCACACACCTACACGCACCGAGCCAGTGAATTGAACCGTCTTTCTCATTCCTGTGTGTGAAAAATCCCCCCCCCCCAGCTAATAACGGGTGGTGTTCCTCTCTAGCCATCATCAAACTGCAGGAGCCCCCCCCCAAGTTACACATCAGACACACTCTCACTTTCTTTTACCCATCCCCCCTCCTCCTATGCACACATTCCCTTGCATCTCTGCAGCACTTAGTGAGGGGGAGGGGGGAGAGGCGTGGCCTGCTCTGTGCATATAACCCTCCCTCCTCACTCGCCACCAGAAGATTGTCCTCTCTCTGCCTCCATCAATGTGTTAATGAGCAATCAGCACCTAATGTGTCCTTAAAGCTTTCCTCCTTTAAATGCATCAAAATAAAGCTCGACTGTTTTTTTAAAAATCATTATACCAAAGTTTTAAAGTGAGTTTCAGCATGTTACACATCTCTGGCTGTTTCAGCTCAGTAACATTTCGATAGCAGATTTCACACTGGATCGGCGACGTGCATATTGAGCGACGTGCAATCAATAGTTAGGCAAGCGATGTGCGCTCGGCCTTTTTAGCAGGTTTGCTAGTGCTGCCCCAAAGCAGAGTGCAAATGTTAGCATTATTATCAGTGCCCCCCCCCTCCTCCACAACCCCTCACTTTAGTTTATGTGCAGCAGCTGAATGAGCTCACTCAGAGCAGCAAGCTGACTCCTCTGACCTTTCAAAAACAAATCAATTCGGTTAGCAAGAGCTTGTCCAGAGGGCGACGTTGATGCTGCCGCAAATGTTGGAACCACAATCACCTCTAAGATAAAAAAAATATTCAAAGGCTAATGAAGCTGCAAGAAACGCTGTTGTTGAATGCATCGCGGTCACCCTGAGATCAGCAGCATCATCACAGAGACCTGATGGCACACTTTATTTTCCTGTTGCTGTTTGCAGAGTTTTGGGGAAAGGAGGAAGAAACTTAAAGTATTTTTTTTACCTTGATGAAATTGTTTTGCTGTGTTTTTGTGTTGTATGTTTTTACTATTGGGTCTAGAGCCTGTAATAAAGTTTATAATAATAAGGAAGAAAAGGACTGAATTAGGAAATAATTTGGCACGAGGAGAGGCAGGGGGGGGGGGGAGTCACATTTCCTGCTGACATACAGTTTATTCCATTTCTAATGACTAATCAACATACTGTATAAATCCATGTTGTGCTGCTGGTCCAATGCTTCAGCTCAATTATTAATTAATGCACAAATGGAAAAATGCGCCTCTGCAACTGGTTGCATTTGATCTGTTTTATTTATAACCAGTATTCTCTCAGTGGAATAATGGAATAACATAAACATAGTGTGATAATTATTGGAGATTTTATTTATTTATAAGACAAACACACACACACACACACACTCGCACCGTCATGCTTTTCAGTATCTAAAGGACTTGCACTCTACTTGAAGCCTCAGTTTTCACTGCAGTGCTGATTTTCTTGCCTTTAACTTGATTGTACAATTTTACACATTACAAATATTGTATAGTTCATAGTCAAAGCTCGTGTGTTGCATATTGGTTTGTCTAGGATTGCTGCTTAATCAGTGAAGGTGTCCAGGTTCATCATTATTCTCTGCAGGATACCCATGTGCACCCTTCATTACTAAATGCATGACATGCATCTTCATAAGGGCCGAGATGAGCAACGCAAACGCCGCCTCACGGCTGTTGATGAGTGGAGTAAGAGGTCCCTCTGCTGGATCGGCTCGCACACGCTATCAATGACATGGATGGAGGGAAGATTCCTGGAATATATCCCAATTCCATACGGCGTCTCCCTCGACTGCCTCCGCCTTCCTGCTTCTTATATTTGCAGTAATGAAGGGATTGCATTGGTCTCAGCCAGCGCTCCCTTCGAATAAGTCCCGATTAATAGAGAGCAAGCATCCAGCCATCATCAGATTCATGTGCTTGATACTTGCTTAAAATCACAGATACAAAGAAAAATGTGTGTTAAGTTTGTGCTCCTTTTCAGCATCGTAGTGCTAATGTAGCAGCAGCTTTTTCGTCAACACGAATGTTAATATTTGTTTATAATATTTTATCTAGTATATAATTTCAGAAAGGCGATGACCCAGAGTCTGGAAATCCAGTGGTGTTTTGCTTTGTTTAACGCTGTTCCACGTGCAACAAAAGCCTGAGGCGGCGACATGATGCACATGTTGGTGTTGAATGTTTTGATCATTTAATGTGATTAAAGTTGTAATTAATTGCAGTCAATCAGTGGAGCTGCATGGTTGAGTTGAATGTTAGTGTGTTACCATTTCTATTAATTGTGCTGCATGTATTGAAGCTTTTCACTGTGGTCTAAATGCAAGCATAGACATTAAAGTGCCTTCCCAATCACCCAAGACAACAGGAAGACGTTGCACAGAGACAAATTAATAATGTTATCGTCTCACATTTTAGTGATTGGTTGTGCGTCAGTGTGAACTGAGGCTGAGCTGTACAGCGTATGATTCAAACACAAACACTGACTTGAGGTGTAAATCTGATATGTGACCGTTTCTGGAAGACTGGATGAGTGGCTGATAAGATCTGAGGTCTGTTCTTAGTGACCAGGTATCCCTCATCTCTTTTTATTTACCTTGAAATTCTTGTTTTTTAAACCTCAATAAACATATTGATACCAGTAGAATATGATCTCTGCATTTGTTTCTCTCGCAGTTGTTTCCTTTCATGAGCTTTAAATATGACAATAGGTAATTAATTATGTATTAATGGACAGTAGTGAATATCATTACCTCAAAAATATTATGGATTGTTCCATTCCAAATAACAATTATTATTTACCTATTTATTTATTTCGCTTACAGTGATCCTTGACTGTTTTGATAAATCTGTCTAAAAAACACAAGAATATACCTCTACTACGTAAATACATGTACAAAAATATATAATTATTTTTTATAAGCTATAAAATCCATTAGTTTGGGGCCTTTTCTATCACCAGAGGGAGACATAGGCCATGTCTGAACTACCCTTTGTTTTAAGGTATCGTCATCTGGACTAAACACGTCATGATTTTTGATGCTGTGCATTTACAGTAAGATGCTGTTCAGATTTGCCTTGAAGTTGAACTAACACATCCCAAGTAAAGTTTCAACAGTCAATGCACTTAAAATGCTCATGAAGATTTTTCCTAGGCTGTTCTATTTGACTGCATTTATTTAAGTCAAAACCATCAAACCTGAAGGCCTGGCAATCTAGTTCTACACACCTTCCAAGTTTTCAACATGAGTGATGCAGAGGAGGGACTTGAAGTGACCTCTAAGATGCAGCTACACATAAAGACAATAGTGTAAAGATGAAGGTTTAATGGATGAAGCACATTCTTATTATCTACATTTATTAACTGCTGCCACATCCTCTCACTCGATCACAAAGTAAGAGGCTCCAAAATTAGTCGTCTCATTTTCACCACTGAGAGGAAGGAGCTGGATAATTAGATCTCGGGTATCTTATCCCAATTCCTGCTAATGTCTCGTCGCCTTCGGCTCAACTTCAGATAAAGCTGCCGATGAACAAGAGGATGCAAGTGCAGAAAAAAAACATTCAACCTGACTGGGTGAAGACTTTTTGTAAAAATTACTTTCAGGGGACAGAAAGCTCATATCATGATTAGATAATTATGACCTTGACCTTGGTGTGTTATGAAGTAGTGAAAGTTGAAACAGCTTCCCCTTTCCCTTCATGGGTTGAATACTTTGCTCAAGGCGCTGAACGAGGACTTGCAAACGGGAGGGTTCTGATTTGACTTTCATCAAATGGGCTTAAATTTGAATAACCCGCGTCCTTACAATAAAAAGTGCCCAGAATGAAAATGCTGCAAGTTGCAGGAAGCACTTACCTTTATTTTTAAATGCAGACACACAATGATGAAGAGTCTCTATGAACCATACAGTAAAGTTTTTTTTTTTTTTAATCACGCTGCCCCACAGAAATTTTACTAGACTGTCATACATTTGTGAAATGTTTTTTCTTTCTTTCTTACAACGCAGTTTTCAAAACCGCTAAAGACACATTCTAACAGAATAATGGCCAATCCGGTGGTAACCACACTGAAATAGCTAGACTATTTTAGCAGAATAAACACAATGACAATAAACAATGATCCTTTGTTGCACAACTGAATTATTTCTTTTTCATTTTTATGTATATATTTATTTGTTGGGAGCCTCATTGGGATCCAGATTGTGACAAAACGAGTGAACTGATGTTAGCATGCTGGAAGATGATTGTGGGTCGAGTTGAAAATATCACATCTTCTAATCTTCTGCACTCCTGTGAAATCTTAAGTGTCTCAATCAGCATGCAGAGCAGACCTGCACAGCTCAGAGCGGCAGCCACCTGAGATTTGCAATCTATACTTTTAATCGTGGCGTGCAATGGGAGGAAATCTGAATACCTCACTTTCAATGCCAAGTAAAAGTAGCACAAGTACTCAGGGAAAAACAGCGACGTGAGGATTACAGTGCTTGCTGATTATTTATTATTTTGCCTGTCCCTTTGGCGGTCAATGACGACACAAATTACAGTAAAGCTTCATGGTTAAAAACAGGAGAACATGCAGCGATGCACTTTCTACTAACTAGTTGTGCCGAGACTCTTTCAGCGTTATTGGAGTCATCGATTATTTTCTTCACAGTAACATGGTGCATCTCGAACTTTCAAATTACTATCAGACAACAAGATGACTTTCTGAGAATTATTATTATTATTAGAGTTAAAAACTGAGGTAAAAATAAAATGTAACACATTTAATCCAGCGACTAGCTATTATAATGTGTAACAATCAAAAACTGTTTTTAACAAATTTGTACAAATCTTTTACAAAAAAAGCAGCAGCAGCAAAAAAAACAACAACATTGTTCAATAAGGCGGGCAGCATGGTGGTGCAGTGGTCAGCGCTGTTGCCTCACAGCAAGAAAGTCACGGGTTCAAATCCGACTTTCTGTGAGGAGTATGCATTGTTCCCTCCGGGTTCTCTCCGGCTTCCTCCCACCACCAAAAACATGCAAAGTAGGTGAATTGCTAACACTAAATTTCCCATATGTGTGTGTGTGTGAATGATTGTCTGTCTGTCTGTGTGTGGCCCTGCCATGAACTGGCGGCTTGTCCAGGGTCCAAAAACATGTTGTATGTACGTATAAATCCCCCCCCATCGGAAAACGCACCACAAGGTACCGGTAGTTAAAAGTCCAGACATTCATGAAGCGGTCTGATGGCCCCCGGACTGGCCTGGGCTCTTCTGTCCCTGTACCGGAGGACTGCTGCCGTCTCTCTTGCTCTGTCCAGGCAGCTTGTTCATCTTGTCCTTCAAGGCCTTAAAATTGTACAGCTTGCTAAAAGAGAAGCTGCTTGGAGTCTTTCCTTCTTCCTGGCTGTGTGTAACATGTGCAGACGCCGTTTGGTTGTGAGAATGAGGCCGGATCTGCGGCAGTAAGCTAGAGTGTGTGTGGAGAAAGGAGGCCTGGGGCTTTGGGTGAGGATGCTGGTTGGTGGGCGGCCCTGTTTTCACCCCGCCCTGTGCCGCCAGAGGTTGCCGTGGCAGCTGCTGGCTGCTGGAAGCCTCTTTCCGTCCAGCTGAAGACCCAGCTGCCGCTGGAGGCGGTGGTCTGGAGGGAGGTCTGCTTGAAGATGAGGCCTTATCCTGGGAGCTGCTGTGGAGCACCTTGCCTCCACCAGAATGAACCCCCGACCGGGGGCGAGAGAGTCTGGACGGTAGGAGAGGTAAAGACACTCCACCGTCCTGAAGAGAAGAGGGAGGAAAATATGACACTATTTATTATAAGAGTATCAAAAAGAAATATGTAGAATAGCCTAAGAGCTTTGGATAAAGAGACAAATCCCTGCTTTCAGTAGTTTGGGGGGGAGTATTACGTTTTCTCCCACTGTCCCGGAGCGACATACAAATTTAACGACTTGGAGCAGAACTTGGGTTTAATGAATTTGATGCAGTGCAAATGATGTCACAATCCCATTAAAGACACAGGCCCGACTTTTCACAAGGTTTCCTCTGAGGGAGTTAAACTTTTACACTTCAACAGGCACCAGCTCCTCCTATTGCATTATATCAATGTGCATCTGATGCAGTATAGAATTTGTACACTCATGAATGCTAAGCTAAGAAATGCTAAAGCTTTGTTGCAAGTGGAGAGATCCATTTAATCGTTAACAGTGCATGACAGGACAAAGTTACAATGTGCCATCAACACTTCGCTGCAAGAATAGACGCTGTTTGACAAAAAAAGCGGCAATGAACGTGAGACCATCAATCTTTCACCAGCTCATTAACACTGCAGGCAGGGCGAGCGTGCACAGCGCCTTATTAAGAGCGTGTCACTTTAACTCACACGCAGACGCCATCTTCAATATGAACAGGCGTCGTGTGCTTCCACTGACTGACGCTCTGCTGGCATTGACGCAACAGACCCTGAAGCACGCACACACGCGCGTGCCCACACACACGATAAGTAATTCATTTTTAAAGACTTCATTATCGGAAAGGTTTAAACGATGTACAACAAGAGTCAACTTGTTGCTCTTGTTGTATTTGCCGAGTCTTTTGAGTTGTGTGTCATTAAATTCTGGGATCCTCGTTGCTGCTGGTTCCAGTACGGAACGTAACACAGCCCCTTTGACCTCACAAATTAATGGCTTATCAAGGAAACACCAATATGATTGATAAAATGTACTATTGATTTTTTTTTTATATGGGCTGGGCTGAAGGCTTTGGGTTCCTAACTGTTTTTTTACCTTCTGCCCTTCGGCCTCTTCACTCGATGGACTTTGGCGTCTCCACTCCAGGCCGTCGGGTCCTAATGGCGAACCGTCCACCGCCTTCTCTTCACCTGGTTTAGGGTCACCTGTGGATGGTTGCTTTGCCTCTGCATTCTGATTGGTTAATTCTTGTGAAGTCGCTCGTCCGTCGGCCAATCGCTCTGCCGCCGGTTGGTTTAGCGCCCGCCTCCTCTTGGCGGCTTGTGACTGGGACCCCTTGTGTTTAGATACCGAGTCCGTCAAGGCGTTATCCTGTTTAAGACGGCCCGCTGTTCTCTGCGCCTCCTCGCCGCCGGTCCTTTGTGGCCCCGGGGAGCCTCGCTCCACACTCCTCTCCGCCACAACCCATTTCTTCTTTTCATCCACTTTGCTCGCATTTTCTTCATTTCCCGTTTTCTCCTCCTCCGCCCCCATTTTCACCATTTCATATAAAGGAGAAGAGACACTAGCAGATAATGAGAAACTCGACGATTCACTGCTGCAGCTGCTGCTGTTAGCGGAGACCGACGTAGCAGCGCTAGTGTCATGACTCACGCACGCGGGACTCGTGGCGTGGGTCGTCGTAGCATCAGAACCTTTAGAGCTCACGCGATCCTCCACCAACAAGTGGCTGTGGTAAACGGCGTGTAATAAAACAGACTCGTGAAAAGGAGAGTCGCTGCATTCATAATACTCGTCTGACGCCGTGGACAGAGTGGAGTCCGTCCTTGAGGAGAGGTACCCGTCACTACGGTCGGACGTGGGCGTCCGGGGGTCCAGAGCGGGCACAAGAGTCTCAGGTGTCAGCGAGCGTATGTCTGGCACAGGTGTGTCAAACAAATGCAAGCACAGGGGGCCTTCAGGTGTGTGCGTGCTCGCCCTTGTCTTAACACCGTCTGTGGACGCGTGTGGCTTGTGTGTGGCAGGACCCGCTTGTAAAGACTCTAATGCAGCCGCTGCAGCGCACGACGTTCCCTGAAGTTCACGCCGTAGGTCGGTTTTGTGCGGCGTCACATTATCTTCATCGTGCACTTTAGAAAACTCGCAGCTTGTCTTGGCTCTTTCTGCTCCCATGGCCCCACCGGCTATCGGTGATTCTGATTTGCTGTCTGCAGACAAGATCCTCGGATCGACCTCTTTTGGAATTCTTTGTTGAGTATTGGCGCGTTTTGTCTCTGAGACATCGGCGATCAAAAACTCTCGCAGGGCATGTCGGTCGGTTTCAGCAATCGGATGCTGTGATCCGATTGCAGCCTCATTCGACGCCTCCTGGGAAGCCGTGCTTTGTCTCTGCTGTGGAGATATGAAGGTATCTCCGTTAAAATCTGCACCTTTTTCTGCTCCTTTGCTTCCACTGTTGTTCTGCGGCTCTGGGACGGGCTCTGGTATTTGTTTCACGAGCACCACCGCTACACCTGCGTCGCTGTGAGCCGCCTGCGGCTCTGCGCTGACCGCACGCCTCCTGATGACGCCGACGTCTGGAGCTTTCTCACCGTCGCTGGCGACGCCTTCTTTAATCAGCAGCTTGACGGTGCGGGGTTTCGGAATGGGAGGAGTTGAAGACGGCGACGACGAAGGGATGGGAGGACTTGCAGCAGAGGAGCTTTCCGTTTGTGTGTGTGAATCACATGCATGTGGTAGCGCCGTCGTTATTTGTTGCATTGTCTTTAAGTCCCCGGGCCATGAAAGGTTTAAGGTGTGTGTCCCGTTCCTGGCAGCAGTTGGTGTGTGTGAGCTCATAATTTCTGTTAACTTCATGTCGGATCTCGTGAGGGGGTTGAGCTGTGGATTGTTTGCGGCGGCCGCGTGGGAAGGCCTACCTTCGTTAGGAGTGGAGGCTTTGTTGCTGGAATGGGGAAGTGCGTGTGACATGAGGCGAGGTGTGGCGCTGTGGCCAGCATCGAGAATGGGATGCGACTGCTGCCCATCATCAGTAATGAGAGCTCCAGCAGCGTCTTGGTTAGGCTCTGGCTTTGGTTGGGGGGCTGGCGAGTTCTGTTCCGGTGCCTCCGCTTCCCTTTTGACGTGACAAGGCGGTGTGTTGCGCGGTGTCGGCCGAGCGCCGTCCGGCAGTAGCCCTCCGACCTTTACTTCATTCGGAGCAGGTCGGAGTCGATTCCTTTCCTCGTATTTTGCTGTGACCTGTCTGGGGGTCGCCACCTCTGGCAGGGTTTCCTTTGGCACGCTAAAGGGACTGCTAAACCTGATTGCGCTGCTCTTTTCAAACATCTCCGATCGCTGCAGATGGACCTGAGTTGGTTTGGTGGAGTCACGAATGTTAATGAACCCGATCACATCGCTGGGGGGGTCGGGCTCTGGCCAGGTGGGCAGGTATGATATTAAGCATGCTTTCTCCAGATCGATGAGTCCAGGGTGGACGGGCAGAGCTTCTCGTGTGGCTTCTTTATCAGCTCTCTGCCGCTCCCTCATCTTGCTGTCGAGGACTTTAGCGTTCTCTGGACTCTCAGTCTGTTTGGGGCTGTTGAGGCGATCAGACAGGGTGGGGCTGGAGCTGTGGTCGCCTAAAGCCAGGGCGTATTTTGGGTTATACAGTTTCCTTGCTAAATCAGCAGACGGAGGAGCCACTGAGACCGGCTGTGGGAGGGGCTCCGGTTCAGGTTCAGGCTCCCGGACAACGTGCTGAAGGTCAGCCAACCGGGAGGTCATGTAGAGTGTGCAAAACAGCTTGTCGAAAGCGTCCACCGCCTGGCCTGTAACCACGGTAATGAAATTTCTGTCCAGCCGTGACGACATCCAAGTGAAACTGCACACAGAAGAATACAAAGTTTACAAAATAGAATCACCAGTCAATTGCCATAATTGACCCCCCCCCCGCACACACAGTCAATGTCACGCTGAAAGACACAAAGACCGGTGCTCAAACAGAGATAATCTCTCTCTCTTTCTCATCTTCATCTCTTTCTCAAGCTCTCATTGACAAAATATATATAAAATGCACCGACCTGTATGAACCAGAAACAGCTTTATCGCCGTCAATGAACATGAATCTGTGGCCCATCCGCCCTCTGACCTTGGTGGAGGACCGTGTGTAGAATTCTGCTCCTCCTGTGTAACGTACACGAAGGTGCTGCGACACACAAAGAGTGCAGATGTCAAACATCTCCTGATTGCAGAGTTAAGCTTTATAAATTAAGATTGCCTGCGTAACATAAAGTCGTAAGACAGGGAGAAACCGCAAAGGACATCAAAACTACTATCCATAGCATAGAGTGGCAAGAATTCAAATACCGGTAACAAAGAAATATCATGAAACATGCTCACCTTCCTTTTGTAATATTTATCATTATAATATATATATCAGGTATTTTCAATCCGCATACTACCACAATTCTTTGTTAAATCATTCTCACATTATCATAAACATGTGTTAAGTAGATAAATACTATGTAGGACATGACTTTCATATCAAATAGTAGACAAATAATAAAAATATCTGTTTAAATGAAATACACAGCTAATTGAGCACACAAATAAAACAATAATTTAGGGATTTAATTAAACCCTACAGACTAAACACTTGCTACCCTTGAGGAAACTGCTCAACGATTTAAAACTGCTTCCGAGTTCTTTCTCTCACTGCACCTGATACTATGATTGAACGTTACATAACCAGTTTCATGTTTGGGAGTTTCATATTTTTTCTACGTATCTTGACTACCATTGTTTGAGTCATCTCTGCTCATCTCTGTCTGTAGCTGTATCAGGATATCCATCAAATTAAAATCTGGTGTCCCACAGGGCAGGGGTCACATAATTAACTGTTCTTGTTGGTTTTGTGATACTGAGCACATACAACTCCTCCAACAGACCCACAGCAGCGACCGTGCAGCTGAACAGCAATAAATTCAAAGAGCTGCAGTGTGTTAGATACCTAACATTGTACGTGTTTAAGGTAAGAATTTAAACCTGAGGATTTTCACATCTTTATTTAGAACAACCACACTTAACAGTGTTAAATGCTGCAGTAGTTGACTTGGTGTTACTCATTGGTCATCGGTCAAACAGCCCTCTAAACTGTAAATGACAGATATAAAACATAAAGCCTTAGGTTTTGTCTATGAATGAAAACTATTAGAGATGTGGGATTGCAAGAAATACTACATATAATTATTCTATTAGTAGCTGTGAAATTCAGAGAAAAGCAATGTGTATCTCCTCTGTTTAATCTTGCTGCCTGTTGATATACTCTTAGAGCAAATACAGCTTGTAGTATTTCTAAATACTAACATCCCACACTTGAATGAACACACCATTTATTTAAAGACACATTTAAGTCACGGCACCGAGCCTGTCTGACAGAAAAACTTTCATTTCCCTTTCTCTTTTCTGCTCCACCCTTAAATGTCTCTTTTCCATTTGAATGACTGCGCATAGAAAGTGTTTGCCTTCAGCGCCGCGCTGAGCAGAAGAGTTATCCTCCTTTGCATAAAAATGTTACCAAACCCGATTTAGCTTCTGCTGAGAACACCGTCCCAGCTAACAGAGACACTGTGGATTTACACACCTGATTTGCTTTACGCAAATATTTACCCCCCCCCCCCATCGGAAAAGGGGGGGGAAAGGTCGGTTTTTACTTTTCCTGAAACTCCCTCAGCCGAGCAAAGATGACGCAGAATCCGGTAACTCTCGTCTATGAATTCGTTATCCTCCTCTCATCCTGTCTGGCCACTTCTCCACCCGACCTACTTCCTTTTGTCATGCAGTTTACCGGAAAAAATTAATAAACACACACACACACACACACACAAAACCCCCACCTCCAGCTTTCATCAAGCTGTTACATGTGTCTTCCATTCCTGTCATCATTTAATTTTGCTCCAAATTGAATATGTCCCTAACTGTCCCTGGCACAGCTGTGCCTACGCTTGTTGAGGACATGTAATGCAATCGCTTGTCCCCGCCACATACTAATCTAGCCCTTTCTATGACTTGTCAATACCAATTTAATCACAAATAGTTATGCGCATTGAAAATGTTATGTCGATTATCTACAATTGTATGTGCATGTTTGAATGTTTCCTTAATGATCGTCATTGGGGGCGGGGCTTTTTCTGATTTCTACCCCATAATGCAACTTTAACTACAAAACCATTAAGATATATAATCCACAGTTCACCTGCCATATTTGCACCAGCGGCGTTGAGTCAACAGCCACGGTTTGGCAGGTTGACAGAAGCATGTGTCTCAAGAGCACAATGCACCGGTGCTACAGTTGGGCTTTCCCCGTAAGTTACATGTTCCGACTTGATCAAAGACTGAGAAATTGCCTTTTGATAATTAACCAAAATCATTTCTATTTAATGTGTTTTAAGGCAGGCTGGAACGGCTGGAGAAAAGTAGCAGGTGTGTTTATGTGATAGGAGCGTGTCAGCGAGGATGAAGGGAAAGGTCTGCAAGACAGTGGTGAGGCCAGCCATGATGGACGGCTTAGAGACAGTGTCTCTGAGGAAAAGACAGGAGGCGGAGCTAGAAGTGGCAGAGATGAAGATGCTGAGATTCTCCTTGGGAGTGACCAGGTTGGATAGGATTAGAAATGAGGCAATAAGAGGGACAGTGAAGGTTAGACGTTTTGGAGATAAGGTCAGAGAGGACAGACTCTGATTGTTTGGACATGTCCAGAGGAGAGACGGGGACTATATCGGTAGAAGGATGCTGAGGATGGAGCTACCAGGGAACAGGGCTAGAGGTCGACCCAGGAGAAGATACATGGACGTAGTGAGGGAGGACATGAGAGTGGCTGCTGTTGGGGAGGACGATGCAAAGGACAGGGTGAAGTGGAGAAGGTTGGTTTGCTGTGGCAACCCCTACTGGGATGAGCCAAAAGTACAGTAGTAGTAGTAGTAGTATTGTTGAAACAATGCTAACTCAGAGCAGTATAACACACATATCAAAACCCGGAGCGCAAATTCAGAACATTTAGAAATACAATCCAAAGATGAAAGATTCTCAGCTAAGAGGAACATTTCCTGTCTAGGATGGAAGCTACATATTTAGTTCATAAATGACTGATAATGAATTGTCATCATCTTAATCTGGTAATTTGTAAATGGAATTTCGTTGTGTGTGTTTGTACTGTGTGTATTGCATGCATAATGATAGTGAATAAAGAGCAAAATTATGGAATGAGTCACACTCCCTTCATCATATCTTGCTTTACGTTGTAATAAATGTCTGTATTTGTTCTGAGAAAAGTAAATGAATACATAAAAATAATTAAAATATATATTGTAAATATTGGACTTGCAACTACAGGCCCGATAAAGAATCAAGATTCAAGATTCAAGATTCAAGATACTTTATTGTCATTATGCGAGCATAATAAAATCGGGAGAAGGCCCACGGCTTAAGGCACACATCATAACATATGTCAAATCAAAAACTAAATTCTTTCTCTTAAGAAACAATATATACACACACACATACACCCACCAGGACAAAACATTCACTACTACAGAAAACATCATTAGACCACTGTACAAAACGAGCAAGCGGGTCTCACCTTGAGGTGTCCAGCGTGCATGTTGGCCCTCTGACACATGGACAGGAAATGAGTTAGCGTGGTGTGTTCCAACAGGATGTAGACGGAAACCTTCCTCTTGAAGCCAGCGTCCAGCAGGTCTCGAAAGATATCGACGTCCGTGAAGACGTCCATCACCACTGCTATTACCTGCAGGCAGACAAACACACCTGTCATCACGCTCAGGTAAAAAACGCTCACACAGACGGATGCACATAATAATACTAATGCATGTATACTAGTACATTTGGGTAAAGAGCATAATGATAAAGCTTAAAGTCATTACTTTGCAAATATTAAGGTATAGCCTTCCTATATTTATTTTTTTCAAATCAAATAATTTTCAAATTGTTCAAAAAAGTTCGAGTGAGTGATCGTACATGTTTCTCATGTTCACAAGAAAATCGTGCACGAGGACAGATTATCGCCACCTTCCGTTTAGGCTACAGCGAATGACCAGTAGTTCTTAAATGGATGATCCCATCAAATAAGACTGCCACTGTCAGACTGAAACTGTCATAACGTCTTCAGACGAGTCAAGAGCATGACTAAGCTCACATGCACACTGGCACATGACGTCATGTTCACACACACACACATGCAAATATCAATGTGAAAGTAAAAGGCAACATTTATTTCCCCCTTGATGAAACAGGATAATCCATTTGCACTTTACCCTTGATGATCTCTTTGGGTTAGCAGTCTGTACTCTGACCTGCTATTTACCGAGGGGCACGACGACGGCCCAGGTTTGCCAACATTATACGTCTATCCCTTTTGAACTCTACATGGAGCTGGTGGATCCGCACACAGAGAGTCGGTGAAAGCTTTTTGTTAGGCAGAGATAAGTGTTTTCATTACACCGTAAACATGGACTTTATTATTACATTTGCACGGCAGATGAAAATGCCCAGTCCAATTTATAGTTCATAGTCAAATTTTGGACACGTCAACTCTTACAGAAAAAAAAACATACGTCTAATAGATTTGTCAGCATTTGAAGCTGATTATTAAAAAGTTGCCAAAACAATAAACAGCCTATAATCACTTGACTCATGTCATACTGGCTGGTTTATGAATGATGACAATGCAGTATATGTATCCCATATAGGTGATACTATTATGTAATACTTTAATGTTTTTTTACCATCTGCGTGGACAAAGGTGCAGATTTCTCATTGATGCCTTGTTTTCAAGCTTGTGGACTCACTTCTGACACTTTTAGCTTATAGTCTAAATATGATCTTTATGAAAGGATACTAAAATAAAAATGTTTTTAAAGTGTTTGGAGGTGCGTGGTGTCATTTTGTTCTCTTTTAAGCAAACCCCCCATCTTATTATAGTTATTTAGCTTTTCTTAGGAGCGCATAGGAAGTTTTGTGGCTGGAGGTTCTGCCCATTACAATGAGATTTTTTTTTAAATCTGTGGGTAAACCTTTCCTCAACTTGAATCATGTCGCTAACTTTTCCCACACACGTACCTTTGACGCCTGCGCAATCATTCTCCTGACGACCTCTTTGACGTGCGCCTGCCCGTCCAGCGGCGGCTGGCAGTAAACGGCGGTGCGCGTAACTCCCCGGTAAGAATCGCTGTCCGGCCAGCCCAGGTCCATTTGCGGGACGGACGTGTCTGACAGGTCGGGCCAGTAGCGCAGCGACAGCGGGGGGGTCTCCTCGTCCCCGACGCTCTCCCGGAGGAGCTCCGCGTCCGGGTCGTAGGGCTCCACCGCCCCGGTGAGAGTCTCTAACTCCGGGTCGGAGAGAAAGCCGCGCACGCCGCGGGATTCCAAGGACTTGAGAAACGCGCCGCGACCATCCCGGAGGAGAGCCTCCAGCGCCAGCCGCTGGTCCTCGCAGTAGAGGAATTCCGGCTTGGACTCGTGTGTCCGTGGGTTGACGTGGTTGTCGTCCAGGCACTGCAGCTGTGACAGAGCCATGCGCGCTGGAAGACAAGACCGAACGAATCCACCGAGTTTCACGGAACTTCTCTCCCGAACGCTCCCAGACTTGGGAGTCAAAAACTCCTCTCGTGGTTTAAACAACAGGAAACTTTGCTGTTCTCCGACCGGCCGTGCGGCTCCGGTGACCGGTCATAGTGCTCCGGCTCCATGGAGCGTCCATCCAGAGTCGTCGCCGTGAAAAGTGTGTGTGTGTGTGTGTGTGAGAGAGAGAGAGAGAGAGAGAGACGCATCGCCCGACAGGTGTGACCGACAAGCCAAACGGCCGCCCACACACACTCAGAAAAGGCGCACACCTTGGGTCACGTGAGGCAACGCAGGTGTCCGATGAAGGTGAGTCCGTCACCTGAAAAACCGATCAGGCTTACGGCGCAGTTTTTTACCTGCTCCGTCATCTTTCTCAGACGCAAACTGGAGGCACAAGATTAGTTTATAGTACAAAAGCAAGACAAGAAGAGATTATAGGATGGGAATAATGGGATCGGATTGGAGGGTTTGTGTATATAAACTACAAAACAGACTTTTCCTCCATGAGAACTTATAACCATGGAAGCGTGACTCTTTAGCACTGAAATGAACAGCAGATTAATGGAACACGATGAGGTCCCTGCATGTGTTTATGTGTGATGTAGGTGTGCGTGTCATCAAATAGTAAATGAGACCGCATGAAGAGGCCGAAGGGCAATAAGGATGACACGTAATAGATTAAGGAGATATTGTTATAACTGCTATAACTGTGAGCTGCTCACCGGTTTACACAATAATGGCATGACAGTCTTGTTCCAGCTTGTGTTGTGATTGTTGATGAGTCAATTGAATGCATAATCTGGAGTTTTTTCATATTCTTTTTTTTTTTTCCCGTATCCAGACAAGTATCCGGACCCCTCTCAAAATTTAATGGGATCTAAGTTAGACCCTTCGACAGATTCTCCCCTCCCCCCCCCATCAAGATCCATCCAGCAGGTTTTCCATTATCCTGCGAACATGAGACAAAACAAACACCTTTTTTCTGAAGAGACTGCTTTTACTGTCACGTCACCTGCTAATACCTGCCTGGCAACATTAGAGAGTTCAAACGTGTAATTTGCATGTAGCAAAACTACAGATGCATTCAAGACAACGTGTAATTTAGAATGACTGATGCTGTGGCTTCTTGTTGTTTGCCGTCATTCAGAGTATAAGCGTTCCGCCGCACTGTAAACGTTACAATGTGCACGTCACAGAGATTAGCTGGCAAGCAGATTGACCGTCTTTATATTGGGGTTTCTTCCGTAGAAGTTAATACACAGATCATCACTGTTTTCTCACATATTTATCGTGTTCTTATTGAGTATCCTGCATTTAAAATAATTAGCATTACTAAAGCGGTTCTCGTGACACCCTGGCATTTACTCCCGACAGTCTTATATTCCTGCATGTGACACATGTCGATGGAGCTTTGCCGGTTACATAGAATCAGACGCAATTGCATATTACCAGGTGGAGGTTGTCTCATCAATATCGATCTGGGCGTCTACGAACAAAGTCTGAGCAGGCCGCGTCACGTCTGCTCATATTTCTTTCCGCACATTTCATTCCCCTTCCAAAGACCCTCTTGCTATTTACGCAGAAGATTATTGTAAAGAATATTTTCTCTTAAACTGCTGTTGTAACTTTTAATTGCATTTGAATTCATTCTAATTCACAGTGTGTCTCGGTTTTAGATGAAGACTGTCTGAAATGTGACAGACTTTGAGCGTCCACCCGTGATCGGCTCGCTCAGGACATCCTCCAACACCAAATCTGAGCAGGCTCATCAGGCGTGTCACCGCCAGACGAGCTGGCGTCGTCGTGACTCGTCAATGTTCTCATATCACAGGTCACACACCTCCTGAAACCTCTTAGAACCTCACATTTTCTCCTTTTTAAATTTTATATTTTAACAGCAATATCATAACAACTTTATTCTATTTGACTATATAGCACTTTATATCGCCTGTATCAAAATATCAAGTGACAAAAAGAACTAAATAAATAAACAGCCGTGCTATTTCTGCTACAGCTTTAACTCATACCTTCCTCCTCGGTTGGATGACAGCGGTTTCAAATTTGTCTCTAAAAAATTAGAGACAAAGGAAGTGATTCATTCCAGAGGAATTATAGAATGCAACCTTCTTGATGTCATGATATGCATCACATCCCATGAACGAGGCAGTGTGGGATTCCTCACATAGCATCACGACACCGGCATCTGTACATCTGTATCCTGTGTGTGTGTGTGTGTGTGTGTGTGTGTGTCGCCAGCTCAAGCGTGCTTCTGTTCAGTCACAAACACACTCGAGGACAACTCAGTGTTCTTTGAATCTCATCTGGGTGAGAACTAATTTAGACATACTCCAATATTGTTAACTTATATGTGTGTGAGGGGCTGTAAATGGTGACTTAATGACAGATTAAGGTGATAAAACCAGCACTGCCAGGTCAGGGTTTGGGGTGATATATGACGTTTACACACATTAAAAGCTACAAAACCACAAAGCGGATTCAGAAACGTGTCAAATAATAGGCCCTCTGGCAGATGTGTTGAATATTGTTTCACTTCATTTTCAATTATAGGTGGATCCTTGAATAATCCATCTTTGTGTCAGTCTTGCAAGCCTCATATATTTATTTAATAGATTAAATGCTCTGTCACAAAGTATATTTTGTGCACCGTCAGGCAAAAATATTTTAAAGCATCTGGTCAATAAAGTCCAAGTTCAAAGAGGCAAATGCATGACTTTATTTAAATGATAATGATTACAGGGTATCAGGAAGACCAATTTATTTACTGTTGATCACATAAAATGTGTGTGTGGGGGGGGTTTGAACGCAGCTGAAACAAAAACAGAACCTTTATGAGATTTTTAAAATTGTTTCTGTAAATATATGCATTTGAAGATTCCACATGAACAAGAATAAATACATAGAAACAAAGAAATCCATAAATTCATTTTAAGATGTGTATTTTTAAACAAAAGCGTCATCTGTGCATCGTTCATCTTGCTCGTCACTTTAACACAACTCTCCTTCACTGGTCTGCAGAGGAAGGGGCTGAACACACACACACACCTACACACACCCACACACACACACACACACACCAAGCTAATACACACACATACTCTTATTAGCACGCAGTAAGCATACACATTAAGTTTACAGGTTTACACATGGTCAGACGCACATTTTACAAATAAACTCCTACACACACCCACATGAGATAATCTGCTGTGTCAGCGGATTGCCTGAACCGAATACTGACCACACAGTAAACTCACAATTTACATCCTCATCAGAACTGTGCAAAAAAAAAAAAAAAAAACGGTGAGCAAATCCTGACTCATCTGCAACACAGAAAAGCTTGCCCTTCATTGGGGTTGGTTCATCAGGTCATTGGCAATGGTAAATAGGCTGGGCGTACTCCGGTGGGAAGTAGCCCACATGTCCATGGCAACGGCCCCTCCAACGCAGCGAATCGGAGCAGTCGAGGAGTTCAATGACATCACCGCGCAGGAAACGTAGCTGGGTGGGGTGGTGAGGGGCGAAGTCAAAGAGAGCATGGGCATGGTGGGGGCGCTGCGGTGGGGAGAAGGAGGGAGAGAAGAGATTCATATTTAATGGACAGATATTGACCAGTATCAATCTTCTCACCTAACTTTCATAAGGAGGAAAATAGTTTGACATTTTGTGCTGCGCCGTGCTTGTTCTGAAGGTGAAAATAAAAGTTTCATCTCTTTCACCTAAAACACGTGGAAAAAGTAACTTCAATTAGTGTTTAGTCTCCTTTTTCACATTTACGCAACTTTAATGTGTCCGTGTTAGTGAGCATGTTGGTGCCAGCCTTTGTTTACTCAGTGAGCGTACAAGTGCAGTCTTGCATCTGCTGCATTTTTCTGGTTCTGCATGTAACAGCACAAGGAAAAGTATTTCATTTTTTTCCCCCATTAGCTTATGAAGATCCTGCTCGCGGGTGGAACTGTGGTCCATCCCCCCGATCCGCTGCTCTCTGCAGCCCAGGGGTCATCAGCCTCTCCAGCATTGACAGAGGAACAAATACATTTGAATCATCTATTGACAGCTATATACTAAATCTGCTTTTGCACATATTTCCCATGTGTCCATTATAGAAATAGCTAATTATATTAAAATATATATACTTTTTTTTTTTTTGCATTAACAAGCCTCTTGTTTTAGGAAAGAAAACTCCACACCTGACAACATGAGGGATCTCATGAGGAGGAGACAGGAATTTTTCCTGAGCATCCTGCTTTTGCGAGATAAGCAGCGACCGTGGGCCGTGATGTGAAATCAGATTAAACCAGCCCTTGACAGATTTAACATTACATCCATGAAAATAACCTATAAAACAGGGGAAAAGAGTTGTGCTGCAACTTGCAATTATGCTGTCTTGTTATTTCTGATGACATCATTTCAGAAAGTGGAACCCTTAATGGAATGAAGACAAAGTCCCACAGGTACAAAGACGAGCGCATCGTGTGCTAATATAAAATGGCAAAAAAAAGGGAGAGTTTCGATCCAAGTAAAATCTAATATTTAATAGTTCTTCAGCGCTTCTAAGTTTGAAGCGTTGGTTGAGTCGACCAACACGAACAGCATCTGATCACATGAACTGAGGAAAAAGGTAGACTAGGGAACCATGTGATCTTGACTCTTTGTATTTATAAAGATAAATAAAAACAAATACAATAAAATAATTCATTAAATAAGTCATTAAAATGTAACAGACAAACAGAAACAAGGTCTGCCTACCTTTTATTAAAATGATTCAAAAATGGAAATGAGCCTGTCTTAGCCAGTGGGCGCAGTTGTAGATCTCAAAGTGTAAATTTTAACTTGTGGTTTGATCTTGTGACATAATCAAATACAACTGCTTGCACATGAAGAGCAGGCTTTCATAATAGCAGTTTGCTCAGACGCTCCCTTGTTGCCACATCATCAGATATTTGCACTGTTGGGAAAGACAATGGTGTACATGTACAATTTAGCCCGTAACAATAACACAGAAGCAGTAAACAAGGCTGCACTATTTAAGTATATGGTAAAGCCTCTGTGACCTACATGCTAAACTCAGCAGCTTCTGTTGTGGGGTGCAGATCAATATATAGAGTGTCCGAGAGTACAAGAAAGGTCACAGCCCAGAATATACACAATACTGCAAATAAGCATTAAAAACTAAATCAGAATTTATGAAAATAGCACAAAGTCAACTGATAATAATTGATCATTTAGTTTGTTGATTGACTAGTTCCAGAATGTAATATTTGCAGCCCAACAACGGATACACAAAACACATTTGGGGCTTTACAGTCATGCACGTAAAGAGGAGTTGCCGAGCATGCAACCCTCATTAAACTTTGACGTCAGTTCAGAGCAGCAAAGCAACCTCTGACCATATTATTCAGACTTGAGGCAGAATTACCTGGATTACCATATACTGCCCCAATAAACACATTCCTGGTGAGGCAGCATCAGTTCTGACCTGGAGGATGTGACGAAATACATAAAAAATAGGAAATAGAATGAAATACGTTTTGCAAATATGTTGTTTTATACAACGAGGGTGCATAATTCCATCGAAAGCTTCACTGGTTGCTATCCGGGGATTATTGCTGGGATTATTCTGTGCACTTCTTTTTTTTATTGGTCAAATAAGATTCATTCAAACAACATTAAAACAAAAAGGCTTCTAGTACATTTAGCTGTGATTGTTATTACTGGAATAAGTAAATAAACCTATAGGATTAAATGCAAATGAGTAAGTAAACGCTTAATGTCTGCAGCAAGTCTGAGGATGTTGATGGTGGAAGCTGAGAGAGTAAAAGAAATAAGATTAAAAACAGTTACGTAAAAAAAAAGCATTAAATAAATAGATCATCGCTCTAAATTGAGGGGAACAAGCATAAACCTTCTGTTAAAATAATGGATTTTTCCAGACGTCACGACAGACGAGTGGATCAGACAATCCCTGCT
Source organism: Brachionichthys hirsutus (assembly GCF_040956055.1). Taxonomy (NCBI): domain Eukaryota; kingdom Metazoa; phylum Chordata; class Actinopteri; order Lophiiformes; family Brachionichthyidae; genus Brachionichthys; species Brachionichthys hirsutus. The sequence goes on from NC_090912.1 coordinate 4,908,794, forward strand.
GAGGTCATCAGATGTGGTTTGTGCAGCTATGTCAGTTTATTAATCCTAGAAAAATGAGATTCTGATCAAACTGATTCGCCGACAGAGACCGGCTGTTTTTTTTCACACATTAAAGTGACAGTATTTAGGTCACACAGGCCTCAATCTACCACAGGAATGCTGTTTCCAATTTCATCAGCATCCTAAAAACCCTGAGGCTAAATTCTTCATGTGCACCTGCTCCAGGTGCATTTGTTGAGTGGTCCGAACATACTTGTCAATGTTCCCCTGCGATTTCAGGACATGCATGAAGCTGTGACGGTGCGAGGCAGGTTGCCGCACAGCAAGAACCAAAATTTGTGAAAAACAAAAGCTTATTTTTAGGACCTGTCATCCTCATCAAGTCGGATGTTGCACCGGGTGAAGTGTTGTTCAGCAAAGCTTGTCCGAACAAATAAAGATCTCGCTTTGACTTATGGATCACATTTCAGGAAAAACAAGTTGCACAATGGCATGAGAGAGAGAGGGTTACGAAGAGCTGATGGTATCCGAATCTCACAAAAATCAATCAATAGCTCGTCAGAAGAGATTCACACACAGGCTCATAAGCTCAACGTATTTCATTGTAGTAATTAATTGATGTCACATGCACTATTAAGATGTATACGATAGAGTTGGCTACTGTATGTTTGTCTTTATTGGTGAGCCAATTCAATTATATTCATTTGACTTCAGGCATTTGGAGCAAAGCAGACTTTCAAATACCGGTAAGATAAAAGAAACTACCTTGCAAGAATAAAAGCACCTGCTTGAAAATGTTTTACAAATACCTTTTTGGATGTAGGAGAATGTGTGCGAATGCTTGTTATTTCCCTCCTCGGTTTAGCTCTAGCTCACATCCATCCTCCGTGGCGCGCTTGCCACTCCCAGAAATATTTAACATGCAATGTGATCCTGCCTGAGTTACAACCTCACAAGAACTTTTTCCCACGATGGCACCACCATCATACCTGTCACTTATGCGAATCCTGCAAAAGCATGTATTTGTTGTTACACTAAATGCTTATTTCATTACAATTATATTTACTTAGTTAATCTGTATGTTAATGTTTTGTAACAAATTGACTTGGAGAATTTCGAGTGATCTGTTTCACCTTATGACAGACGTGAAACTTAAAAGGTGATACATGGCATAGATGGGAGTGAAAACCTCAACCCGTATCATCCACTGCTTCCCCTCTGGCTGGGAAGACTGATTGGTTCCTACATCAAACTGGTGGCAGCTCTGTCATCTTTCATCACACACGTCAAGCCCTGCTGCTGCAGAAACTTCACAGGAGCATGAATTGTTATACGGCTGGGTTTAGATAAGAGTAGGAAATTTTGGAAATTTTGATTTTGATAATGCAAAATATATAAAATAACTCAAAGGTTTACTGAAGTCTAAGAGAGAATTTAAAGTATAATTCTGTGGTCTTAATTGTTTTTATTAGAATCACACTCCTAAATAACATTGCTCATTTAAAACAGGGACTTTATTTCCCGCTGAAATTGTCCATGGATGAGATTCTCGCGGCTCTTATTCTCGAGACGTCATGCAGAAACAAACCACTGAGGCTTCAGGCGCTCACCCTGGCAAAGTGCTCGGGGTCCCTCAGGAAGACGGTTCTCTCTTTAGCGATGCTGTTGCAGTGGTAGAACTCCACCAGCTCATTCAGTGAGGAGAAGAGCTCCTCCCACACGTAGTACTGTCCACAGCGATCCTGTAGCACTTTGAAATGCTGAACGTGGTCCCCGTAACTGTGAAATGAACAGAGACAGAAGTTTAAAATAGAGTAAAAAAAAAAGATAACTGTAATAGATTCAGTCGAGTTGAAGCTAGATTCTGTATAATGAATTTTAAGCTAAATTAAAGCAAGTCTATAGTGTAATACCTGGCAAGAAAAAAAACAGATGATAAAAAACATTAAAACAGAACAACGATGCATAGTCATGTTGATTTAGTCACTAATTTGAATAGTGACCTTCAAGTCAACACAATGATGACAGCTTGAAATATATATATAAAAACTGAACAATGTAATACAGGTTTGTGATTGTAATCTGATCTTCCACATTTAAAAATTGAAGCAAGAACAGCCCCCCAACTAAAATAACCAAACACATACCTTGTTGTTATGATTAAAAGAGTTTGGCCAGCATCCTGCTACCCCCCCCCCCCCCCCCCCCCTTCCCTCCCCCCATCCTGCTCTGTGGTGGTTGCTTAGTAACTTGCCAGCTTATCTTTAGAAGTCTGGACATCGCACCACGATTGTGCTGTTATATAACTGCATCTAATATGCAGCGGAAGTCAATGTAAACTCCCCCGTATTCCTCACACATCATACCGAGGTGGGTGCATTTTTCTGCTGTGTTCCATTCTTCAGTTAACAAGCCTTTCCTGGAGCACTTTGCGCTTTAACCTCGCTAAACTCCTCTCTCTGTCGTGCGACCGCTGCTCTGAGCTCAGAACAGTAACTGAGCTGCAGCTTGTCTCAGCCAGAATTCCTTTCTCCTTTGAGCTCCCTGAACATAAAGGACTGACTCCCCGATGACTGGATGGCATTCAGCTGCACCTCCATTGCTCCCTTCTCTCTTGTTCTTCTCCACTTCGCTCTGCCGTGCTCCAATTTCTCCTCTCGCTCACTCTCCGAAACCATTTAAGCCAAAATGTTAAGTATGTTTGACTTGAGATATTTTCGAAGCCTTTGAACGCACACAACACACTCTTTTTTTTCCATTTGCTTCGGGCCACGATTACTTTTGTCTATTATCTGTTCTCTGCTTAACTTTCCATTCCTTTCTCAATCCCTCACAACTGCTCCGGTATGTTTCTGTCACCTCTCTTCATTCAGCTCCATCCATCCAGTGCTTGCACGCAGACACACACACACACATAATAAATAATCTCTGTCAGCCCCACCAATATCCCCTGTTACTGATGCCCTCTGCTGCACCCTGCTGGTTGGGCTTTGCTACTGCCACCTGCGGTGAAGCTGCACCAGTCCCCTCTCAAGACAAAAAAAAAAAAATGGATGACAAGAACATCCAAAATATTTTCTTTGGTTGGGCAGCAGTGGCTCAGTTGGTTTTGGGTTTGGGTTGGGAGGCGAAGAGTCCGTCGGTTCAAGTCCCAGTCCAGATGAAATATGGAGCGTGTGCTGCTGCCTGGACAGGGGCCAGTTTACCCTCAGAGCACTGCCGAGGTGCCCTTGAGCAAGGCAACGGCCCAAATTGCTCCAGTTGTGCAGATGTAATACTGTAGTTATCAGTGTGAGGTGATATCAGGTAGATGCTTCATATGAATTATTACTGTTATACTATTACAGACATCCGAGAACCAGTGCACATCTGTCTTCGCTTCATCACTCACTCACACACACACACACACACACACACACACTTTCCTATTGCCCTCTCATCTCCCATGATCCCGTGTAATTAAGGCCCACAGCGATGGGGAGATTATTTTCATTTGCCAAGTAAAAGGGTAGGAAGTGGAGAGAGAGAGAGGGAAGGGTAGAGAGAGATTAACAGATAATGAGAGTAAGACGGATCCAGAAAGAGAAAATGATATAGATATAGAGATAGAACAGACACAGAGAGAGATTCACTTCCAATGAAGACAGAAGTTATTTTTAAAACGTTTAATCTGCACCGGCACAATTCGAGAGGCATCAGGGCCATCGGAGCATCTTTCTTCACATTTCTCGCCTGCTTTATCGCTCAGCCTGCCAACCCCCCCGCCCACCCCTTTCCGTAATCTGCTTTTTGGTTTCCAAACCAATGCAGATGTCTGGAAAAGTTCACAGTCACCCTCATCCGTCGATTTAACTCTGCAACTCTGAGTGCGTCAGTGACTGATGGTCGTGTCAAGGAGTTATCAGAGTGTGCGTCATTCCCATCCTGCAAATCACAGATTACATCAATTTACATGCTCGGGCCGGTGTGTGTGTCTGTTGGTGTGTGCTTGTGGTTTGTGTCTCACAATCTGAGCGTAGTGGTAATGAGTGTGTGTGTGTGTGTGTGTGCATGCATGTCAGCCAAGCATGTAAGCCGTGAGAGCTAAGCCCCTCCTGCAGCATCAATAAAGCATCACCTGCACCGGTTTTGATAGATGGTATCAGCAGAGTGAGTCACAATACAGTGGGGGGGGGGGGCTGAGCTGCTTGGTGGAGGTCTGCGCTGTCCAAGTGCTTTTCTAGTTAATATTTGTTATCATGCAGACCCTGTAAAAACAGTATTTACACCTTTATTTGACTTTATAAAGGAATAGTCTGACATTTTGTTAAGAGTGAAGCTCTTAGCTTAGGGAAACAACTCCCTTGGCTTTGTTGAAAGGTAACAGGAACCACCCACCAGCAGCTCTTTGAGGCTCACAAGGGTTTGGCATGTGCAAAAATAGAATTGAAGTGACTGCTTTTAAGAAACGCTTTTTTTTTTTTTACGTGAAATAAACCTTGAGGTGTTTGTATGTTGGTGTTTTTTTTTTGTTGTTTTTTTTTTTACTTTGGACAGGTCCAGATGTTTTCAAACCATACAAACCAGCTTCTGGCCTTCAGGAATAATTCTTGAAATAAATATAAAGTATGTGCTGTACTATGTCAAACTTTTGTATAAAGTGCCAGACATTTTTTCCGATATATATATATCAAGACAAATGAAGGACAAAGAGAAAAAGGCAGGAGAGAGTGATGACTCCACTGAGAAGAACTGAATAAAAAGTAATGGAGAACGAAAAGGACGAGGCCGTCTGGTGGGTTGATTTCTCGGAAGACTGGCTGCTCTTATTTCATCTCCAGTGTCAACATGAGAATACAGATAATATAAAGTTAAATCATGCATCCAGATTCTGCCCGATCTACTTCTTCTGTTTGACCTTTTTCTGTGCCTCCCATCATTTCTGCTCCCCCCCCCTGTCTTCTCTCTTCTCATTCTGGTTGATTGGGCTTTAGCTGCAGAATTTAAGGTATGAGGACCATTTGATTTGGTCCCTCTCATCACATTTTAAATACTTATAATTCTCGTTTGCTCTCTTTCTTTGGTGAGCATTATATCGGTCAATCTCAAGTCATCCATCAGCCTGCAATCAGTTAAGCAGCATAGCACGAATTTAGAATAATCTACTGGATGCTAATTGGCAGGGACAATTGTGTTATTTGCAGTTTTGCATGTCATCTCAGTGGAGAAATCTGCATGTCAGGAAGATCTGTTAGCCCTGGGATTCTGGAGGCGTAAAGGCACACAGACAGACGGATGTTGAACAGGTGGATTGTGTTGGAAGGTGAGAGACTGACAAGTTGCTCCATGTCGCTTGTTATCTTCAGCTGTGGGAAACATCAGAAACACCATGTATAGAAACTCAAACTCACATTTAAATGCAATTTAGAGTCACCATTTCAGATATTTTGCGTGGCTTTGGGAGCGGGAGGAAGCTGGAGAACTCAGAGTGAATCCATTGGGTACCCGCGGCCCTCATATGGATTCAAACCTCAGCAAACCTCAGGACAAAAACAAATGCTTTGAATGAATCTCCTTCAAACTAAAATAAAATACAAATGCTTAGCATGAATTTGTTCCATTTTCTACTAAATAACCCAGTGTGACAGATTCACTGGCATCTTCTGAATCGAATCCCCTGCTGCATATTCTATTCAAAAAGTGATCTGAACAAAAACTTTCTGTCCTTGGCGTGTTTCAACATTTCGCTGTATTGGAAAGGCAAGAAATGACTGCGTCATACCCGGGCAACTGCTTTCTGATTAGTTCTTATTTTTATGTGTTGCATTTTGCTGCTTTGTAAAAATGGATGATAATGAATAACAGAATAACCTTTTTACATTTACAGACATAACATCTTCAGATGTTCAGCATATACACGGGATTCAAATAGCGAGTTTTGATTTGATTTTGAACCATGGCCAACAGTTTTCCTGTACATGAAGGACTGTTCCTCCCTTTTTTTTGCTCCATTAATGACTGCAATAGTAGCTTTTCAGGCGCTGACGTCAAAGTCGACCAGCAGAGACTGAATTTCTCATAGTTACTGCTGTCAGGACGCCTCCTCTGACGGAAGAGCTGCCAGCGCTACATGGAGCACCCTCACAAAAACACCTGACCCAATTTTCAAGCTGCCACAACACCCAGCAACAACCGTCAGAGAGAGATAGAAACAGTCCAAAAAGACCCCAAAAAACCCAGGGAGCATCAAAATCCATTCCTCCCTCTGTTTCACACACAGGGGGGAGGGGGGGGGGGGGCTCTCTTCTCCACCTTCCTTCTAATTCTCTCTTTCCCTTCCCCAAAAGCTCAACTTCACAAATAACCCGACTAATTTTTCTTTTCTTTTCCTCTGTTAGTGCTTCCTCATCCACTGGCCATTGTCAAAACCTCCAAAACAAACCCTTTGACTTGAGCCAGCTTGTCTTGCAACCTCAGTGGCCCAGAAGCAAGCCAAGTCTTGGTTCCATGTCTGGCCATTAGCGCCAAAAATTCAGATTCCAGGCCCCTAAACAACCTCCAACATCCTCATCGCCCCCCCAGGATCACAACACCAAACCTCAGCGGGCGTCCCTAACCGCCATCCTCAGACGAGTGGACCGATTGGGCCCCCATCAGCTGGCTCTAGATAGCCACGTGTGCCAGACAGGATTAGCTCACAATCAGACCAGAGGGGATGCAGATCCTCCCTCTTGTTCCGCCCCACGCCTTATCCTCTTTACCCCCACCCTCCGCCTGCTCCTCTCATCCCCTGCCACCAAACCCGTGTGTGCATACGCACATTCATGCAAGCTCATTCAGAATTTGACTAAATAATAAACAGCAGGGCAGACATGTTGATGTGCTGGGATGTGCGCATCTGTGCATGCAGGAAGTGTTTTTACGTAGACATGCTAATCGAATTAGGCTGCATTAGAGGAGATGGATGAAACTTTAATGATCCCTGCGAAGAGACAAGCCTGTTTAGCAGCACGAGGAGGAATGCGTTCAGAATACGCAGATCAAAGAGATGCTAAATAGGTGATAAATATGGTTCCTTTTATTATCATCTTTTTCTCCCCCTACCTGACAGACATGGAGAACTCTCCCGGAGCGCTCTCACTCTCTCTGACCAGAAAGGCTCCACACTCCCTGTGTCGGAGTCGACTCTCTGCCACACCACGGGATATACGACCGGCAAACCAGCTGGAGAAAGACAGAAAGAAAGAACATCAACATTGAGTGTATGTGTTCTGTGTTATTCTGGAGTCTAAACTTTGATGGCTTCCCTTTCAGTGGGAATGATGAGATTCTAACCGTGGCTCCAAACATATAGATCAATGCTGACAAAGAAATAAAAAAAAAAGATCAGCAGTGGAAGGTGGAGGGAGAAAAGCAGAAGTAGCGCATTTGTGAAGTTATTTTTAACCATGCTGCTAAAGATGCAATGCTGGATTTCAGCTGTCAGCTGTCAGCTGTGGAGGGTGAGTTGTCAATTGTGATTTCTTTTTTTTTTTTTTGGTGCTCATTAGTCTTTAGTTTAGTAGAGCAGCTTGTCTGCACGCAAGGTTTGCATGGATGACATTCTGCTTTCATGGGCGCGTGCTCTGCGATGACAGTCGGTTGGATGTGCTACATATGAAAGAGGGCGGTGACATCATAGGTCTGTGTCTGATCAGCTTGTTTTTTATTTTACAGTTCTGTGAAGGACGCTGAAAGAGGAAAAAGCAGCGTGAGACACTCTACGGTGCGAACACGCTTAACGAAACAGCTTCAGCCGGACAGAACATCGGAGCTCATTAATGAGACAAAGCTACAGGAACGGCTGCTCTGTCAGTTCAGGGTTCTGTCACAGTAATGAAGTAGAACCCAGCTGCTGCGTGACCATCTGATGGAGATACAGGGTGTACCGGTCCCTCCGCTGTAAACACAAACACACACACACAGCTGTATCATGTGTGGTTACATAAGGTGAGAAAAGTCAGCGTGTCCTTTTGGGTAGGCTGCCTCATGTCGGACTGCAGATGTCCAGAGCGGAGCAGAAAAGGCCCCCGAGCGTCACAAACGCACTGATGAGCTGCTTTACAGATAGCTTGTGTGTGAGTGTGTGTGTGTGTGTGTGTGCGCGTGCGTGCGTACTTACGCGTGTGGTCGCAGGTTGATGTAGTTTTTTGGCACAAAGCCTTTTCTGTTGTGGAGCTCAGCTGTGTACCAGTTAGGATCATCCTCCATGTTGGTGATCTATGAGACACACAAATAAGGTATTACCCGCGATGATGCTAATGATTCTGATGACAGGTAACGTTCAGTTTGCTCTAGCTTCTTTATCAGTGTCCTCACCACACCACTTTAGTCCTGAAATGAAGACTGTGAGCGAGGGTGATGTGTCAGTCGTTTATACTGAAAGACATATTTGTCATTTTCCTCAGATTTGGGATCTTTGCATGCACAAAGATGGTGCTACGGAGCCCCAGAATGGACAAACCAAGCACAAACAGTGTGCTTTTTGCATTTTTAATGGCTGCAGTATGGGACAGTAAGCTGGAGTGTGCAGTCGGCTCCATTCTAGATACTACTGGATATCCGGTCCATTTGTGTGTGAGAGCAGAAGCATTGAAGAAAGGCAGAACTGGGGATGAAAAATTATCTCTCTCTCTGATGGACTGTTTTTTAAAAACCCTGGGGTGATGTAGGCGAAGGAGGACAGACCTGATCTAATCTGGCTGTGGCGTGCCTTGTCATTTTGATATTTTCAGATGTTACGTTTTCTCTGCTTGGTTTGCAGTGAAATGTTTTTTCTTCTCTTCATCAACAAATCCGAAGTTCATTGCTTTGTGATTTTTCTTTTTAATTGTATTTCAAATCCCAGATAACTTCACTTTAAGTATAATGTTTTTTTTTATGTTAGAGAAACGATTCGAATAAGAAGTCCTCTTTAAACCACGGTGTGGACAGGTGCATTATTGCAGCATTGCGACCTTGAGGCTGCAAAAAGCTGCTGCATTTTGCCGCTTAGCAGCATTTTACCTGCTATTTAAAGTATGCATTAGCCAGACAACAAAATACATAACGTAGGGCTCTGACGCCTTCCAGTTCTACATGCTCATTGTTCATCCACGACATTCAAATATGATGCATGAAGGTTTTCATTAGAAATTTTCCAATTTCCAATTAGAAATGGTTCTGTATTCACAAATTCTAATGCTTTCCATTGGCTCGCTAAAAGTCACTGCAGCAAAACATCATGGGGCATTCAAGCAGCAAAACTAAGAGCTGTATTTATAACTCTGACAGGACAGGAGAATTCCCACAGGAAACAAATTAAACTTTAATTTCTGAAGCAAATGTTTTCAGCTCTGCAGGAGTGGCTGCGTTAATCCAAACGCTCTCACTGTATCCGGTCTGCGTGTGTTGAAAAGCACAAAACAATCAGTTAAAGTCAGATGCTGATAGATCATTTCTAATGTGTTGTTAGGGCCTTGTGCGTCGATGCACACATCCTGCCTTTCACAGACATTTTTCACACCTGTGTTTACGGGCGCTGTCGTCGCGTGGGATTATTTCTGACGTAATCAGAGAAAAATAAAGGGGAAATGCCTTCAGTATTTCTGCTGCAGCAGAAGTCAAAAAGTCAGAACAGCCTGGAAGCACTGGATCAATAAATACTAGCCACTAGCAGTGCTTGTCTTTAGCTCGTCCATCGTAAGACTGAAGTGAGCTGCAAAAGAATTCATGCTGCAGCCAAACAATACAAAAAACTATGTTTTAGGTACCAAATTATGGCAAAAAGGATTATTGCTGTTTCTAGTTTCACAGTTTTCTGTTTTGACAGCTTTCAGGAAACATGTCGGACACTTCCTGTTCAGTAACTTTAAGGTTAAACAACAATGAAATATCTTTCTGATCACGTTTTAGGCAGCAAACAGGCACCATAGCAACAGACTCTTTATTTTGATTTGATCAACACCACCTTGTGACAGTTTGGCCAGTTTGTTGAGTCTGTGGAGGCAGATAGAATCAGAATCTGGTTAACTGCGTCATTCAGAGAATGTCATTTGACTGATATCTGACAGCAAAGGAGAGCAAAGCTCTGCATGCACGCAAATATAGGTGAGAAGTTTAACATTGGACATTTGCATATCCTGCCAAAGTTATAATGATATGACGCTGATTGGACTGGATATTAACAACATCCCCCCCACCCCCCACCCCCTTAATGGACTGATGCACTTATCGTTTCTGATGCAGGTAAAGTCATGTACAGTTCCCTCATCCACATTCAATCTGCTATTAATCAGAATAATTCTTCAGTCCCAGCTTCTTTTATCTGTGGAATGTGGGCTGCGTGCATCGCTGGGAGTTTTACATATGGATGTCACGCCGTCCTCCCTCCTCCTCCTCCTCAGTTAAATATCGGGGCATTTCCTCATATACCATCACGGGGAGATGGTGGACAAAGGACATGAAGGAACGTCATCCTGTCCTTTAGCACAGAACAGTACTATTTAGATGAGACTCTACTTGGTGTAATTCATGTTATCATGCCTATGCTCTTTGCATCTTATTTTGCATGTGGATTATACGGCATGCACACACACACACACACTCTCAACTACACTACGGATACATTTCCTGTTCTAGAATGTCACACTAAAATAAGCTTCCCTACTTCTTCTTTTCTACTTGCAAAAAAGACATGGCATCATCACCGCTTTAAGGGTCTTGCAGACACAATAGGATTTGAGTCGCGCTTGCCGCCGGGTTCAACGCAGTCAACCACATTGAACTTTGGGATGCGGCAGCGCCGGGCGGCATGTGCTGCACAGTGAAATGCTGTCATATGGCACAAGCAGAGAGGAATGGCTTATCCATAATGTCTACAGATACATGAGTCCCAAATGCACCAAAACTCTGAACAGCTACATCAGACTGTAAGTAGCAGGTCAGTCGATGTCCTGCGTCTGGATGTGTGACTCAGAAAGACAAGCTGTTTTTCCAGCATCGGTCTTCTTTCACAAAATAAACCAACCTAGTACTAAAATGTTTGTTTTTAAACTAAATTATTCCTTCTTCTTCTTCTTTCTCTTTTGGCTCATCCCGTGAGGGGTCGCCACAGCAAATCAACGTTCTCCACTTCACCCTGTCCTTTGCATCGTCCTCCTCAACACCAGCCACTCTCATGTCCTCCCTCACTACGTCCATGTATCTTCTCCTGGGTCGACCTCTAGCCCTGTTCCCTGGCAGCTCCATAACTGAAACATTACACGATGTATTTATTTACATGGCAAGGAGGAATCAAAGCTGAGGAGATTGCTGATACTGCTGATGTGAGATCTTCAAAGCCTAATCTACCTGAATGCTGACGGATATATTCGCTTCTGTCGGGAACAGAGAACAATAAAATGACCGGTGTGACAGGAAATGAGCTTACAATGAATCTTGTAATTGCTAGATTTTTATATGCAGCTATATTTGTTCAGTCCAGGACATCTGGTGCTGCAAGCCAAAATTAACAAACGTGGAAACAATTATGTAAAACTACTGTTTGACCCGAATCTGGACTGGAGTTGTTTGGCTGAAATGAGAATGCAGATGATTCCACTGGGAAATAAAGTTGCATAAACTCTCCAGTTTTTTAAGGAAATTAATCACAGTTCCCATAAATCATGACTTCACATGCTGTTGACTTCGCCATCATCATAACTCCTTTGCTGACTAAAGCCAACAACTGATCGCTCTCTGATTTAAAGATAGATTAGAAGGCTTCATCAAGCTTTATTCAATGCTGCAGGGAATAGAGATTCACAGTCATTTACCGTAATGTCGCACTGATAGATCAAGGTTGAGTCCATGCTATTCGATATAATCCAATAGGTGTCAAGGGTTAATTTTGTTATGAGCTATTTCCTCCATCAGCTTCATCTTAAGTGATTTCTAACATTTTCCAGAATTCTTTTCAGAACGTAACAGTGGATGGAACCAGTCATATAGTCTGCCAGTCAGCCACATTAAAATAAGAATATAGGGGTTTTCCCAGTCAATAATAAGTTGGTGTTGCTCCTGAAGCAATGCTTGTCCTTCACTATGATTGCAATCTGAGGTTAACTGTTCATGTTTCATAGGAACAATTTTCTACAACAATAATCACCAGCTGTGCACGAACTCAGAGATGCACTTGTTTTGTTGTCCATCAGATAAATATCAAGAAAATATTTATTCTGGAGAACATTTGGGGGGAAAAGAGCCTTATTTGAATGCACTTTTGGCTACTAAAACCAGCATAGACTAAAGGCAGTCTGATAGAAATATAAAGATGCCAGTTCTAGTATATGAGTATATGTGCTGAAATATTTCAAGCTTCTGATCCTTGCAAAAAGTTGTCATATATATATATATATATATATATATATATATAATAATCATATAACTAGGAATCTTTAAGCTAGCTGATCTTTGGTAGCTTATCTTTATTTCCAGGCTGGCTCTGGCTGCATACAGAAAAATGAAAAATGAGTGTGTGTGTGTGTGTGTGAAAATGAAAAGAAAAAACAACCAACATATTTTTCTTGTCTAATGTTATAAACAAATATTAATAAAGTTGGTGAAGTTTTAATGTGCTTTCAGCCAAATGTTACTTCAGAAAGGTTTTGATAGATAGATAGATAGATAGATAGATAGATAGATAGATAGATAGATAGATAGATAGATAGATAAATAGATAGATAGATAGATAAATAGATAGATAGATAGATAGATGGATAGATAGATGATAGATAGATACCTTACCTTTAGCATGTCTCCCTTGGTGAAACTGAGTTCATCACCTTCTGTGGCACGAAACGTATAAAGTGCCACCGCTTCCATGCTAAAACCTCTCAACCTCTCTGACACACACTCACACACACACTGGGACCCCCACTAATTCCCCTGACATGGGGGAGTGTGTATGGAGACAGAGAGAGAAATGTAAAAAAAGAAATACAAGAATAGGATGCTATGAGATAACAGATGCAAGAAGAAGAGCGGAGGAGAGGTCTGGTCTTCCCAGTGAGCCGGAGAGCGTGAATGAGAGTCAGAGTGGAGGATGAGAGAGAGAGTGAGCTCGGTGTGAGTGGAACAACACGACGGGCTGCTGCTCAGCAACACGACCATGAGTAACGCTCAGAGAGAGAGAGAGAGAGAGAGAGAGTAAGCAGGGGTGAGGGAGTGGGAGGCACTTCCTGTGCACATAGTTGCCTCACACTGTTAGTGTGGCTTCTGTGGATTCAGTGTGTGTGTGTGTGTGTGTGTGTGTGTGTGTTTCTTCTGTCAGTGCACATGTTTGTGTCTCTGAGCGGTTTGTCATTACATCACTGTTGTCTCTTGTAGCTTCACGCCTTCCAGAAACAATATGTATAATAGCCATTTCTAATGGTTCAGACTACAACGTAAAATATTCATAGTAGCTATCCCAACTTGTGTGTCCATTCACTGAGGTGAATCCAATGTTACACGCACACACACACACACACACACAAAAAAAGTGCCCTAAAGTGAAGTTGGAAACAGACGATTAAATGTGTCTTCAGAATGTCAGCGAGGAGAAGTGTTTCTTCTGAGAGAGATGTTTGTTTAAGTACGAGCATGAAGCTGTGAATAACAGATCTGTGATAGAGGTAACGACAGCATTTATTACAGCTCAGGTGTCCTCCAAGTGTCTCTCAACAGGACAAGTCTGATGCTGGACTATAGAGCTAAATCCACCTCCCTGCAGGCAAACTGTTAAGTCCTTGCTTCCATCCATAAATCAGGATTTAGTGCGACGCGTTTTTCTCAGATGATGCGAAGGAGCATAAAAATTCACTATTTCACAGATTGACTCAGCGCTCATAAAATGTACTTTATGAGGTTAGTTTTTGTCCAACTAAAATATTTCAGCTCATAAATACGAAGTCTACATTTTTTTCAATGCAGATTGAAGCCACATCAGTCGTCCTTTTACAGAATCCTGTCAGAATCGTTTTGTTGTTGTTGTTTTTTATTATTCTTCGTTAAATTGGACCTGTAGTACAAATTTTATCAACAAACAAAAACAACAACAACACTAAAGAACACATTTTATTTGACTTTAATTGAGTTAGAACGGTGGTGGTTAACATGTTACACATGTAGCATAGAGCCGGAGGAGCAGCATGAAACAGAACTGGTGGCTACGGGCTTAGTGGGTTTAATGGCACGACCCGTCCAGGAAATCCCCGGTCACTTGACTCAACAATGAGAAGAGGGGCTGCAGGAGGAAGAGCAGAGTGCCGAATGAGTCTGAGCAAAAGAATAGAATAGGAAGAAGGAGAGAGGAAGTGGAACTCACTGTCGGGCCAAAGCACAGATATCTTCTTGGCCTTTTTTCCTTATATACGTGATGAACAAGAGTTCAAAAAACAACTGTACAAGTCTATAAGAATGTGTTGCTCGACATAATAGTTTGAGTCGGTTTATTTTGCTACTTTGAGTTTGCTGCAATTTCTGTTACAGGATGAGAGGTTAATGTGGCGTTTCATGCACCAGGAATACAGCAAGTAAAATGGGGCACTTTGTGGAAACACTTTTCCTGCGATTAAGAGCTTAAATTTCAGGTAATTTCATCTTCTAGCAGACAATCCAAAAATCCTCGAATATGGAGATAAATATGTGAGGCGTTTTAAGTGATGATTCTTTTTTTTGTAATAAAGAAGAAACAAGTACTGATATTGTGTGACTTATTTCACAAAGGTCCAGACAAGAATGGAGGACTCTGCTTGAATTATCTCTCACATATCGGTAAGTGCTAGAAAACTGCTGCAAAACTCACTTTACATTGTGCAGTAGACGATATTAATACATTTTAATATACAATTTTCAAAAAAAAATAGGAAAATCATATTTGTTTTGCGGGAAATTAGATGACTTTGAAACATTCTGGTCGAGTCAGGCCTCGTGTGACTGGATGAGATCATTTATGCGTACAAGCAGTCCCAAATTACCCTCTTATCACAAGAATATGAACATTGTTATCTTCATTCAGATGATGAAATAATTAACTTGTACACTGAGATCAAAAGAAAAAAACCTGCAAATACAACTGCTTCCATATCCACATTCTCTGGGAATGAAAAATTCAATTCAAACTCAAGATGAGCATCTGCTATGAATAATTTGTTTAATTTCAGCATGTAACTTTGTCAGGATGGCTTTTCTGTGGGCGGCTCTGTTCTCTGTTCTGCCATGCGGGTCTTTATTGTTCGTACCCTTTTCTTCTAGCGTTCGCTTCTCTCAGTTGGTGTAATTACATCACTTTCTGTGCTGATTTCCAGCTACGACAGCACTGAAATTTCTGAATGGCAGATATTCACACACTCATGAAATGGCTCTCTTATCATTTTTTTTTTTATTATATCAACTTTAAAATTGGGTATTACGTGAA
This sequence comes from Brachionichthys hirsutus, assembly GCF_040956055.1. Taxonomy (NCBI): domain Eukaryota; kingdom Metazoa; phylum Chordata; class Actinopteri; order Lophiiformes; family Brachionichthyidae; genus Brachionichthys; species Brachionichthys hirsutus. The sequence goes on from NC_090912.1 coordinate 4,924,230, forward strand.
ATTTCTTCCTGACATTGTACTCCTCTCCTTCTGTCACAACAAGACATTTTAATCCAGAACATCCACATCTTGACCTCCTCCCCACTTTTATAAATAGAGTAACAGAGGTAAACTCAGGCAGTCTGAGTGACTGAAAAAAAAGGGAGAAAGCACCATGCCCAAGAAATAACTGTAAAACAGTCCCTGATCACCTTGAAGATAAAGCTGAACAAAGCACTGCGTGCATAAATGAAATGGGACACAAGATGTCAATGCAACTGTGCCGTGCAACTGTGCCGTGCATCAATGCCTCCGAAGCCATGAAAGCAAAAGCATTGGGGGTAGCTGAGAGTGTCTAAATTGTTGAAATATATGTTTTCAAGGGCAGCACGATGGCACAGGAAGCAGGTTGCATGTTCAAATCCCACTTGCGCCCTTTCTGTGAGGAGTTTGCGTGTCCTCCACTTGTCTGCATGCATGGGTTCTCTCCAAGTTCTCCAGCTCCCACCACCAAAAACATGCAATTTAAGTAAATGGGTTACTCTAAATTGTCTGTAGATGTGTGTGTGTGTGGGTGTGAATGAGTATGTGGCCCTGTGATGAACTGGCGACTTATCCAGGGTGTACCTTGCCGCTCATCTGTAGACGCCTGGGATTTGTTACGGATACAGCGGTTTAGTAAATGAATGAATATGTTCTCAAAGGTGAGTCATAATCAGAATTGTATCACTCACTCATCATCACGTTTACCTTGCACATTCAACTCTTGATTTTGTCTGTGATATTTTGTTTTTTTATTGATTTTAAAACATTAACCACATTTGCTAAGTATTTTTTGCTTTTTCTTACCTTCTCCATGTTTAAGTTTACACCAGTCCTAGTTACCATTTGCATGTGTGAAAAGATTTAGCCAGTATTCTGGCAGGGGTTTGCAGGTATTACACATTATCCTGTCTCATGCTTTTCCGTTGATTTTCATCCTGCTTGGAAATACATTTTCCTCTGCAGACCATAGACTCATCCTGCCACTCTTCATGTTAAGCAACTCTGCAGGCTTTGAAACTTATGTCACGGTTCTTCTCTTTGTAGATTTATAAGATTCATGCACACAGAAATAATTTCTAATTGATTGATGACTCATATGTGTCACTGCCTTTGTGCCTTTGAAACTGTGAAGTACTGCAGGGGGTGATGTATGACAAGCAATGCTCAATTATATAATCTGGATGTGATATAATTTATATTCAATGTTAAAATGTTATATTTTTTTTCCTGACCTCATTCTGGATCAGATCCATAGGATTTTTTTTTAAAGCCTCCGTTATGAAGTAAATGGTAAAATCCGGATTTATTTGTATCCAGACGGACTCGCTCTCAAAATTTAATGGGATTTAAGTTAGACCAAAACCCATCTTCAGATATTTTTTCAACAAGATCAATCCAGCAAATCTTTTCTTAATCCAGCTAACAAACAGATAGACAAATGCCTAAATATCTCAAATTGATTTTACGCTACTGGTTTTAAAGAAAGGTCCTCAATTCAGTGTCTTCAGTCTGACCAGAAATAACCTTGGTCTGTGCACCACAGCAGAAAGACACATTACCGCTCAAAGAGCCAATCATTCGGGAATGGGTCTCGTGATTGAGGATAATTATTTGACCACAAACAGGCTGTGTCATTTATTATTAATTATTTTTAATGGCTTAAGCAAAATCAAAGGTCATCGGCATTAAAGGACACAAGCTAGAAGGGTATAATTTGAAGAACCTTCTGCTCGTATAACAAAACGTAGAGCACTGCTGACCTCTACTGGCTGGAATTGGGCCTGCAGGGGGGGGGGAATGACGAACTTATTTTAGGAACACTGTGTTTCACCTTCAGTGCACACCCGATTGATTTCTTTCTTCTTCTCGCCTCAGTGGAGGCGCAGAGCCTGGGCTGCAATCTTTTTTTCTTTTTCTTGGCACCACAATGCACCGACAAACACGATAGCACTCAGGCAGATACGACAAGCGAAAACAAGGCGATAGCAGGCACTAGTGAAGGGTCATATACGTCAAGGTGACATTTTGGAACGTTGCTTTTGTTTTTAGTGTTTGTCAAAATAGTTTTCAGCCAGAAATCTGCCCCCCCGCGCCCCCCTTCCCTGCCTTGATCTGCACGATAGGAGTTACCTTTGATCACATGCTGGCGAAAGAGGAAAATATTTGACACTTGTTTGAGCAATTCTGGATGTTTTCCTTCTGTATTTGACTGTTGTGTTTTAGAGGAAATGTATATTTGTAATAGACATACCATTCCTACTGTCATCACTCTATTTTAAAATACGGATAAACATGTTTTTGATGTAATCTGCTACAAAAATTTGGACATCTCTTTCCTGGAAAACAAGTGAACAAGTGTCTTCCTTATGCAGACACACAAGTTGAAATACATTTATATTACTCTTTTACGTGAACTCGTGTTCTTGTATGGCATAGCCTATAGTACCGTACATTCTTTCACCCTAATTTGCAATTGTGATCTGAAAGTCTGGACCCACCTGGATCTCAAAGGCTCCACACAGAAACTGATGAACACCATGGAATGCACGTTTATTTTCTTTCTTATTATTTGCTTTAAACATTGCATAGGGAGCAAAGGTTTGGTGAGACATTGTGTTGAGAGAAGAGAAGAAAAGAAAGGCATAAAGCAATTTTAAGCAAAAAAGAAAATGTAATATCAGTATGAGACAGAACTGCTTTATACAACACACCATGCATCTACAGGTGAAGCTATCTATTCTTAGGTCGCTCTACTCTTCTCACCTCTCGTATCTATTATAATAAAGACAAATATGTTGTGCGTGTGTGACGCGTTCGGGACGTGCCCCTGCATTGTCTGTGCGCGGCTCGCTTACTGCCACACCTGTAACGCACGTCTACACGCACGCACAAACAACCTCTCCTCCTCGTCACTGATAAAGAACGTCAAGAGACTTGCGCAATAAACGGCGTATTTTATTTCACGCGGCTCACGGAACAGTATTTAATAAGGAGGAAGCAGTTCCATGACGAGAAGAACCAGATTGACCCGTCTGTCACCTAAAAGAAATGAAACAAAAAAAAAAAAGAACTAAAAACTAAAAACAAAAAAAATACTATTGGATTCATAAATCGTGACGATGGTTACAATATGGCATGCATTTATGATTTTCTGGCGAATGACAGCTACATTTTGACAAGGGGGCTGGAGTGGGGGCTTCTTGTGCCCCGAACAAGCGAAGCCTCCTTCCCGCCACCTCCTCCCGGCTCCCACTCTGCACCGCCATGCTCCGGAGGAGGAGGAGGAGGAGGAGGAGGAGGAGATACGTGTAGCCTGCCTCTAGCTGGTTTAGCATTAGCAACATATAGCTTAGCGGAGGCGCAACAAGCGCCCCGAACGCTGAAATAAGTACGATATCCTATTTTTTTTTGTTTTCCTCCGTCGGAGTGTTTCTAACTTCTTTATGGGTTTACACCACAGCAGCGCCAGTGGAGCCTGACGTGGCTCAAAACATATCGTGAGTAGACGGTCGAGTTGTTTTGTTTTTATAGGGTATTCCGTAATCCAGTTCCCTCTGGCGATGTCTCCACCGGAGCGCCCGTCTTGGCTGCTAGCTCGGATGATTGCTAACGAGATTAGCATGCTAGATGAGGTCGGGGGGAGCTGCGAGGAATGGCGTGTGTATTCAAACGATTAGGTGTAAGCATGACAAATCAATCCAATATCTGGTCCAGTATTTTTAGGTGTTGGGTGGGCAGCTATGTGATCTTTAACTACACACGACACGGAAGTCGTATGGCTAGCTAACCCAACGTAACACTTGATAGCTTGAGCCAACTTTTTGTTTTTTTCCGAGTCAAGTTTTGATCGCTTCCTAAAAATTTAAAACCAGGGGTTGCATCACATAGCCCCAAAAATAAGTCCTCTTAGAATCGAGGCAGTAGACTACACCTTAATTTAACTTTTTATTTTACTACTATAACTAAATGCATGAACAAGTTACCGCTAACGTCGTTCCCTAGCTTATCTTGCTAGCTAAGTACTTGATGCTAATTTGTACTGAGCTCGCTAACGTTAGCTGTAACATTCAATAATAATTAGCAAATCGATGAGTTGTTCCCGACCAGAAAAAGGTTAGTTTCACAAATCAAGCAGATGTTCGTCACACCGAACGCTGCAATCCGAAACGAACCGCATGATTTCTGCTGAGCATTTGGAAATATCGTTCAGTCAGTTCACGTAGCGCTAAAGCTACTTTAGCCGGGGAGCTATCAATCACATCAGCTCAGCACAACGCAGTGATTTGTTTTAGTTGCGATTGTTTTGTAAGAGCGACCGGGTCAATTGTTTTAATGTCCATCGTTGGCATGTACACTATTAAATGAATGACCGCTCACTAAGATCGTAGTGAATATACAATGTGATAGTTGACGTTACTTGATGAGATTTTCGGGTAACACAATTCGTTCGGATATGGGCGCTGTCCTCTCCCGGTTTGCAATCGGCTAACCCTGTTGCTACTTGCTGGGTTGGCATGTCATATCCTTTTTTTTTTTTTGAAATTCTATACCATGCCTGATTTGTTTTTTGTGTGCGTGGGGGGGGGGGTCGTGGGTGCTGGTGTTTCCGATTTGAGATTTTTAGTCAGAGGCGCATTAAGCCCACATTAATGTACCCCGAAAGAGGCGACGCTCCGTCTATTGTCTGTGTGATCGGTTGGTCACGGGGGGGGGGGGGGGGGGGGGGGGGGTGACATGCGTCGGCACTGTCCTCCTCCCTTCCCTGGCTTGGCTTTGTTTCTCAACCAGCCAGGGAGGACACAGATGGTATGACATGCTGATCAGAAAATGGACCATCGTTCTGTGTCGTCGTCGTCGTCGTCGTCCCCCCCATTATACATCTCAAATATTCACTGTCACTTCATGGATTTTTAAACACGCTTGCCTTGTTGTCTTTAATTGCTGACAATCTGTGGTTGGGGATTATTTACTTGTGTCTAATTTTGTGTGAACTGCAATTAAGTTAATGGATAGTGAAAGAAACAACTCTTAAGTTCCCCTTTTCTCTCTGCACACGCAGGGGAACGGTCACACGCCCGTGCACATGTATAGGCGCCCGGTTGTGCAAGCCTGTTATCTCCAGATCAGCTTTACTCTGTCTGGGCCTGGCAAGGTAGACCTGCTTGAGCTTCTCAGCCCTGAAAGCTAATCAGTTTACCTGGAGTTTAACAAGCCACACCCAGACGCTGCTTTTGTTAACAAACATCGTTTCAGGCGTTTTGTTTTTATATCAGTCAATTTACTTCTGTAGAGTGTTTACTTTCGCCAACCCTAATGGTTGTCGACCATTTCGGGGTTGCATGAATTATGACGACCCCCGTTGAGCAGATTCTCAACTAAATCTGCAACCGGAGCGTTTAGTGCACAGAAGTACCTTTTTTATTAAAAATATTTAATATTGTATTTCTATAATGGTCTAAGTAACATTTCCTTAGTAAAGGAAGAAGAAAGGGGTGACCTTGAACCTAATGCTAGATGAAAGGACGTCTCTCATAACGCTCTGCTGTTAAATATTCAACTTATTGTCGCTGAAGCTGAAATAAGGACTTTCAAAGATCAGTCTCTTTTCATATCACGCAGACCATGAGGTAATTGTAGCCTGTATGATTGCTTTTGTTTCAGGTTTGCACATTGTGCAGTTTATATCGACGATATTGATTTTAATGCACTTAGTGCATCCACAAAAATATTTCTCATGGTTGTACTGAGGTGTGGATTCATACAGATGTGCCCATTCAAGCATTAAACGCCCAATTTGTGCTGACAGGTGTCTGAGTTGCTGTGAAGATGCATTGATTTGTTCATATATTTGAATCATGTAATAAGATCACTGCCACTACATCAGTGAAAACGTATTAGATTGTGGCTTGAGGATGAAACAAAGGTTGTTTGATATTCACTGAACCGTTTGTGATGAGGTGCTGCTGATAGGTCGCTGCGTTGACTGGTGCAGGATGTAGGATTGCATCACTCACCAGTTTGGACAATGTGTTCAGTAGTCATATTAGGTGTGTTTCCTTCCGCGTTTAGCATAGCTGTTACGCTTTGCTGGCTTGGCATTATTCAGTACAAAATAATTTTTAACTTTACTGCTCAAGGTTGCAAACACAGAATCTGAAAAGGGCGATGGTACAACATAAATGTTTTAAGATGTATCTGCTAGTTATTAATTAGCTAGCTTGTCCCCAATTGTTATTTTACTCGTTGGCAGTGCATTTATTGAGTGTTTGCGATGTGTACGAGACAAAGGTAAAGATTGAGTAGACTAATGAATAAACAGTGCTAGGAAATGAAATGGAGACACCATGACGAGGGTCATCCTCGCTCATTTTAAGGTCATTTGGATTAAGAAAGGCAAACATTGCTTCAAGATCCGTTGTTGTTAAAAACTATGACCACGAAAAACTTTGGGAGTCAGCTGTCCATGACGGCTTTAAATCCGCAACGAAATTAGCCCAAAAATGCACTCGGGGAAACTTTGGCGGAATCATTCTCCAACAAAGTCCCTCATGACAAGAAAAGCAACAGATGGTGGGCATAACAAATGCTGTTTGTCCCCAATTCCCTTGCAAAAGAAATGTGTTTACATGAATGCTTCAGTTCTAAATAAACAACATGTTTTTACTTAGATGCTGATATTGATCATTGATCATGAACCGGCCATACTGTCTATTTTGCTTTTTTTAAATAAATATATTTTCAAGGATGTTTCAGCACATAGGGACATGGTTCTTGCCTTGTGTGCATGTTGGGCCCTCAGCTAGTCAACATGTATCTATTTCTTTGGTAAACAACCTTCTGCCTGCTCTGGAAGAGCGTTCAAACAAATTTTAATTGAAAATTGCCAACAGACAGAGTGGTTCATAAAGGTTGATGGGATTATTTTACACTGTAAAATAATCAATGCTTGAAGATCCAGCCTTAGAATGAAACCATATATAGTATGCTTTAGTTTCACATTGCTAGAGATTATACTAAATTCTGTAGTATATGTTACACAGTGTGTGTTCACTGAGACGGTCAAATTGAGTGATGACTAGGGTTAATTTATATGAATGGTTCCAGTGCAGGTGGAGTACCCCTTGGTTGGTCTGCACTAAAAAAAGAAAAGATTATTAAAGGGCTTCATCATATTGGATTTTTCTCAATCATGATCATTTCATCACAGGTCACCTCTCTTGCTAGTATCCAGATGCCACATCGCACCACCTTCTGTCGCGTGGCCTGCCATGGCCAAACATCAGAGGAAACATGCATCTGTAATTAAGCCACAGAATTTTATTTGATTATAACTTGGAATACTTGTCTTTTGTGTGACGCACACATTGTCGTGCTAGCCCGCTGCACAAGGAATGAAGTAAATATTGTGGCTGGGACAGATTTACGGGATCCTTCAAATACTCTCTGGCTGACTCTGGATTTAATCCAATCTCTGGTGACAATCGATACGCCTGTGGCCTATTGGGGAGTTGCAAGGCCTTGTCCCTTTTCTGCTGATGCTACAGTTGTGTCCATCTCTGTGCATTTATATTCAGAAATGCATTTGACAGCTTTACGGCAAAGAAGATATAGATCGATATACATATTTTATTAATCCCAGGGGAAATTCTGTGAAGACAGCCAGATGAGACAACACTAATATTTAGACAAATATGTGTAAGTATGGTATGATGAACTTGTTAAATCTAATCGAACGTAAGTTCAATATTGCCCTAAGGTTTGTGCAAATAGTGGAATCTCTTGTATAATATCACCACAGCCTTAAGGTTTAAATAAATCCGTTGCTTGATTAGCAGTTTGCAGCATTATTATAAACGTGACGGAGCTGAGAAGATTATTATTTACTCCTTAGAATTCCCTCAACTACACACACATACACAAATTCTGTGAGCCATCTCTTGTGAGGCTTGGAGCTCAAGCGATGTGACCGCGGAAGGTCCGAAGGAAGGCGGTCCGGCGGTCTTTTGTGGTGGGGGTTGTTGTTCCGGAGTGTGGGGAGTGGGATGGATGAGACAGACTCTCCTCTCTTCCTCCTGTCTGCTACGGGTGAATCGGTGATTATAGCAGCAGATGTGTCATTAGGTCTGAGCTTTATTCATGCGTATGCAAGAGCGGGGTGGGGGGCATGCCCCACAGGAATCACATTTCATTGGTGTTAAGTGAATTTACGGGATGTGCCAAGTTGTTTTCTTACCCCCCCACCCCCCCCCCCCCTCCCTTTTAAGCACGCACACTCTCACTCCCCTTCATTTCCTCACACTCCTCTCCCCCAGCTGTCTTTCCATGGCATTGCTAGACGGGAAGGTCCCTGAAACAAACTCGCATGTGTAAATCTGTACGCAGCCACTTCGTACTTCAGACATGAAATGTTGAATGCAACAGTCTGTGGCAGCTAATGGTGTCTTTTATGTTCTGCTTTTGTTCACTTGCTGGACATGTCAAAGCAAGCAGGGTGCAGGGATTGCATTACTGAATGGGATAAGTCATCATGGATATCCTGAGATGTTAGTGGACAATGAGCACTAAGACAGTTCCCCTGAAAATCTTAATACTATTTTTGAAATCTAAAATGTATGTTTTGTAATGGAAAATAAAATTGCTCCACTTGGAGCCATGATTTTTGCAGTTTTTTATTTTTACGTCTTCATCTTTTCTGTTTGTTTCACTGAAGAAAGGAGAGTCGATTCATTGCAGGGACGAGTTTATCACGCTCAAACGAAACTGTTGGTACAGTCAGACGTGGCAGTTCCACAGAAACGGATAAAAACAAACGTGTTGCATTGTTTAAACTAATTGTGAGCGTCTTATTTTGTTACTAATTCCTAAATGTCTCCTTATTCTCTTCCTCCCACTAACTTGCTCTGTCTGTCTGTCCCAGGTGATGGCGTCGACATGTTTGCAGCCAGCACTGCATGTATGAAGATGGTTTTAACACACACTGTTCTGGAGGACTCAGGAACACTGCATTGGCCTGGAGAAGCCTCATAAATAACTACTCACACACACACACACACACACACCTTTCTGTCGTGCCTTGAGAAAGGATACGAGTGCACGGGACACACAACCAGCTCCAACTGAAGCACACACATTTATTTGTTCGTTAGCCCTCATATTGAAGCAAGTCTCCTGTGTGAGGGTGGACATCGTTTTCTTCCCTGTGCGTTTCTGCCCCGTCTCACCGCGACCATGCCGAGCACCGTGCGTCGGCAGATGAAGAACATGGTGAACAACTATTCTGATGCAGAGAAGAAAGTCAGAGAGGCCACTTCCAACGACCCGTGGGGCCCGTCATCTTCCCTCATGTCTGAGATAGCCGACCTTACTTATAATGTGGTTGCCTTCAGCGAGATAATGAGCATGATATGGAAACGGCTCAATGACCACGGCAAGAATTGGCGCCATGTCTACAAGGCGCTCACCCTGCTCGACTACCTGATCAAGACGGGCTCAGAGCGAGTGGCGCTGCAATGCAAAGAGAACATCTTCGCTATCCAGACTTTGAAGGACTTCCAATACATTGACAGAGACGGCAAAGACCAGGGAATCAACGTTCGGGAGAAGAGCAAGCAGCTGGTGGTCCTCCTCAAGGATGAGGATCGCCTCAAAGGAGAGCGGTAAGGCGTTTTAACCATTTAAGCCTTCCCATTTAATACGAAGCATAGAGCTTGTGTGATGTCTTTGCAGAGAAGCGCTTTGGAGTTGACTTATGTTATCTGCATGTGGAGTGCATTTGGCATTGACTTGTTGCAGACAGACCGTTCCAATACTTTGTGAGGGACACACACGTCTCAGACGCCCGACTGTGCTGGGTGTAATCGGCTCCTTCCCCAGAGCCTCAGATTATCCCACTGGGGGGGGGGTTCAGTCCTGTTGGATCTGCTTTTTGTTTTCACACCTGTACGTTTAAAACGGAGTACCTTTGGGTTCGTATATTAAATTTAAATCCTTGTGAAATATGGTGTCTCCTACTGTTTTATCAGTCACATTTCAAAGCTGATAACATTTAAACGGTGATCCTCAGGGCTCCGAACAAACATCTTCTTGTCTCTCATGGTAATTTTGCTCTTTTGAATGTAATACTATGGATTTTTATTTGTCCATGTAAGGTCTCAAGCCTTGAAGACCAAAGAGCGTATGGCCCAGGTGTCCACAGGGAGCAGTCAGATGGGGTTTGGCCGAGGCTCATCTCAGCCCAATCTCTCCACTTCTTACAGTGAGGAGTACGGGAGGTCAGAGGGCTCACCTGCCTCCTACCATGGCTGTGAGTATTAATACAGGACCACGCAAGTTGTATCGATAAACACACACGCACTTACAGGACTCACTAAACTTGTTGAGGCAACACAACACAGAATATTGCATCGTATCGTATTGTGTCCCAGTTAGTGTAACTTTGGCCTACATGCCCCTCCCCCTGTTCTGTTTCTTGCTTGCAGTCCCAGAGTAGGACCGCATTCCTCAGCGCACACTCATACGCAGTCAGACAAGGAAGCAGAGTTCACCCCCCCCCCCCCCGCCTCTATCATCCACATGACAGAGGAATCTGCTCTTCCTTTCAGTGATACTCTCACTCCTCCAGAGACAGTGAAGGAGAGCTAGAGAAACACAGCGGCAAAAACAGTCTTGTGTAGATGAATATACGAAGATGTACGATAGGAGAAAAAGCTTGAATTGCCTTCAAATACACACTACGGTACTAACGCTACTAGCTAGTCTGATATTTTCAGAAGGAAGTCACACCAAGATAGGACTAACACCAATGTATTCCTGATTGGGGAGCAATGTAACGGTTCTTCATACAAATGTTGTCATCTTCCCATCATGTTTTTCTGAAGTTGAATCTCAGCACTTCTTTTCTTCAGTCGTGGTAACGGATCGAGCTATCGGAGACGTGAAGTAAATATGTCTGGTTTGAAAGAAAGATGGCACAAAGGAAGGGAGATAGCCAGATAGCTCAGTCAGGAAGTGAGGTTCAGGGGAAAGAATGGGGAAGGAGAAATGAAAGAATGAACTTTGGCCTCTTTTTCTTTCATCCCCGACACACACACACACACTTCGGTGGACACACCAGGTGTGTGTGTGTGTGTGCGTGCTCTGACGGCATGTATGTGGGTGCACGGCGCTGTGCATCTTAGCGGCCTGCATTCCTTCGTGCGAGTTGAGTTTGAGCATCGTTTTGACAAGGAGCAGGACAGATAATGAGCAAAGAGGAGAGAGACTGACTTTTGCATTCTCACACTGCTAACCCTTTAGCATGAGAGCTTGTGCTTAAATAAACCCACGCCTCTTGAAATGGTGCAAGTACTTGAAGGTCGTGGCAAATAGCCACGTCCTTGTGGATCAGACACGCAGCCCATGTTTATGAAGCGATTGCTTGCAGTCCTGACTGTAATCCTGCGATTTCATCAGCACATAATTTACTTATTACTCAGCTCTTATCGCCAAATTATTATGTATGAAGTTGACATTAAGTTTCTTCATCAAAGGGCGCGTGAGTGTTTTAACTCTTGTGAAATGTTCGATTTCCTTTCAACGGAAGCATTGCAACATTAACTCATTGTGAAAACATTGACGTGGCAAATTTCCTGTCATTTGTTCGTCGGAAACCTGCTGATGTGATGCCTCCTCCTCCTCCTTATAAACGTCTTTACGGGGAAGGAGGAGTTCTCTTTCCAAAGTAGGATGTTTGAAATATAATTGTGAAACAGACTGTTGGCATTTCACCAAGTCTTGTTTGTAGTTTTATCTCTGCCAAGGTGTCTACATACAGCGTGAACAGTCTACTTGGTTAGTTGATTTCCACATCATCGCGACGTGTTTGCTCCCACTAAACGTTTACAGTCAGACATCACTCAAACTAGCTGCAGATCGGCATGTCAGAGTGATCTTGTTTTAAACATGCATTACATGGACATCCAGCGTGCGTTCCGTAACGTTAAACTTGCCTGTCGTGGAATAACTCGTTTTAATAAAGGCTAATGATAATGGCAGTCTTTCTTTAGTTCATTAGCAAGTCAGGGTTAGCATGCACAGTTGTGATGCTAACAGGTCAGAGAAGCGTAGCTCACACCACACAGTGGGGGGGCGATTTCAAGGTTTGCTCTACGGAGCTTTGTGGAAGGAGAGTTTCAGAGATTAGACGGCAGCCATGGTGGCAAACAATAATTACTGCCGTTTAAGAGATGGAGATGGAAAGAGCTGTGAGCTGTTTAAGATGCTGGTTTGAATCCCAAACCACATTTGTGCTTTTGCATTCATTGAAGACCCTGCTGTTATGTGTGTTGATGTAAACGACCTCAGAGTGCCTCTCTGAACGCGGCTCACTCTGCCGGTTAGCTCCCACACCGTGTTTCCTGTGTGTGACGCTGTGAATCAAACTGTGTAGGCTAAGCTCATCTCTTGGATTTGGTGTATAGGCTTCTTTGTTCTGGTCAGACGTGTATATATAATCGTGTGTGTGTGTGTGTGTGTGTTTGTCAGTGAGTGTTTTCCGTGTTCTAATCCAATAGGGTGATTGGCCTGTTGGCCCTTAAAGACCCGATGATGAAACCTGTAATTGCACACATGATTTCTTTTTTTCAGCAGGGCAGAAGTCATTCAAACGTTTATTTGCTTTACAGTGCGAGCGATAAGTATACTCGTATGATCATAAGTCAGGGTAATTGCTTTTATAGGCTTGATACTGGTACATTCCTGGGCCAATGACTCTGTGTCTAGTGCAGTCACAGTGCATCACATGCAGGATGTAAAGGAGTCCAGTGCTCTGTGCATTTTAACATATGTTCCGAATGTGTTCTGTAGCCACGTCCCCCAATGCGGGTTCAGAACTGGAGCAGGCCAGACCTCAGACCAGCGGAGAGGAGGAACTACAGCTGCAACTCGCTTTGGCCATGAGCAGAGAGGCTGCCGAGCAGGTACACAAACATGTGCTGGAAATACCACAATGAATTCCTACTTGCCGAATTTGACTTTTTGAAATTTCCTTGACCTTTGGAAAGTAGATTGCGTTTTGTCATTGCGTGAACAATTATGAACTCTCGAACAATTCAAATGTTGTGCGTCTGTTAGCCGGTTACTTCTGCTCTGATGGTTGGTTTGGTTTTCATGAATAAGATCAGAAGCTTAAAAAAAATAACATGATCCGCAAATGCCAAAAACAAAATATTGAAAAATAAACCCAAGATAGATACACAGAACCAATGCTTCCTGGTTTACGACCTACCCCAGTGCCTGATCCATGAAGTGAACGCCGCCAATAATCAGAATTGATTAGGATGACTCGTAGAAACTATAATTCATGACCATGTAATGCGCAGTAGCAGAACAATCCACTCTTTGATGCTGCGCATGAGGTAGCTTATGCTATCTGAGCTCTCTGTGCGTGTTTAGGAAGATCGCATCCGCCGAGGGGATGACCTAAGACTACAGATGGCGTTGGAGGAGAGCAAGAAAGGAGGTCCGGACTCAGCAAAACTGCCCAAGAAAAAGAGAGAGGTAATATCCAGACAAATATGGAGATCAGAGCGGTTCAGTTTCTTCCAATATGACCTGGTTCCGAAAGCCGGTCCCGTTTTTCTGCTTTATTCTGCCTGCTGCTGCTGCAGTAGCAACATTGTGGCTCATATTTTGTCTCAGTAATTTCAGGATGTTTGAATTCCGTGTTTAGAGGACAATGGTTGAGCGACAGATGGGCTCTTCCTGATGCTTTTCCTCGTCTTCACTCATCCCATTTGTTCTTTTCCTCTTTTGTCTGCGTCTTTGTCCCTCGCTTTTCCTTTCACTTGGATTGTCTCATTCCGCTTTGTCTGTCTGTCCACCAGCCGCAGTCAACTTTGATGGATCTGATGGATGTGCCGGAACCTGGCGCCACTAGTGACCCCTGGGGCGCGGGAGCTGGGGCCAGGGCAGGCGCGGCACCAGAAGACCCCTGGCACTCTTATGGTATACATCCTCTTCACAGGAAGCGGTGACATTAGATGCCAGCTACACATTAACTGTTGTTGAGAAAGTGTTTGTGAGCAGAGGACATGATTCCGTCCCTGCTCTCCACCTGCACGCCGTTGGACTGAGACTCGTTAAGGTGGAATGCTGCTCCACTGGCCCGGCAGCATTACAGAGCAGGGGAGGGGAGGAGGAACGGCGTACGGATGGATGGGGCGAGCCCCAATTAGATGATCTTTTAAACAGATGACCTGGATCTTTAGAATGGGTTTGATCATTTCCATCCACCTGTTAATTTCTACAACTCTCTTCATCAGTCCCTCCTCCTCTTCTTTTCCATTTTGCAAGCTTACTCCGGTCCCTTTTGTCTTCTTAATACTCAACCACTCCCCGTGTTGCCAGGGCCTGCCACTAAACCAGCAGCAACAGTGGACCCGTGGGGGGCGCCACCTTCTGCCCCCCCCATAAAGAGCAGTGATCCCTGGGCATCAAACACTTCTGCTGCCTCCGACCCCTGGAGCTCCTCAGCTGCCCGCCCTAAGACTTCCAACACAGGTGAACACCAGAAAAAAAAATTGGGGGGGTAGTTGTCCCACATGCACCGTTAACTAAGCCCTTGTTTTTTTGATCAACATCTGATCTCTGATTGGCTAAAAACCTCGAGGATGCAACAGCTATCAGCTTCTGCTCACCTGCTTGCTTCCACTTGCTTATTTAGTTCATTTGCCTGTCAGTTTACCAAAATATCCATACTCATTCAGACTTGTGTTTGTCTGCTGCCATCTGTGTGTGTGTGTGTGTGTGTGTGTGTGTGTGTGTGTGCGTGCGTGTGTCTGTGTGTATGTGTGTGTCCATTCTGTGTCTGCGTTGTCCCCTTTCAGGTAACTTTGACATGTTCAATGCATCCAACGGTACGTCCAAAGAGGACTTCTCAGAGTTTGACAGCCTACGCTCTTCCTCCTCTGTCCCCACTGGTATACTCACCCATGTCTTTGTCTCTCTGTTGACACGGAGTCTGTGTTGGTTTTTCCTTCCGTGTCTGACTCGATGGGAATGGTCCTACGAGGCCGCGGACACGTACACGTCCTGTCTAAATATCTCCCGACTTGAGCAAAGCTGCCGTTCGAACCATGTCATGTTTTTCTTTCTTTAAACTGGTGAGAATCAATCAAATGTTGCTGTAAACAAATTAAACGGTGGTAGCGCACGAGCTGCTTGCTCTCGTCTGGGCTCGTGTCAGTGTGGTGTAATCTGGTGCTGCTTTTATGTCTTTATCGCCAAATTCATTTTTTAGACCTTTTGCCATTCTGTTATTGGGAACCTTTTAAATTTACAAATGTATCTTTTGCATCTGTACAAACTACAAATGGCCCCAAAGGTTCAGTTCTGCCCGCTGACGGCTCCACTCAGTTCGGCACAGGTCGTGTGTTTCGGAGGTGTCTGAGCGCGGGAAGGTGACGCTGGTGGTTGACTTTAGATCAACACATTTCTGATACGGTCGAAGGCAAGGTGAAAAGGAAAGGCCCGTTCGCGGCCCTTATCTCCACATCGTGCGTGGAGGCCACTCACCTCAGTGGCGTGAAGGAGGCAGCCCCCTGCAGGACAAAGTGGAACACTGCTTCCTATTTTCCAGGGCAGCGACAATAGATTAATCATGTTATTGATGAATGTATCATTGATTTTCAAGATTAATCATTTAGATTATAACAGGGATGGCACGGTGGCGTAGTGGTTAGCGTTGTCACCTCACAGCAAGAAGGTACCAGGTTCGATTCCTGTTTGTGCCGAGTTTGATTCCTGCTTTGAAGTTCAAATTCTCCTCAATTTAAAACCATAAATCAGAAAAAAGGAAAAAACCTAAGCGTCGGCACAATTTGATTCCACAAACTAATTATGAGCCAGTTTTAATGCTGTTTGTGATTTGATGAAGATGCTCGTTGCTGTCTGGACCTAAAATGTTCTTCCGGTCGTTTCATTGCGTCTACTCATTTTCATTTATTGGAAATGCAAATGCCCGGTGTTCGCATTGCAAGTGACCGTTTAGAATGTGTTCATGTAACGTGAAACACGAGTGCGCTGAACATGGATATAAACGCACTACAGTGTAACTGTGTTCAGAATCTCAGTGTTTTATTCCGTTTTTGTTGTTTTACTCGGTGACATTCAGAAGCTTTTCAACGGTGAAATAAAAGTACTCTTTGTTCCCCAGGTGACGGGGGCGTGGCATCCTCTATCCCCTCTCAAGCCAGCCTCGCGAGCAGCGGCAGCGGGAGCCTGGACCTGTTCGACCCCCTGCCCAGCTCCGTATCTTCCACGTACCCTACTAGAAAGACTCCAGAGTCCTTCCTGGGTCCCAATGCGTCCCTGGTCAACCTGGACTCTCTGGTGACCAAACCAGCCCAGCCTGCTCCAGCTGTTAACCCGTTTTTAGCTTCGACAGGTGAGGAGATGAAAGGGGGGGGAGAGACGGTCAAGTGTTCAGTTAACCCAGTAAAACAGTTCAGTAACATAAGTGGGGTCTCAAAAATATACTGAAAAACATTTGTTTTACAACGACATTCCCCTCATTTTGGAGCTCCAGTCAAGCTGCGATCTGCTCTAATCTGTCTTGTACTCCTCCACCCGTCCCTCAGGTGACCCCACCGCAGCAGCCCACATCAACCCCTTCCAGGTGACCCAGCCAGCGCCCCCTACCCTCAACCAGATGCGGATCAGCCCCATGCCCGCTGGCTTCGGCAGCATGTCCGAGTCCTTGCCTGCTCAGCCCAACACCATGGCTGGTATGGCTCCGATGGGTCACGTGATGCCTGGAATGGGGGTCGGGAGCGGGGGCGCAAACACGGCGATGAGTTCGTCCATGCCCCAGCCCCTGATGAGCATGCCACCCCAAGCTGGGACACAACCCACTGGAACCACCAACCCCTTCCTTTTGTGAGGGGAGCGACACCCCCCCCCCCCCCCCCCCCTATTCGTTTTTGCTCCTCGCCACTTTGGCTCCTTAAGAAGCTTCAAAATGAACAAAGAAATGTCCTATCCCATTTACCCCTTCGTCCTAGCCAGGTTGGACTCTCCCACCCCCTCCTCCTCTGTTTCTGTCAGCGCTACCAGCTGCCCTGTCCTGTGTGCTCCATAACAATCTGATCGTCGTGGTGACCACAAACACTTTGCTTCTTTACAGACTAGATTACCAGCGGTGTTTACTGTTGTTCCACTGAGGCAGGGCAGGACTTCTCCTTCTCCTCTTCATTCACCGCCTCCTCTCCTTGCTCCTCTCTCCTGTGGGTGGCGTGTCTGAGCATACTAACACCAGGATCTTTATCTCCTCACTAGAGCTAATCTTTTCTAAGCCGTGTCTGTGTGTGTGTGTCGGTACTTTACACTGTGTATTTTCCAGTGGGTCTTACTTTCCACGCACACTTTGTGTTTGTTGCAAGAGATTTTCTACAACTGGGTCTTTCGCTCTTTCTTTCTGCGACTGTTGGTCTCACCGTTACACCTTAGCGAAAGGGAGGGAGGCTCTCGGTACCACCCAATCACAACGCTCCTCCACTCACTTCCTGTCAACTCGGACCGTTTTTTTCTTCTCATGACCCCCAGGAGTCAGGAGATAAACGCTGAACATTCCTGAAAGGTTATGAGCCCCTCGTCCTAAGGGGTGAAAGGATGTGCAAATTATATTTTTGTTGACCGTGCGCTCTCACGTGCACGTGTACTCTTAGTACTTGGATACTAACAGTCACATGCAGATGTGTTATTCACTGAATCTCGCCCCCCAGCGTGTGTTCAGAGAAGAAGAAATGACTGGGATGTCACATATTTTGCTATCAACATTATGGACGCAGGGAGGCATCATGGGACATTTTTTTTTCCCCTTTTGAGTTTGTTTCTAGGTTCAAAGGGATGGGGGGGGGGGGGGGGGTGGTGTGCGTATGATGGATGTGTTAAACCTACAAGTGTACTTTAATGAGCAAATATTCTCGTTTTTCAGTGGAAGTGATTGCTAAAGCTAGTTTCTGAGGTGCAGGTGTTGTGTGCGCAGCCACATTTACTGGGTTTGAATGTCGGCCAATGATCACCGTAAAGAGTTTACTTCAGAGTGGATTTGCTGTGGCTAATCTGTGTGCAAGAACATTACCTGGTGGACGCACGCGCAGATGGGACGGTTCCAGGGTCAGCCTATCCCGCAGCAGACGGTGAAACGCGTTGTGTGAACCAGCAGTTGTTGATTTCGTTGGTCATGCTTTTGCTGTTTATTTACTTATTTACCTTTCACCGTTTTGGAGCCACATTCTTGCATTTGTCACCTTCGTTCATTCTTTAGTCTATTTTCTGTCCTAGTTTCTTCACCCTATTCGGTATGCGATGGATTTCTCTTCTCTAAGAAGCACAACTGTTACCAAAGTCACAGCGACTGTGATTTCTGCAGATATCGTACTTGGAGTATTTCGAACAGTAGGGTCACACTTCACTGACATGGTTTTTGTTTGGATGGATGATCAGGATGTGAGCGACTCCATTATATATTTGTTTTTATATTTCGGAGCTAAATGTGCAGGTTTTGTGGCAGAAAGTGTTGGCTGAATATTGGCACATTTACAGAGAGCAAGCCGAGCGTCTGTCTCAGTTATTGCGCTGAGAAAAGAGACGGCATATAGACCCTTCCTCTCTTTAGGTCACTGTAATCCCTTGTTTCCGTTCTGTTATCACTGCCAATGTTGCTGTGGATGGGTTGTTTTTCTAAGTTTGGTGTGAGTGGCTGCCCTCGCATGGTCTGCTATGGTATAACGGAACGCCGCGGGACATCAGACCATTTCTCTCAGGCAAACGGAGGGGCAGCTCTAACCATGTGTGATTTTTTTTTTTTTTTTTTTGATGCAGAGGGTGGTTAAGATGATTTTTATGCTTGAGGTCCTTGAGGAATGGATGAGAAACTAACTTGCAGAGACCAGCAGACATTTTTAATCTCAGTTAAATATATGCAAACATTGGAGTTAAAAAAAAAAAGATTCTTAAAGCTTGATGTGTTTCGCAAAGCTAGATTTTGTAATAAAGTATTGCTATTTGAAATGTTACATTATAATACTGGTAAATAAGTGTCTGTCACTTCCTCACTGGCCTAGCTTTCACTGCGGCCTGCCCTTAAACTTCACTCCAGTGATTGTGGTAAAGGTTCTCTTATTGATGCATTGAAAGACATCACTGTCTTCACGTCCTTCAGCGTTCCCCGACAATTGGACGACACTGTTAATTGCTGGCAGCAGTTTCACAGTCGTGGCTATGATGCAGTGAAAATATGGCCTGTGTGTAGAGAGCTCCTCGGCGCGTTGCTACGTATTTACTATACTTTTATCGCAAGGACTAACTGACTTCATGAACTGTCTGTCATTATAGCCATAAACAGTCATCTTTAATCTTTTCCGTGTCTGTTTATTTACCCTTTCTAGAGTACTGGGAGCAGGCTGCTTTTTTATCGGATATGTGCTCGACCTGTTGGCATTATAACTGTATAATATAATTTATCATTTGTATTATTGTAACATACTGTTCCTCTGTATACCTTATTATTCTATGTATTTAGTTTTTTTTTGTAGGAAAAGTCTCCGTGGTATTTTAACAGCATCTAAACAAACACACCGCACCCGTTGGATGAGGTCGTCTGTAGCTGCGTTGGTTCAAAATTAAACGTGTATCACTTCAGCTCTGGAACTGTGTTCTTGTCTTGTCTTTTAACCAAATGTCCAGAAATGTAATTAAACTGATTTTAATGTATGAAACAAATACAACACATTCAAAGATGAGCTGTTCAATGGTCACATCAATTTATTAAAAAGAAATACAAAATTCTGAGAATATACAAAAGCATCCAAAGTTGTTTGTTTAAATAATCTAACAATACCTTAGTTATGTATTCACACTTAAACTGTGTGTGTCACTGTTTCTAAAGTGATACTGGTACCAGTATTACAAACTGTATTACAAACTTGTATGGTGCGCGTTGGACTTTCGCTGTTCTGTTTCCAGTGTCCATGAAATTGCAAAAAGCCATTTGCTCTTGCTACATTTCGTACGGCTGTTCCCCCGTTGACCAGTTTGAGGCAGGCTGTGTGTTCGGTCCTGTGTCGTAGCCCAGTTTCTTCATGTCTTTAGTCATGATGTGAAAGGAGGCGGTGACAAAACCTTGGGAGCGAACACGTGTCGCTACAATGTAGAAGACAGGACAGGTCACACTTCCAAGAGCAATCTGAAAATTCAAGTACTTGACGTGTGAAATTGGGGCAACAATTTTACTATCAGAATTAAATTGGTGCATGTGTTTAATCTTAATTTTATTTCGGGTTAAATACCCAGGTCTACATCTGTATACAAGAACATCATACTCTACTTCCAATAAACTATCAGATTGGGTTTGTTATTCTGCTTAGAATAGCCCACCAACCTAGAAATGACTCATCCTACATGTCAGACTGGAAGAACTGTTTTGTTGTATTTTTTCCAAATATTTTGGTAAACAAAAATCTGCTTGTGTTAAAAGGGAATAACAGCTAATGTTATATTGTTGACTGAACTAACCTTCTCTACCTTCACCCTGGGCCACGACTTTAGGGTCTGTGTATTCAGGTCGCCGTCCCAATAGCCAGCTGAACAAGAGAGGGGTAAAAAGGTAGGACGCGAGAGGCAATCAAGATATTTGCAAGTGAAATGGAGCTTTTGTACTTTGTAGAAAACTGAAAGTTAGAACTGTCACTCATTCTGTTTCTGACTTTGAATGAAAAAACATTTGTATTAAAAAATTGGACACATTTTGACCTCGCATGGAAAACTGACTAAACCAAATACCCCCTACAACCAGTTGAAAAGTTTTCTTGGGGCAAAGAACAGAGAGACGACAGTGGGACTTAAATAAAGACTAAGTAGTAAATATTTAGTAAAACTAAAGACACAGAAAAATGACTGCTCCCACATCTCACCTCGTGAACTTCTGAAGTCTCCATGTGGGCTCTGGAACATACATGGGAATGGTGCGTTTGTGTCTGAAATAAAGTCAAGGAAAATCGGGTCAAACCCGGGAAAAAGAAGTCATTGCATTCAGGCTTATTTTGGGAGAGCAATGGACGAATAACCACATGCAGGGCCGGGTGAGTAGCTGCTAACGTGGAACCAGAAATGATGCTATGGGTAATCATTTCTGAGAAAAACCGAACGATGAAGTAATACTGACTGTCCCGGTGTAAAAGGGATGTGTGTCGCTCCGTAGCCCCTGACCACGTCATTGCCAAACACATCTGGGCCGTACACACTCGCCACAAGCTGAGGCCCTGGAAAATGGCAAGTCATATCTGTTGGTTCAACTGTGTAGTTTTTTTTAGTAAAAACAATTACGTAATTTCAAAGGGTCTCATTGGAACTTCATTGGTGTTTAGCAGTGTATAAACAAAAGCAATATCTGCCAAACATCTTTGTGTGTACAAAATACTCACACCCAGAGGGGTTCGTACTCTTAAATGTTGTCTCCAGTGGAAAATTCCATATCAATGTGTGTGAAGAATGGCTGCCTTTACAGGTGATTTGAGTGATGCCTTCCTCCAACCCCTGCAAACAAACAGATGAATAAACACAGACGTTTTTGCATTGTCAGGACATTATGCAATATAAATATTTTAATATTGGATAATGGGTTAATGATAAAGATGTAGCTTGTTGAATCTTTGTGGATGCATTTTTAAAACATGATGTGAGCATAGATGATTTCAGCCCGGGCTCGGCGTGTATTAGCCAGCGTCTCACCGAAGTAGGAGCCCAGTCGTGGCCGTAGACGAAACAATATTTGCAGTACAAGTTGTCAAACTCTGGAAACTGAAATACAACAGAAATGCCATCTTTATACCAGGAATTTATTGCTACAAACTCAGAATGTAGACAAGTGCATGGCATGCTTTAGCTAATAGTTAGCCGTGGTGCTAACGCAAGCTGCATTTAGCTTCGAGGCTAGGCTAAAACCTAAGAGGACTACTCACATACGCTCCCTCAATTTGCCCGTTGACTGTCAGAAGGAACACGGACGGATTGCTCGTCGCCATCCCAGAATCGGTTCTGAATGTACTAATGAAGAGACATGTTTCTCGAATGGCAATAAGTCAATCTAGCTTGCGAATCACACTGCTAGTCTTTGATTTCCGCCTTGTCCGTTGCTATGGCGACGCGTGATCTTCCTTACGGCGACCGGCTAGGTCAAAATTAATCGAAGCAAATCACTATACGAACTGAAACGTCCACAAGAAGGCGACAATGTAATACAGTGCGCACAAGTCCACACGGTTCAATCAATTAATGAATCGATCACAAGGTCTTGTTGCTTTTCATTATTTTTCTCTACCTGTTCTCCCCTAAATGTTTCAGAAATACCAGATGGGGTTTAATGGCACAGTAAGTTAGAGAGCCTGAAAGGATTTATTTAAAAATCAAAAGAGTTCATTGAGGGTTCTGGGAGAGAAGTGCACAAGTTCAGAGGAGCAGAGAATGACAAATAGATAGATGGTTCTCTTATTTTAGACTCATCACATACACACTATCCAGATCACTTACAGATTGTTACAGCACATTATACAACACAGGCATAATTCATTGAGTCATAATTGATCTCATTTTCAAATGGGTGCACACACAAAGTTGGCTTACTAAAAATGAGAGATGCTGATGGATGTTAATGTTGCACACTGAGTGTGACTAATCTTTGAGCCAGGGGTGTCAAACATCTAATAATGTGGAAAAGTTCCATTCAAATGCAATCATCACGCAGGAACAAAGATAATCGATACAAAATCAAAGCAAAACCAAAAAGCCACCACCTTGTCTTGTCATGGACATGCGCAAACCAAAAAAAAACAATCAAAGTGGGCAAGATAAAGAACATTCCCCGAGTCAATGCCGCGGAAAAGACGCCACTTTCAGGATCAGCAGTGGACAGCTCCATATGCAGCCTATGGAGCTGTCCGGTGCTGATCCTGAGCACCATATGTAGCTGGCTACATATGGAGCTGTACAGGGCTGAAGTTTGCCTTCAGGATCAGCTCTTGTGGACATTATACATCAAGTTGGAAGGAGGAGGAGGAGAATGGTTCATACCCTACTTGTATAAAGGCACTCAAAATCCACTCATAAGTTTTAAACCTACAAAGAGACAGACATTCCAACAACCAGCAGGGACAGAAACACGACCTCCTAGACCTACGTGGAGGAAATGATGAAGGTTGGTGTTGTTGCTGTGTAATTTCTCTGCTCTGTTTTGGGAATTAAATACCAATGAGGGATATTTAACCTTCATTTAAGCTGTTAAAGGGCCCATTCTGATTAACAATAGAAGCCTGGGGAAGTGTGTGTGTGTGTGTTAGAGGGAGGCAGGCCTATCTAGCACTTGGGAGCTCATCATTTAGCTGTGCCACAACCGTTTCACAATTAGTGATGCAGCAACTTTTATCTGAAATTCAACAGATTTGGAGAAATTGCCTGATTATTTTAATTATTTGGTATCCAGCTCAGAGTTGAGGATGCTTGAAATGAAATTTTGTGCAAAAGGCTGCCATCATGGAGAGTTAATGAGGTAATTGTTTTACTGAGGACAAAAACAACAACTCAAATGTGTGCCCTGGAAGTGAGTTTATTTCCTGCAAACCATGCCTGCGTGACATGGGACTGATTAAAACAGAATTTACCTTGGAAATGCTAATAGATCCGGGGTATCCGAAGTATTCTTTGAGCAGCGCTGGGAGAGCAATAAGGATGTCTTTGTCTTGGAGGCTTGGGGCAAGTTTAACTCAGATATTTATAGATACAATAACTCCGATGACCCTTTGCAACTCTTGCTATCGTATAAAAAAACAGTCTCAAAAACGAATCCCGAGATTATAGGCCCGCCTCCTGAAAAACAATACGAAACACAGGATAGGTGGCCGGAAGCATTTCTATTTATTTTAAAGTATTGATATTTTGAAAGCAAATTTAATCCTGACTGTTTGAGAATAGTGATCCGAGGGTTAGGTGGCGCTCTCTGGAATGTTCTTTCCATGAAAAGCCTGGTCGTTCCCTGTAAAGTATTCCTTTCACTGTGCGCTGGCAAATTGTAAACATGACGTTAGTATTATGTGCAAATACAACACTTGTTGCGAGTTTTTAAATTTCATTGATATGTGAGTAAAGCTATGATCTATTAATTTCCGAATCGGATTTTACACACAGGTTACCGTAGCTTCTGGTGTGTGTGTGTGTGTGTGTGTGGGGGGGGGGGGGGGTATGGTTTATTCACATTTATCTCGTTAGCATGTACCCTCTGCAGAGCCCCCCCCCCCCCCCCCCCCCGACAAACAGTAAATCAAGACCTGCGTGATGATTTCCATCTTCCCTCTGTGCCCTGTGTTTGCCTCTGTATGTCTATGTGCTTCTAGAGAATAACTCCCAATAATGAATCAATAGCAAAATGACTCGGGTAAACAGAGCCTTCGTGTCGCCGCCTGCTCGGTTTCGTCTGTCTGTATGTCACCAAATGAATAAAGGAAAGCAGGTCAGGTACGAGAGCCATCGATTTAAGACTGGCGTCTGAGGTATGAAGAGCCCATTTATTACGGAATCCCATTAGTAATGTGTGCATGTCTTCATGTGTGTGTGTGTGAGGAAAGGATGAGAGAGGGTGGCGGGACAGAGCATCATAATTTATACGACTCCTCCATTAGCCAGAGTGCTTCTGTGGCAACATAATGGCCGCCACCCAGAAAGCAGGGTCAACCTAGTTACCAACACTGCTGATGTCAGTGTAGTAAAGTGAGTCTCAAAGTCCCACTTGGGTGGAGTGAACACCCACACACAAATGCACGCATGAGCATGCAAACACGTACTCGGGCACAACAACTATTTGGGATTTGAGAGGCTTTAGAAATGATCAATAATGAAAGAATGTATGATGGGAAACGGAAGACAGAGCTGGACCACATGAGTGAAAGAGGGAAACTGTGAGTGGATGGAGAGCCCTCCCACGAGAGCTGTTGCCAATACGATGGAGATACCCTGGCCCATTTCCCCCCCAAAAAGCATCTCTGTGGGCAGATTATCTTTTCCATTATGAACCGATGGACTGAAAAGTGCTTAAGATGTTTTCACAATCTGGATCATATTTACTGTAACTCTGGTAAAAAGGATTCTGGTGTAAGATGAAGAAAGTGGATGACGGTGCAGGGAGAGGCAGACGGATGCAGAAAGTAACAAAGTTAGAAGCAACAAGGAAAAGACTTGAGTGTAGAAACACAATAAAACAAGGATTTGATGCGTGTGTTTACTGCACAGATTAACTCTTGCATTTTCTCAGTTTAAACCCCCTTTTTTTGTTTGTTTTAAACATTCAGAAAATATCAATAGTTTGCATAAGAACAAATAATGTTTTTAGCTCTGGGAGATAACATCAGTCCGTTGGTCTACTTGTCCCTTCTGAGTGTCTCAAAGTATTGTAGGGCCGCTCCGGAACTTTTAGGGTCATGTTACCCTGCTGGAGTTAGCATTTAGCATCAAGCACATTTGTACCTTGTACAAGCTCAGAGCTGTTAGCGTGGCTGCAGACCGAAGGTATTCTGTTTAGCAGAACTAACGGCAGTGATCACATAGAAACGTGTGGAGAAATTGTACACATCAAGGAATTACTTATATTACATATTATTATGCAGCATTATGAGTAACTATGCAAGGGATCCCACATCCATAACAGCACATTGCTGTATGACGGCATCTTAGAACTGTACAAAGCAGCAGACGGCGTCCCACAGGCAATGCAATCTATATTTCAAGAGCTGCAGAGATGCAGTAGACTTCTATCTGCTACTTTGCAGATGCTGGAGGGGAGGCACAAAGGGAGGGGGGGGGGGGGGGTGAGGATGATCATGGATGAAGGAGAGGAGGAAGTGACCAAGGGCTGGAGAGAAAAAGTGGTCCAGGGGGAATGTGACACATTTAATGAAGAGGGGAAGGATGAGGGAGAAGAGGGGGCGAAAATCCAAACTGATCATAGCCAGCATGATGCAGACAGCAAGGGCAAGTGTTGGTAAAGCGTTACTGCAAGAGCCTATGAGCACATGATAGCTGGCATCAAACCGTGCCACTCAGCAAATTACAGAACAGATTAAATGGAAATTAGGACTCACTTGTCTACATTCTTCTCATTGTCATTGTCTACAAATACCCCGTTGACACTGAGTATTTGTTACATTCAAAGAGGGCTTGGAAAAAGATAACCTCACACATATATCACTGACTCTTTATCCGTAACAATGTTTAATGAAGCGCTGCAAATACAGATAGACCCTCTAAACCTCTCGATGTCTGACTTCCAGTTTCATTTACGTCAGTTTGGCTTCTTATTTTATGTGCTTATAATGCTTGGGCTAAAATTACATGACAATATTTCCTTCTAACACATGACGACATGTTTTGGACCCAGTTGGGTTTTATTTAACTGACAGTTTCCAGATGTACAGTATACGTTTTCACTGCATGTACAGTAACCACACCCATCTCTCCTACCCAGACCTGCCTACTTCTAACTTTTACCCAGAAAACACAACAAAACTCTTTCGACCGGAGACTGTCTTACCCCTTCGGGTATTGTGGTATTATGCATTATAGATAATTTCTCATGCGGGTATCAGAAAGTCCCAGCACAGGAAGCTGGGGCCGAAAATGACCACATAAACAAAAGAAGCCCACATCGATACACATTCTCACAGCCAAACATGAGGCGACTTTGTTTGGTTGTTCAGCAAGAAAGGGAGTTGGATTCACATATGCGACTTTTGTTTTGGTTTAATATGATGATATGAGATGCATTCAGATGATGCTCACACTGAAAATGAGATTCCTTGAAACATGCAAATGCATGCAAAAGGTGCTTGCCATGCCAGGAACACCTTGGGATGTGGGTTCAGGTTGGAATGAATACTAAGTGCAATTCGTGCATTTGTATGATTTCCCCTGCTTGGACACATTAGAGCTGAATGATTCTGAATTTACTGATACTGTTTTGGTCATTTTTCAATATCATTATCACTGGAAATAAATTATCATCATGACCAAAGACAGGGGGAATACTCTGACTGAATTTCAGGAAGCTTTTGATCTGATAAACCAGCAGCTGAACTCCAGAAAATGTATGTCGATTTTAGGGGCGGTGACAGTTTCTTGAATGTTGTGAGCATAGCATAGATACAAAAAAAATGCATATTAAAATTTGTTTCTGAACGTTTGGTGGGAATCATTCAGGGACTGTGTGTGTGTATGTCTGTGCAGTTTCTGCTTGTGCGTGGGTGCATGCACATGCATGTATAAGTGTGCGCAAGCACGCTTAAACTCATTGCAGAGTGCTTGATTGTGCTAAGCACTGTCTGGTTGCATAGCAACAAACTCTCCCCAATCCTCTCCATGCCCCCCTCCTCTTCCTCTTTTTCTTCTTCATGTCTTCTGTGTCAGCGTTTGAACTTTCAGTGTAACCAGAAAACATTCCCAACACACACACACACACTGCAGTGTTGTTTAAGTATGGTATGTATCTGTTTATGTATTACTGGTATCTATAATTGCACAGAACCGATCACATGAAAGAGGACGAGAGAGGTGTCTTCCTCACAGCTCTGCCTCACTGACACAGAGAAATGGAGAATCCAGTTTGGAGTAATTCTGTGTATGAATATTTATTTACCCTGAATAACAGCAAGGGCTTTAAAGCGTCCTTCTAGTCTAACCTGTGGCCTAGATACACAACTTCCTCATACACCCCTGCAGCAAAAGTAGTACATTCAATGCAAATTTACTTAATAATAATGCTTTGGACTTATATTGCACTTTTCTATGAGATGGGAATCGAACCGCCAACCTCTCGATCACAGGACATATTTGTACCGTGTTGCACTTAACTGATTAAAGATATCACCATGAACTGTGGCTCATTAAAGCAACACATTTAAGCTACCGTGTAGCTACGTAGCAGCATCACATTTGTCTGTATATCGTGCATGAAGTAAACTGCAATGGACCTTTGTGCATTAAATTAGTGCTTACCTATCGTGTCATTTCCCCTCCTCCTCCATCGCTCCATCCATTACTGATGAACAGACGGGTGTGTTCACTCCACTTAACTAATGTTGTATATATGACAGTTCACTTGATGCGTGCAATCTAATGACATGCAGCTGTGATAGGGTTGCTAAGAGGGACCCCACTTAGGGGGATTAAGGGTGTTGGCGGTTCGCTTCATGTGAGACTTAAGTGGGTTTATAGTTGTCATTGCAAAAATGTGCCGCACCAAACATTTGCCCGGTTTGCCTCTCCTGGCGGCGGGCCCCTGTCTCTGAGGCAAGTGAGTGTGGAGGAGGAATTTGGCCAAGGCGACGGTGTGGAAGGTGAAGGAGATAAGGAAGTAAGGACAATGTAACTTGACAAGGACACTCAGGTGTCTGTTAAACCTGACAGGAGAGGCTGTGTCTCTGTGTCCTCTTGCTGTCACTGAGCCGCCTTACAAGCAGCCTGCACTGAAAAGACACAAACGTTTGGGCTGGAATGTCTTTCAGCTGCACTTTTCAGAAAGCATTTGTCTAAAATAATGTGACATTTTCACTTGAATATCAGAAGGAAGTAAAAAACAAACAAAAACAATCTTGCAATTTTTATGTCGCTATGAACCCAAGAGGTGGTCTCTCTCTCTCTCTCTCTCTCTATTAGCATCCTTGATATTACATTTCCACCTTTCGCTCCTGCCTCAAGTCAACTCGTCTTTACTTGCTGTTTTTGGTTTCCCATTAGATAAAAGTAATTGGTATCTACTATTTTGTCATCATCTCAGCTTATAACAGATTTATAAACAGAGATGTTCATGAACCTTTCTCATCAAAACCGCACCCTGATACATCTCACATTTTGTTGACAGTTATTTTCAAGTAGTCAGACTCAAAAGGAATTTAAAAATGAATCTCTTATCTTTTGGCCCAATCTGACAATTTTAAAATTGGTTGTATCTACAATATATTTAAGACACATTGAGTACTGACTGGTAAAATATATTATACTGTAATTGTGATGGTGTTTTTGTTCTTGTTTCTTTTTGTTTTTAATATTCATTTTCTAAGGAGAAAAATACAGGTGTTATTTAAATATCTTACAAGCAAATTTACAGCAGTGCATTTTATGTCCCTGAGTGTATAAAGTATAATTACAAGCCGACGTATGATTGTAATATTTTTTATTTTGTGCACATTGAAATTAAAGAAAGATGTGCTTCTTTTTCTTTCTTTACAGTGCTCTACTTTTAATGGATTTACTACACAACCTGGTCTATTGATTATTCCTGTTGACAAGGACACTTGTAATCATTCACTTCTGCCCTAGTGTGTGTGTGTGAGTGTGTGTGTGTGCGTGCGCACACTGGGTCAGAGATCATAGCATTTGCAGCTGTTAGACAAAAGAACTCAGGCCTGGTTTTAGGGCAGACAGATTCCTGTGGGCGTGGATTAGTATCTATTACATCAATGCTGCACGTGTGATTCGTATTTAAGTATTCATGATCATGTTACCCATTTCACACGTGTGGCCAATTTGTAAAGAGAGGATTTTCTGTCTGGTTTGAATCTGCATAAATTTGCATTTCTCTTCATTTTTGCCAAACACTTCTGTTTGACTCGTAAATACCGAGCCTGCAGGAATGACGGGAGGAAAAAATACACAGGAAAATAAAATGGCAGAATTCATATTGACTCTATTACATAAACAACGTGGCTCCTTATTTTTTCTTTCTCATTCACTCCTTCACTAATGATTCTGTTCTCGCATTGTCCTCGACCCCAAAATGATGATTGCATGCAATTCAGGTTTCATACAGCAGCTGGTTATTTACATCATTCACTCTGTGTCAGCAGACATATGTTCATGTGCTTGTATAATTTGCAGTATGACAGCAGGAACATGTATAATATATATAGGTGAGGGATATTTTAAAGGGGACGTTTTTATTTACTCTGCCGTGTATTTTTTGTGGGGCATAAAATGTTCACCCGTTTAATACTGCCTTATGTAAATATAGTGATGGTAATTTCAGTGAAGTTGCTTAAGTACATGTGTAGTGCTACGTTCTTGGGTCAAACACAACACCATGAAATTGAATATACGGTCACATGCTGCTGGGTTTATTGGAGGGATAAGCTGACCCATATTGCAAAGAAGGGAGAAAAAGGAGAGGATAAGAGGATTTTTTAAAAGTAAGATATATTGAGGAAGAAATGGACAAATCCCCACTGCAACAGACCCTCTGAAGGGATTTCTGCCAGAGAATTGAGTCTAAGAACTCCCAAACCTGAATATAATGAGAGCATTTTGTGACAGATGCTTCGTCCTTTGTTCCCTCCTGAGAACTGCACCATGCTGAGGCAAATCAAGATCTGTATATTCCTCAGTTAGTCAAATGTCCGAGTTCCATATGTTAAATTTATTGTTAAGTATGAAGTTGACGGCTTTTATTTTTATGTCTTAAGTTATACATTTTTGTTGCATTTATACATAAGAGAAAAGGTTTATCTCATTCGGATGAGAAGTCAACTACATGGTAAATTAGGAATTAAATGATTAAAAATGAAAATGTTTGTAGTGTGGCTGAACTTTAGGGAGCTAAATATGTTGTCATTTAATATGCAAAGAAAATGCAAATGGACTTTGCTGCACACTTTTGTCCATAATGTTCTTTGGGCCAGCTGGCCATTTCTAACAAGATTGCATAGTGGCTATTGACATGTGGTGCGAGGCTGCACAATTAGATTCCTTCAGTCTGAGCGGTCTACATTGCCACTGTTATCAGCACTCAACAGATCAGTAAATCAGGTCAAATCTAATTTAAAGTGATGAAAAATACAGATGAAAGAGCTTTTGAGCAAAGAGGGCATGATGTTTGACAAATTCTGCCTTCAGTATATGGGGGGAAAAAAGGTTATTTAGATATCTTAGGTGATTCTGCCTGCTGTCTCTTATAACTTAAATGTTTAGCTAATAATCATACTCTCCATATTCAAATATAGCATGCAAAAATGAAAATGTGTCACTATCCATGTCTGCAAACGGGAAATAAATGTAATTTAAAGCGTTAATGGTTTAATAGAAATTTACTGATGACATGTAAGGAAGGGCAAATAATCACTGTCAACAACAGCAAGAAGAACAAAGAGCAGATTTCCTGGTGTTTTTGGCCCTAATCTGTTAAATGGAGGAGTGTGCTGTCCCGAAGCTGCTATGTATGTACCAATGAGAGCGATGCATGGCTGAAACACATAGACAGCCATCTGAAAATATAGAAATTATGCAGAATCAGCATAGATTGTCTAATAATATGAGCATTGGTTGGACCCCGACCGTCATCCCGGATGATTTCACTCTGTGCTGAATGCAGTCCTAGATATCTGATGCATGTCGGTGGCTCCATCGAATATTTATAACATGATTTTAATTTCAGAGCAGATCTATATTTTATCTGCACTTGCAATATTCAGGGAATTTAACTTTTCCTCTTTACGTGCAGCAAACAGATTTAGAAGACTGATGAGAAAAAAAAAAGGTGCCCCCCCCACCATGCTGGAACCAATCACTTCATCAATAATCTATACCCAGATGTGACCTCTCTTCATGACCTCTCCATTTGCATATTAGATTCACAGCAGGCCTCTCTCTCCCTATCTCTCTCTCTCAGCTAATCGTGGCTATTTTGTATTTTCCATGAAGCCTTTATGCACATGATGCACATGTCAGTGGGCAAGTTTAGGATTTGTAACTGTGGATGAGACATGGGTCCACGGTTCCACAGACTGGGAAGGTGGAAACATATAGACCAGCTCCAGAGAACTCCAGATCTGTGAATTCCACAGACCAAGTGAAGACCACTATTTGTGGCATGTCAGGGGAGTGCTGCTGGTGAACCATCTGGAGAAGGGTCATATTTTTAGAGCGCCCAACGAAGCTGAGCTCTTTATATAGCGACAGGACGGAACAAAGTTTGAAGCATTTGGAATGGGAAACCGATAATGCTCAAGGTCACAAGTGCACTCATGGTGGTACTGTTACCAGGCAGGAAGTCCAACGGCATCTGCTCTACCTGATTTCAAACCTCTAGACTTTGCTCCATGTGAGGACTGAGCTCAGTGTGTGACCTTTAGACAGAGATGAGGATATTATGCTTGCTGTTGTCCCCTTGTTGGCGCTCCAAGTCCCAGTCTTCTGTGGGATACCTTGATTTTTATGTTGGGGCACTGATTGAAAATAGGCTTCGTTAAAGTTGTTCAAACCAGAGCGCATAATGTTCTAAAAGGCTTCTCTTGCTGAGTTGTCATATAAAATAAGAACCAAAAAAAGCTTTCCTTTTTATATCCTTCAGAAGAACATTTGCTGCATGACGCATTTACTTGTTGTGTGCACAGTGCGTTTTCTGTGTTTAAAGGATATTCTGTGTGGCCCTGAATATCTCTGCGCTGACACCAGACCGACTGGAATTATGCAGCAGTTGTTCCTTTTAGCAAAGTCCTCACGGCATGCAATAAGTAAAACGCTGCCAGCAGAAAGACTGATTCTGTTTATATGTTTTGCCGTAGGAAATTGTTCTTGGAGGAAAACAAACCAACCACTCAAATTACACGTGTAACATTTACCACTACCAGGCGGTGAGATGTGAGTTTGAATAGTTGACAGACGCAAAAAATAAATAAATAATCTGAGACGAGGTTGGATTTGTGCGTTTTCAGCGGCGCTATTCTTTTCTCTCTGCCAGACTAATATAATTCTCAGCTGCGCTCTGAATAACAATTGCCTTATTTAACAGGGCACATTTATATGTTGGAGGGTATTGTGCAAAGTGTTTGAAGCTATGCAGACGGGATATGAGTGATAAATTAAAATCACAAGCAATATTTGAGAGCACAGTCTCTGTTCTCTTAATGGCACCACACACACTCACACACACACACACACACACACACACACACACACACACACACACACCTGTCAGAGACCAGTGTTTACCCACAGCGGCATCTGCCTGAAGGAGTATTTTTCTTGGTAATTGGAGCTGACCATCAGTTGTCCTCCAGTGCTGTCTCTGTCTCTGCAGCTAGCTGCTCATGACAGTGTCTTTTCCCCTCTGTTTGTTTGCCGTCTTGCTTGTTACATGACTCATCCGATATCCTGCTGGTTATCATATTAAACTCATCACTTTGATTTCAATTTCCTCCTGTACTTAATTATTTTCTTCAGAAGGCAAAGTAAACATTTCTGCCCCCCTTATTGAATGTCTAAAGGACCATGACGAATTGGAATGAATGTCCTTATTCATGTTTGCCTGTGCGAGTTATTGGAATTTGTCCAGCGTTAAATGTGATGCTGTAAACCCACCCCTCTCCTAGTTTTCAGCAAGAGCAAGGAATTCCTTCCTCTCAGCATCTCACCAGGCTTCTCTCCTCCTCCTCCTCATCACACCACTCCTCTCTCCTCTTCTCCTCTGACTCATTCTTTTTTTGCTGACTGCAACTCATCCCACTTTTGTCTCGACAGCCCCCTCGACAATTGGCACCCAACTGTCTCTCCTCTCCTCCTCCTCCTCCTCATCTCCTGGATCAGTTGTCAAGTCTTTACATACTCTTGTCTGCTAAAATATATGTTGATCTGCTTCTTTCAGTGTGATTTATTGCAATATTGATGATAGAGATTTTAAATGTATACAGGACAGAAAAGAAACACGTCCAAAGGGAATAACGGGAATAAAAGTCATTGCACAAAGCTAACCGGGCATCTCAATTTCATTCCCTTTTCCCTTCATATGATGGCTCGTTTTTACCATTTTACCAATACATGGCATCACCAGGGCAAGTTTAGTGCAGTTTCCTTTTATTAAAGAGCTCCAGTCAGAAGCGCTATAAAACTCGCCCGGTTGAATTCTGTTGCGGCACAGCCTTATCTGATGCTCACAAACTGATCATTTAAAGATTTGTAAGTCTGAGGACTCTAACCTCAATGCTTCCTTATTGCCCCAACAGCCTCTGATGTTTGGTGATTTGAGCCATCTGACACCAGAGCCGTGAGCCTCATTAAGCAGGCGTCGACCTCCACCAGCCATCCTTATCCGACGTCCCTTCCATTCCAGCCTGTCTCGGAATCCTCTTTGATCTGTGGCATGACAGCAGCTGCACTGTGTAAATTCCCAGAAGCCCATAAATCAAAAGGAGAAGCGCCTCTTCGTTCTCACTACATCAACACAAATATACATTGCTTGCCAATGCCAAACACACGTTAAATGGCGCTAACAGTAAAGGGGGGAAGGGTTTTCAGGGAAGTATGTTTCCAGTTTAAACTTCTAAGTGTCTGTCTTACATTACACTTGATTCATATGCGAGTCATGAGCTGCTTTAAGTGACATGCCCATACTAGAATTAGTTGGCAAAGAGATGAACAATAAATTGAGTGTGATTCCTCACCCTTACTAGTTTGATGAGCCTACATCAGAAGGCCGTCCAGGCACTAATCTACGTTGGTGTAGATTCCCATTCATCCCTGTCATGATAAAGCAGCTGGACCATTGCTTATATATACATAGTGCCTTTGAGCCCAACTGTGTGACCTCAATGGATGCCATTGTATTGGATTCTCAGAATAGTTTAAATATCTGTAGCTGCTTCAGAGCAACCCTTCAGGTATTTTAGTTGCTACTAGTTTGCCCTGGCCTCGTAACCTGGGCCATAAATGTCATCACAGGTGCCAGTTGATGCACACTTCCCACTCACCGTGAACATGAACGGCTGTTGCTCTACCCTGTAGTCTGATAGTGGAACGTAGAGTTGTTACTGTCTAATTGGGAAGTTGTTTGTTTCACATGAATTTAGCGCTTTTGCAAATAGTCGCAGCCTCTGCTGCTCCACTGTATAAATGTTCGTCTTGAGTGGGTGAATGCTGGCTTGTGTCGTAAAGCACTTTTGAATGGAAAGTCGGGGCTAGAAATGTAAGTGCAGTCCATTTAGTTCTGAATAAAAGACATTAAAAAAAAAGAATGGAGGTCACTGTTTTGCCTTTATGCTGACAGCAGGAGCAGAACTTTAACAAGCCACAATTATGTCTATGTAAAAACGGGTGAAATGGCAGGACAGCCATACCTGCTGTTACACGCGCTGTTGTGTTACACATCACAAGTCTTTTGTAACACTGGCAGACCATCTGAAATGATGCACTGGTGACATGAGCCTGGATTCGGTGTGAAAAAAGCAAACCTGGCATTATTGCAAGACATAAAAAAAAAGCGTATTCCTTCTTATTGAGCTCATCCTCTGCTCAGAGGCCAAAGAAGAATAAAATTGGGATGATTTTCTTCCTGTTTGTTCGCTGCATCATTAGCTTTGACCGTATTCCTGTCTATCTTCTACTGTATATCTTTGCTTCAGACACGCGTCGGCAATAATGCAGTCACTGTTGAATCGGTAGCCATCGAGTGTGTCCTTAAAAGGATGAACAGAGTTTCCTTCTCAAAATGATTCAAACTAGAGTCACACAGCTAATGATGCTCAGCCAAACATAATAAAAAGCAGCAGTAATAAAAATTTAATGAGAATGAGGGTCAAGTGCTGAAAGCGCTGGTTTGATCTCCTCTGTCAAAACACTTTCTGGGAATATGAAGAGATAAATATGTCCCTGTTATCTCTGTGAAATCTACATGTGGGAATACAAAATCTGACACATATGCTATAAAACTTCATGCAGCGTTTTAATGTTTGAGCTATATATTCTGGAACCACCACCCAACAGTGAGAAATGACTAACATACAAATTCCTTAAAGACCAAATTCCTTCAAGACCAAATCATGAATTGGGATTACAGATGCAATGCAATCTGGCCTCAGAAGCAATGCTTTGATTGATTAGGGAAGGTGATTATCGTTGGATGATGTGGAGGTTCATTTACCCAACCCAACCAACGTAACTCTGTGGGCCACAAAGTTGTGTGTGTTAATGTATGTGTGACATCAGGTTGTTCTCTTTAATGAACATACGTTTTAATACTTCGCCCACAAGCCAGCCCATATTGACACAAACACACATAGTGTAAAATAAAAACAAAAACCATATTTTTATCTAGAAGACGATGACAGGCGGAACAGTTGAGTGAGAAATGGAGTGTGAGGTGTTACAGGGAGGGAGATAGATGGAGGGATGAACTATGAAAAGCTGCCAGGATAAGGACCTCCTGACCTCTCTTGTTCTCGCTCTGAGGAAATATATTATTGATTTGGGTTGTTTGGAATCAGATTGGATGAAAATGTGATTCATCGAAGCGACGATGCCACCGATCTCGTCAGGCATCCTCTTCTTGAAACTCGTGATACACAGTGCAATCCCCTCAGATACATCAGAGATGCTGTGCATTGTATAAAGGCTAATATTTGACTCTCAGATCTAATAAACGACATTTGCAAGGCTTTAGTTGTAAATGTGTATGTGCTTCTCTTTGTGAATAAAAGGATGAATGATGAAAGCGAGCTGAAAGTCTACCGACTGAGTCAGGAATATGATAGCATATTAGGTGGTTCATTTCCTGCTAGTACACGGTAGCTGCAAACTGTTGGCTCAATGCCGACTATTTAATAGACATGCATTACATGGTTTATTAAATTAAGCTCAAGATGCGTTTCAGCATCATGTTGCACATACACAACAATGAAATGAAAAAGAAACTGACATTGTCTGAAGTTAATTTAATCTCAATCTCCTTTTACCTCCATTAAAACAAGAAAGGAATTGATTCATATTGTAATCGGATGCTGGTCTGGCTGCGTGATGCGTCTTTTCAGCATCAACATCGCTGATGTGCAGATGCATAATAGTTCCAGGTTATGATGGGTGCTATAAGTCGAGCGAGAAAAATGAACTCCAACAAATCATGCTACAACTTCTCATGGTTAACCATCAGTGTTCTCATTGTTAATGACAATCTGCTGCACTGGATGAGCGTAATGGAACATAATTCAGTCCAATTTAAGGGCTTTTCGGTAAACAGAGTTTGCTACCAGAGACTGATGCGGATGCTCAGAATGCTAAGTGAGTCTCGGAGTCATCGGTGTTATTTGGGTAGTGGAGGATAGAGGAAGAGACAGAGATACACCATCTTAACCCTCGGCATCTGATGTTATGTTATGTGATGTCATCCGATTACATCACTGAAATATATATTCATGGAGTGTCAGAAGGAAAATGATTTGTCTGATATGTCAGAAGTACTCTAGAATTATTCGTATGATGTTTATGAACTAAATTATTTCCCCCCCGTATCACAAGGAAATATATATGTTTTAATAATATGTAGCCCGAGTGCAGAGTGGGGAGATAATGTGGGGACAGAACAAAGCAGCTAATTCTTCTGTCTGATACTCTGGGCTGAAGACAAACACACTCTCGTGTTGTGCACAGTGCCTTGTGGCAGCGACCGGTCCAGATGGTGGGACAGCAGAGAGAGTATTAGCGGATAATGTGAGGGAGATTGTGTTGGTGGGGGGTGGGGGGGGGGGGGGGGGTTGGGTGTCCTGGCGGGGGCGAGAGGGTTAAATCTCTCTGATTGGAATGCACAGCTGCACCAGCATGCACATACACACAAATGCATGTGCAGATTGTCGCACAGCTAAGCATGCGAGTACTTCACACAGAAGTTTCTGGAAGTGTGGCAAAGCCTCACGGGGCCGTATGACTCAGCGGTGGCAGCTTGCGGCCTCCTGTCTGTCTGCTCGTCTCGGTATTCATCCGTCTGCCATCCCTTCTTTCCACATCTCACCTTTTATTAGCGTGCCTCTCTTCAGCAATCGCAATCGCTCTCAGCACACACACACAGTCTTTTATTTACTCCAGTCGTTTCATTTCACGTGCCACTCTCTCTGCAGGAGCTCACCGTGGGACACGGATCACACTTATCACACACCTGTTTCAGATCACTTTAGCGACAAAGTCCGAGTAGAAACACGCTGAGATGGGCTTGAAAAAGAGGGACGGGGAAGGTGAGCCCACCTGAGTCACCCACTAACTTTACTGGTGTATTTGGTGCGTGACATACGCTGAGGTGGCGTTTTGAGATATGCATGCGCTCAAGGTCAACACAAACATCAAGAAAAAAAACCCTGCATGTTGTTGTTATTGAGAAAGGCAGGAGAGATAATAAATGTATATCCCGTGTGGATGCCGCATTTGTCACTGAGGTCATTATAACCTTATCATAAAAGAAGTCAGAAGAAGATGCATTAGTTTAAAACTAACATTTAATTGAAATAACCTGCAGGAATGTCTCATCGTATGTATCAAGTACAAAGAGAAAGCCATTAGATGCATTATGTTACACTGGCTTTGTTAAATTTATTTGACTACAAAGTGGCGGCTGGTCATTAGAGGATGGTGTCCTAGCAATGCATAATGAAAAATTACCATTACTAATATATGAAATAAAAAAAATATGTGCATTTTAAATGACGAATACGGCTGTAATGTATGTGTAAAAAAAAAAAAGATCCTGTACAAAATATCTCCACGGTGGGCTCCATATAAAATGTGCTTCCTTCTGGGGTGGGAAACAAATGTGAAGAGCCCACAGGCATCCCTGCAATCTGATGAGTCATTTTTGATTGTGTTCACAATGCAGCCACACGTGTCCCAATTTAGTACTGCTGTACCTCACAAGTGGGTCATATCTGAACTACGCAATGCAGTGTAAAGGCAAAAAAAAAAAAAAAAATCTGCACGTCTCAGGACTTTG
The DNA here is from genome assembly GCF_040956055.1 of Brachionichthys hirsutus. NCBI lineage: Eukaryota > Metazoa > Chordata > Actinopteri > Lophiiformes > Brachionichthyidae > Brachionichthys > Brachionichthys hirsutus. The sequence goes on from NC_090912.1 coordinate 4,963,063, forward strand.
AATGAATAATTGGTTCCAAATGGATGAAACGGAGATACCTACGGTCACCTGAGCTGATGCAACCGTCGTCCATCCTGCCCTTCTCGATAAAAGAGGAGGACGAAAGTGAAGTTCTGCACCGTCGTATGAAGCTCCCGGTCGCAGTGACTCAATTTGGAAACGAGTCGAGCAGTTTAAAAATATTTAGTCTATTTTAGTACAGGTGATGTCTCATTACAGAGGATCTGTGCGGCCCAGTGGACCATCGGCGCAGCTCTGGTCATGTGGTGCGCTTTATCCCCGGGGACCCTTCAGAAGAGGTCTAATTAAAGCTTTGGTTTCAGGCCCTTTTCCCACAAGTCTGCATTAGGATTAGGTCCAAAAATATGGGCACATTAGAAGACTTCAAAAAATAACTGACTTTGAGTAAGATAATTTATTTTTGAATATTTTTGTTTAGTATGCGACTGTCCGTGTAGAGTTTGTGTTAATCTAATGCTGTCAGAAGCAGTCTCGTACTGTTATACTTCAGACTATATTGCAAATGTTTCTGTCCCATTACTGATGCATCATTTGCCCTTGCTCTCTCTGCCTCTCCTCTCTAACACCGCACTCTGCTCATATACCTTTATTCCACTCTATTCACTCTCCCCCCGTGCTCTGGTCTCTCTCTGAACGGGTTTGAAGTCTACCAGTAGGGGTGCGTGTGGGTGAGGAGCCCCTGTAGCCAGCATAACTTTCTATTGAGAGTTATATTTTTTTTGTATTATTATATTTTGTCAGTATTTTTGCTTTTTCATTCTCGGTAGATGAAAGCAGACGAAGTGAACGTGCAATAGAGTCATGCCACAGGATAAGAGCGGACAAGAATCAGACCTGTGAGGAACCTTCCAACATGAGATTCAGACCCTGAGATGGCCGAAACCATTTAATGATGAAGCTACGCCTGGCAGGATTAAAATCATTCATTTGATTGATTTTTACATTAATTAAAGGAATAATACAAACATTGTAATGCATATGCAGAGCATCTGAGGCTAATCCATAGCTGGCCCCTGGTGAGGATTTAAAAGATGAAACGACAAATATAAGGATAAAAAGGAGCCAACATAAAACAGACTCTATATGCTTGTGACTGTTGCTTGCATGTATTGTTCATGCCAGTGTGTGCACTCACTGTAGGAGTGAGAGTGCATGAAGGCATGTCTTTTGTAAATGTTTGTTGCATGTCAGCAGTGGTCTTACATTTTGTAAATATAAGGGGATTTTATGATTTATATAGGGTAGAATTCCAGGGAAATAAAAGTTGTGTTTTGCAAATTTGCATAACTTTCTGTAGCTCTTCTGTATTTCATTTCTTACTTAGATTCTTGTGAAATCAAATGATAATTTTAACCTTTCAAGCTCTCGAGCATGCAGCTCTACAGGTTTGGCGGGGGTGTATTTGGTTTGCAAAGAGCTTACCAGGTATGTCATCGGTTAATCTGTTAGTGTTTTGCTATTTTATCTTTTTTTTTAAATGTAGACTCTATATATGACAATAACTACAAGCTGTTAAATAAATGTACAATATCCTCATGTGACCCAGTCAGATAGCATGTCCTCTGTAGTGGATATTTGTCCATTACATATGACATGCTAACCCAAGCTGGGCCACAGGAGGACATAGAATGCTTCCTCGGAGACTCAATGCAGTAGATGTATGATGCATAAAGTAGAAAAGTACCCCAAATTTGTGTACTGCAATGCAGAATTGCTTCCGAGTGCACATATTTGCTTATGCAGTATTCCACCGCCGTGCTCACATTATTCACTTAACTGGATCTGTGGATTGCACTATTACTTTATCGTTCTCAGCAGACAGTCCACATCACAGAAGCACATTTGCAGTTACAATTATACTTTGATTTCCCCCCCTGATGTCAGTGAAAGCAAGGCCATGCGACTGGATCACAGAGCATCAAACAAAGCTTTGTGGCCACAAATGCAGCTGCTATATGGTTAAAAATAAATAAACACGCATTGAAAAACCTGAAAATGTTGAGTCAGTGTTTGGTTTGTTCTTTCTGGGCTACTGTAGAAACATGACAGCGTGACATGCCAGATAAATATTAAGGATCCATTCTCATAGAACACACCTATGATTCAGGTTATTATATCTACTTTACATTTAAATCAAATGTGCTTCCATAAGTCCACAATGATGGAACTGCTGGCGAGTTAGCAATCAGACTCCAGCTGTATATGCTTGGAGAGGCGTTCTCACACTGCGCCGTGACGGGTTTCCTGCCGTTAGCCGTCCGTGACGCTGCACCATACTGCCATGTTTGAGCATGTTTTCCTGCAGTTTGTGTTTGATCATGGAAGTATTTCCTCTGTTCCTGTTGTGTTTATTTATGCACCCCCCTGTTCCGTACCCTCATTAGAATGATTACTTTGGCATGCAGCCAGAAAGGGGCACAAAACGACAGCATCCAAAGAAATCTCCAGCGGGAAAGAGTTCAGAGGCATCATCTTGCAATACACTCATGACACGCTGCACATATACAGCAGACTGCTATTGGTGAAAGCCCCCTAAAGGAAGACATGCATGCCAGGTCTCCCCATCCCCACATACGTCAGCAGGCCTTTTAAGAGACTGCATCCCCCAGAGACCAGCAGGGGAGGGAAAAGAGTCGGACGTATGTGGGTATAGCAAATGAAGAGTTAGAAGCTACCAAATAAAGATAGATTTATAGGAAAAGCTATGAGATCACTTGTAAAACTTGTTCCTACATTTTGCGTGGGGGGTTTCCATTAATGTTTCAAACAGACATTTTTAAATGCACTGATTTCTTTCTTTGTCCAGACATTTTTTGCTCTAATTACTCTCCTCTACTAAAATGTAATCTCATATCTCCAGTCAAATAAAAAAAAGAATACACCTGATATCATTCTTTAATTCCCAAACTGTTTTATATTATAAAACAGTTTGTTTTATAATATATATATACACAAAAAAAGCTATCAACGTTTCTCCTCATCCTGTTGAATCAAATAGTCTGATTGGATGCCTTCTTCATCATCAGATTTAATGTCGATAGCTTTTAAAATGAAAACCTGTCACTGAGAATCTGCCTTTGCATCCAGGGATTGTTCCTCTTTCCTCCGATGCAGAGGAGGATCAAGTGCTGGTCACTGATGAGAAAAGCAGGACGAAAAAGCGTGGGAGAGAGAGAGAGTGGAGGGGAAGATGGAGGATGATGGCGTTGGGGGGATGGGGAAGTGGTCGAAAAAGCCGAGGAGTGGAAGGCCATGGAGCACTATTGATTATGGGAAGCGCACCCTTTCCTATTGATTTACAGTAGACCGGAGGCAATACATATTGTTTAAATGAATTACAACAGGGTGACATGAGCGACATCTGCTATTTGCCCCCTGGTGGAGTTTGTGTGTTCTGAGCAGTTAAGCCTGATGTTCAAGAATTACAGACCAAAAAAAAAAGAAGATGATGAAAGCAGAGAAGATCTTACATTTGTGTCCTGCTGACGGTTTGCATTTCAGTAAGAGATGGTTTGTGCAAATTAGAATCAGGCGTTCAGGCATTGTACACAGCTGAGGGTGGGATGAAACTGGAGCCAACATTAGTAACGGCCTCACGGGAGACATTTTTGGGGGCGAGCCTACAGTAGAGAGGACATGGTCTCTAGCTCTATGCATGATGGGAAAGCAGGGGGTGAGACAGACAGACAGACAGACAGGCGGCTGGAGGAGGACAGGTGTCAGACGGGTGTGTGCTGCTGAACTCGATCCGTCAGCTGGGCTGCTCACAGCTGAGAATGAGTGGACACACACACACACTCACACACACATGCACAAATCATCCAACTCCTTTTATTATTCCATCAGGCCGTGCTGACGGCTATTACTCTGGATAATGTAATGTCCCATTCCACAGGCAGATAACAGGAAAGTGTGATTCAGCCCGACCGGGAGTCCACGCCAACCTTGTCTCTATTAGTCACTGCCTTATGATATGAGGTTCGAGGGGAAGCCATTGCTTTGCTAAACGGCCGCCAAGCCCAACTCCAATTAATGAGGGTACAGTATTTTAATAAAAAACTGAGTGACACCGTTGTTCCTTCAGTTCCACCGCTTCAAACAACTCTGCAATTGTAATTCAGAGACACCGCTGAGGCCGCGGAAGGAGAACAGCAACCTTTTGGCAAATTGTTGTTTTGATCAGCTTAGTCTTGTTTGACAAGATGTTTGGCAGTGGCCTCACATCCGTGTTCCCGGTGCAGCGAACATTCAGGTTGTTCCAGCACGGCTGATGCTTTACAGTGATGGAGGAACATTTCTAGATCACTCTGGGGCAGCGGAGTTGCAACAAATCTTCTTATGATTTCCTACCTTTAATTAAGGAGCAATGAAAAGGCTGGTTGGCTCGACAGTTTCTGAAGTAATTGATATTAATGCTGCTGTTCCTTTAATAAATGAATGGTTTGGGGGTTTCAAACTATTTGCTGTCACAATAAAGTTAGAATGACTTTTTTCCCCTCACACGCTTGGTGTTTCAGAATAATTAGCATTTTTATCTGCAGCAACTTCTTTATTGCTATATACCTTTCATGGGGGCAGCTACGTTACAAATATTAAGTGTCTTTGTAATTTAGTGTAATTTATTGTTATTTTGCATCTGTGGTGTATTTCTTTTATTTTATTGTTATTTTGCATCAATTATTGGTATTATTTTTATTTGTATTGTTAAATTTGTATTGTTACATGTCGATGATTTATGTACTTCAGACTTTCAACGGAAACAAGACCGCAACGGCTTTTTTGAAATGCTCCTCTTAGACAGGATGTTTGCCTGTATTTGTACTGTAATACATGCTACTGTGTGACTGTACTTGTACTCTAACATTCTATCAAATAAATATATTCATCATCATCATCATTGATTTTGATTTCATCCTATCGACTGTCAGATATTTAAATGTTCTCTAAGGGACTTAATTCCAAATAAGAGCTTCTTTGTTGTTGTTCCTAACAGTGATGATGTTTTCATTTTATTTTTCATTTTTTTTATGTCAGCAGGGTTACAACAAATCCCTAAACTCTACACTAGATAATAAAAGCACATTTAACACCCCCATCTCTTAATTTATCACACTAAAATGCTCTTTGTTAAATAGAGTGTCTATATTTCTGATTAATCACCCAATTCTTAAATTGAATGTTGACTTCAAATTGCCAGTGAAGACTTTTGATGCAGCACAGAAGCAGAAGCTCTGCCTGATTGAAGGAACGGATCCAAGACAAATATGCCAAACATAAGAAGAGAACGTCGATGCGTAAACGATGCTGAGGCCCGGCTCCTTTTCTTCCAACACAAAACAGCAACTACAGAAACAATCCCAAGATATATGGTTGTTACCATTTCCATTATCTACTGACATGCAGCGGTGACGCTGGCTTCGTGGGGCGTGCGCGCCCAGTTTGGGTCTCCTGTGGATGACTGGTACGCGTGCACGTGCGTGTCTCCCACTGCACGCCAGGTCCTTATAACCGGCAATCAAGTCACATGTCAGGTTCCAGAGGGTTCGGAAACAAGTTTCTGCGTGTCAAGTCATCCACGAAGCCACACGCTCAGCGACAGACACGGACGCGGTCCAGCCCTCCAGCGCGCCTCTGCGCTCCACGCTGCGTAACCGACACGAGCAAGGATGAACGGCTGGATGTGGACAGATGATGATGCCGTTTAAACCAAATGCGCCGATGAAGACCTCCTGAAGTGTCTCTTTCATTGCTTGCAGTGATTTTTTTGGACGGCTGTCGGATTACCTGTGAAGAACAAAAGGTGGGGGAGGCTCGCGGAGAAGAGAGGAAGAAAGGAAAGCTGGGTGCGCTCCAAACACGGAAAGTCACGGATCATGCTTATGGGAACTTCCGATTCCGTCTCGATAAGGTAATTTGTAAGGATAAAGTTTTTTTGGGGGGGTTTGCCTGTCATGTTTTGATATTTATCGAGTCCACTTGTAACGGAGACAGAACAGAAACACAGGTGGCGGGCGCTCCAATCCTCCAGGCGGGGTTTATTTCCCTCGATTCCATTTGAAATGTATGTAAATGTCAATAGCTATCACGATTGGAGCATGTGTAACTATTTCCTCCTCATTATCAAGCAAGTAGAACGTGGAACATGCATCAAGAGGAGATGCGCTTTTCTCATATAGCTGCAAACGACGGACAAAGAAGCACATCAAAATGTGTGGTTTCAATTAGAGCTGGAAAGTCCGTTTGATTCATTATGATAATGACTCCAGTTTGATCTCGGCGCTGTTCAACTTATAATAAGGATTAGTGTGTTTTTTCTTTTTTCTTTTTTTTTCTTTTTGCGCATTCCCTGCCCACCATTGCGTGGCGTGGGCTAAAAATCTCTAGTAGACCAGAGACAGAGCAGTCCATCTGTTCAATCACATAGCAACAGGAAGAGCCAGGAGACAGAGTCCCAAAAATCTTTTTTTCCAGTATTTCCATAATGTATATTACTGTATTATTTACACAGATTATTACCAATTTGTAATGGGTATATTTCTGTTTCTTACTAAATGAAGTCACTGACAGCACAGACAATACCCCCGCTGTGGTGCTCAAATGTAATATAGAAACATCTCTTATGTCAAATCCACACTGCATTTGTTTGATGTTTGAGATTTGATTGTTATTGCAGAAAAGGACGGTGTTTGGACAGACAAACGACGGTGTGAAATACATGCATGTTTATACCTATAATATAGCACTGCCAGGTTAGCAAACAAATATTGAAAATCTGTGTCAAGACACACTGGAAGCGATTACTTTGACAGTTTAGGGATTGGATCTGATTTGTCTCCCGTTACTCCGTCTCTCTCAGAATCTTCCCTTTCTTCCATGCAGTGACTGTTCTTCCCCTCAACACCGTGCTCCATATTCCACTCCTCCCACTTTCCACCTCTCTCTAACCTCTCTCTTTCTCTCTCTCCCTGGCCTCCCGTCAGAGTGGCTCTGCCTGATGCTCTATCATGACTGATGGCGAGGGGAGAGCGTGCTTTCAGTACACAGAGTGTCCAGAGGGGCAGGAGCCGGAGGAGGTGCACGAGGAGGTGAGACTTGCTTTGCCAACATTCTCCAGGAAGGATGCCCCGGGTCATGATGTTGAACCTGCTGGAGGCCATATTGAGGGCGAAGGTGAGGATGAGATGGAGAGGCAGAGGAGGGACAGTGACGATCGGGGTGAAGAAGCAGAAGAAGAAGAATGGAATAGTGAAGTTCAAGCGCATGAAGATGAAGAACCGGAGCTGGAAGTGCACGTTGGACCAACTCTGGGAGTTCGAATCATGGCCCCAATTCGTGATCCAGACTGCATTTCAGAGGAGGAGGAGGAGGAGCAGCAGCAGCCATACCCAGCCCTCGCCCCTGTGGCATTCTTCTGCTTAAAACAAACAACAAAACCTCGCAACTGGTGTCTTCGGATCGTCTGTAACCCATATCCTTTCATATTGCGGAGCCGTAGCTCAGTCCGACGATGCCGGGTAAGACCAAACAAGTCCTCCTCACTCCTGTGTGCATAAGTGTCGGCAACCTACATTCGTTGCTTGATCAAAAAAGCATGCCGTTCATGTACTTTAAAGTCCAAAACACATCTCAAAGCATGATGGTGTCAAACTGTTGTAGCTTCATAAGAGCTTTCTGCTAGTCTGGAAGATGCAACAGTTTGTGTGGGACTGAGGAAGCACCCACTGGCTGGCTCCACACGGGGCAAACGTGACAACGTGGCAATTTATCCGACAACTGGCATTAACCCATTTTTAAAGATGCAATCATTTAATCATTGTTCAGCTAAATGAATGCAAGGTGAGAGCTCTGTCTATGCGGGAACAGGATTGGGTGATTTCTATACCGAATGTGTACACATCACGGATGGTCCAACTTTCACTGCCAGCAAACGAACAGATACGTCAACTCTCGCCACACCAACAGGGCGAGCGGCCGACGGGCATCAGGTTAAAAACGCTCCTTTATCGCTGCACCACATGTCTGTATCTCAGTAGCTTGAAACAAATTCATTAAGCCAGCTCAGCGATTCTCTGTGGTCCTGGTGGCCAGACTTCAAAACATTTTATCACCTTTTAGTCATTTCCACCAATGCTAAAATGTCATATCTGACATGGGATAGTCCTTTGACATCAGGATCTTTCTCATTTCCCATCTTGGAGCCAACCAGAATAATACAGTATACAAACGGTTTTTTTTCCCCATTCTGGGAGAAAGCCTCTTTTGCATTGGCTCTCTTCAGCAGCAAACACATTGAACGATTTTCCACACACTTTGCTAACTGGCCATTCAAAGCTGTTTCATTCCTGGATACACAGTAATTGAGCTGGATGAGGCGAATGGATTTAGCAGCCATCGTGCCTAAAGTTGACCATAAACCTGGGCGGCCTGAAACTGCAGACTGATGGATAGAACAAAATATTACAAGTCGGCAGCAATTAGGAGTTGAAATAATGTCATCTGGTTTAAATAATGATTTAAGTGCTGTGTAAATCAGACATTCTGAATCACCTCCCTGGGCATCTCAGTACTGCAGTTAACTTCAGCATATCATTCCCTATATACACAGATATCTATATATCTGTAATATGGTACTTATTGATCTATTTTTCATAATCCAGGCACTGGATTGAATTATCTCTAACTCAAGGCAACCTTGCTGATGTAATCAGAAAAGATCCCTCTCTAGTCATGGAAGTTCCTACACATGCAAAAGGAGTCAATTGAGAACTGAGCAAAGATGCGTTAAAACGTTGAGAAGCGGGCCGATGAGGAGGCGTTTGCTTCGACGCCCTTCAGTGAAAGGCCAAGTGGCTGCAGCCACCTTCTTGAAACTGGTGTACCTGGATGCAAAGCGACACATCAACCAATCATCTTCTCCATCTTGTCCTTGGGCGGTAAAAGCGATCTCTGCCAGTCTGCCTCCGTGGAGTATATTCTCAGAAGGAGATTCCCCACTGGGTAAAATATCGCCCCCGTTACATCTGCACTGCGGTGTAGGTAATAAAGAAGCCAGCCATGGGAAGGGAAGGCATGTAAGTCTCCGACACTACAGAGGCACTTGGTTGAATTAAAATGTTCTGCGTGGTGGCTGCCATTCCAGAATGAGCAGTTGCGTCACAGTTAGACAGGAAGGAATTTAAATGGGATTGGATTGGCAGACCTGTGCAGGCCCTTTGGAAAGCATACAACTGCACATCTGTGTTGGCTGTTTGAATGGAGCGCAGCATTAAATGACAGCGATTCTGGCCAAGTCGCTTTTCTTTTTCTTTTTTTTCCAGAGGCTGTTTTTAGATGTTAGACGATTAGACAAAGCATTACTTGAATGGCCTTTCTGAACTTGCTTACACGGGTTCTGTTTTATTTTAGGGAATGGTCCCAGAGTAGATATTTTCCTGTTAAACCCATATTTCCATACATCTATAGATGCATACGGTTCTACGCTCTAGCATGTGGGAGATGTTGCGTCGTTATATCTGTACCGTAGTACTGCAATGGAGGATACTCCTGGGATCTTTTCAGCATTTGTCTCGGTGGCATTTTCATCCTAAAGATGGGTGATGACAGCGAAAGTTTGCTTGGCGAGTGCAAGGACGGCTTGTCCCAAGATAGCCTGGCTAATGAATAAGGCACACACTTTCACATGCTTGGCATTGCACACCCAACTGCTTGCTTGAGACTGCCGCCAGGTTGTGTCACCAGAGACGATCTCTGTAGATGGTTTGCTGTGTATCATTCCTCCAGTGAATAGGAGTGTGTGGGCATGCGTGCAGGGCCTTTGTAAGTACTGCAGACTTGGTGGTCCACGGTGGGATATGTAGATATTATTCACAGCAGAGACGCTCTGCCTGTCGAGTGCACAAAGGCAACGGTGAGATAAAGAAATGGCTTCCTGCCTGTTTTCATTTCTGTAACCCCAGCCATACCTTTTATTCATCTCGAATAAACCAGAGATTCCACAGTCATCTATTTGAGTACAATAGAAACATGTGATAATAAAAGCAGCATTTCTTCTTCATAACGTTTGTTTTGCTCTCAACAATTCGTGAGCAAACTTTCCGCTCTTGGAGGTAAATGTCTTATATGTCCTAGAAAATGTCTGCACAGGCTGCAACGATCTATTGAGCTTATTTGTTTGATTTGCTGCTTTGCTCTTGCTTTGTCTACAATGCAATGAAATGATCATGTTTTTTTTTTTATTGGTTTGGCCTTTTAAGATTTAAAAGGTCAGAGGCCACCTAAGTATGAAAGGCGAGCTTTCCAGTAAGGCAGCTTTTGTGGGTCTGTGTGTTTGTAGGTCCACGCTGAGATATCTGAGTGTTTGTAGGTCCACGCTGAGATATCTGAGTGTTTGTTGGTCCACGCTGAGATATCTGCGTTCCTTGTTTGTTTCAGTCATCTAAGCTCAAATGCCCATTTTTTTGTACTTGGATGTCAACAAAACCTGATGTCGACCTGTTGGTCTGAAATAATAAACTTAACCGCTTAAATTTTTTTATTCCAGTCCATTCAATTCGACTTTTCTCGCTGTGTTTTGAGGTATTGATTTAACAAGATGCAATTTGAAGATATTCCATAAACTATAAACATTTCTGGTGGGATTTTTCAGTATTGGATTGGAAGATATCGTAGTATAGTATAGGAAATTGTTGCTGCATAACAATGTCTGTGGACGAATAACTTCATGGCAGCTATAGCTCAAAAAAAATATTCAACTCTCATCAAAATAATATAAATGAAATAAAAGAAGTATGGGTGTACGGATTGATTAGATTTTGGTGCTAACTGTCCCTTTAAAATGTATAGCTTTACGTGTTGGCTTTGAAAGATGGCCACACTGACCCCCCCCCAGTGCCATCCTGGACAACAAACAGCATTGATACAAAATGACCCCTAAATCTTTAAATCTTTTTCAGAGAGAGAGAGAGAGAGAGCCGGCCTTGGTGTCAGCAGGCTGTCCTCCTCCTGCTGCCACTCAGACAGGCCTCCTGAAATGTGTGTCTGTGTGCGCATGGTCGTATAAGCACACAGCACAGGCAGGCTTCTGTGCATCACTCCCAGATAAAGCGTTCATCTCGCTGTATTTATATTGAGCAGGGCGTCTGTGTGTTTGGTGACTCATTTTATTTGGCTAGTGCTCATAATAACACCAGATTGGAGGTCAAGAGGTGTTTGTCGCTGCAGACAGAGAGGGATCCTGCCTCTCTGACGGATGGAGGCCTGGCACACCCGGCCACAGTGTGTGTGTATCTTTGTGAATATTTGTGTAGCCAATGTAAATCTGTTGCATTTTATAATGGAGGATAAAACCTGTCACTTTATTACTTGATTGCAAGACATCAGGTGCACAAATATAGCAGTTTATGAAACATGACGGCAAAACAGCAAAGCATAAATCTGCTACTGAAGGTAACAAATCATTCACAGGCGCTCCCTCTTGGATTTCAACTATCTGCTTGTGTAATACCGCAGTCAGTGACATAGCACTGCATGCTACTACCCTATATGGTGTCAACCAATGTGCTGCGTGCTCTGTTGTTGCCCTGCAGCACACACACTTACATATAGCTGCAAAAAAAAAAAAAAAAAACACACACACACAATGCAGCTTTAACACTGTAAAAAGTCAGAACAAAGCCTAATTTTGTTCATTCGGTTCACATCATAATCATTTTTCTTTGTAGAAATCTTTATACAACATTCTGAAAACATTTTAGGAAGCACAGAAGTAGAAATTAAAACACATTCAATCTGCCTTGATGGTTACAAAAATATATATTTATTTTCCTGTGTGCTTGCAAACCAGTTTGTCAGTTAGTCCATGCATGTGGTTTGTATTTGGGTAGATCCATGTGTCCACGGCGTGTTAAGTTGGGTGTGTTGTAGGATTACTCCAGTACAGCGGGATCTTTGTTTTATCCCCAGACTCACTGGGGATAAAACAATAATTATTCTCATGTAAAATAGATCAGAGCAGCCGTCTCTGCCAAAAGGTAATTAAATGAGAGAAACAAAAGGCTGCTTCACAAAATAATCTGGAACTGGAGTTGTGGAACACACAATTTTCATGTGTGTAAATGCAGTGTTTGTGTGTATGCAAGTGTTTTTATATACTCAAGGATACGTGTACTAATGAGTATTTAGGAAGTGAGGGAAAGACACTGAACCAGTCGCCCACTGGAGTGTGAATGAGTGGGTGAATGTGAGGCTTAATTGTAAAGAGCTTTGGGCACCGCGAAGGTGTAGAGAGCTCTATGTAAGTGCAGTCCGTTTACCCGTTAAGGTTTTAATGTGGATCCAGATAAAGGGGAGGATTCCTTATTCATTTTATGTCACAATTCAAGCATCATTTCAGCGTTCTCCTTAATTCATCGGGGAATACTTCATACACATGCACTGACTGTACACACAGGGGTTTGTAGCAATCTGTGTGTGCAATCTGGCACTGAGGCAAACAAACATCTGCAACCAGCAGACTTAGATTTGTGTATAAGATTCCTCTGCATGTAAATTATGGTGAAATTGATGATCAGGCAAACCAATGTATGACCAAACAAACAGGGTATGATCAGTTAATGCTTGAATCTAAAACAAGTTTTTTCTCTAATGGAGGAGAAGAAGGCGTCAGGCGAACCTGGAGTGGGTAGTTAGCGAGTTCACAGTATATTAATCCATTTATCAGCATCTATTTGAGGAGCGTATGCTATTAGACTAAAGACTGAACAGATAAATCAGTCGCTAAGGACTTCCTTAATGGCGATAGAGAAGATGCATGAAGCATCTCGGATCTGTCAGAGCAGATCTTTTCATTTCAGGACTTGTCAGTAAAGGTCCCTATAGGGGCAGTGCTGTACTGATTGGCCCTCCTCTCCTGTGGGGTGGCTTTTCGGCAGCTGTTGCCATGGTTACGCATCATGTTGACAATGACGTACAAGAGTTTCCACAGATCAGCCCACCACCCAAAAGCTGCTCTGTCACTCATCATTACAGAAGATTTTATGCATTTTTCCCAAAAAGCCAAACTCGCGTGACGCTCGCAGCGACGGCGCCAAAATGAGTGTGTGAGACCAGGTGACATGCAGGTGTGAAGAGAGGAGTGATGAGGACCGATGGAGGTGGAGGACAAGACAAAGGATAGGAAGCAGGGAAGGTCAACAAAAGAGGACAGCAGGCAGAAGAGCAGTGCTGGAAAACGGTGACAGTTTGAAGTTGAGACAGGAACAAGGAGAGGAGGATAAAGAGGGAGATCACACAGAGGAAAGATAGAAGAAGAGAGCCACACAAGACAAACGGGACAGGACAGAAATCTGTTATGTAAAACCTAACTATTCTGCTTATTGCATTGACTTCATGGTGGTGATCTAGTCTGATGGACGGACACTCATATCTGTGCCCATCTGCCCTTTTCACCTCTGCTGCAATTGTAATTGTCTTTACTTCCCAGTTGTTGACTGCTGCAGTAAAGATGCAGTGGATTCCTCATCCGTAAGACTCAACTACTCTGAACCAAGCGCTCCTCACCCACCCAAGTCCTTTCTTTCTTTTAAAAAAAGAACCCTGCAGCGAATAACTCGTGCTCGCTTCCGCTTCCTTTCTCCTCTCAATCTTTTGTCTTATCTTGCTGCTGAAACTTGCGTGATTCCTGAGTGCAAACACACCAAAGCACTTGTATATTTATTTGTCTATCTAATGGGGAGGGGCTTCAGTGTGCTGCAGTATGACAAATACATTGGACTCTATTTTTGATGCTTTTTGACATTATGAAGACTTGCAGACATTATTTTGCTCTTGGGTTTCCCATCAATGTCTTGGCATTTGGCTTTGAGTGACGTATCATCGATGGATTGTCACCGTTGGCCTCTTGTTGGCGTCTTCTCTTTGACAGGGTGTTTAGTATTCAGATGTGTTTTTAGGTTATGTTGCGTTTGGTGTTCAGCAGCTACGCCGTCGTTCCTAATGAGCCGTTCCTGCTGTTGATGTGGGAGTCTATCCGATTGTGCGGCATTGCCTTTTCCTGCTGTTCGTTTCCCCACAGTCGAGCTCCACATGAATAACACAGATGCCCTCACATTGCTGCTGATCGCATTGCACTCTGAAAGATGGCTGGAATGACAGAAACACACACAGAAAGAGAGATGGTGGCACGCCATTGGTAACAGCTGACCTTGTTTCACTGGTTTCAAATGCCATAAAAATAATCTCCTGAAATTAAAGGCTACATCTTCTCCAGCAAACGGACACCGACGGATGCAGATCTGGTCCAGCATGAAGACTCTTAATGATCAAACCGGCTTGTGAAGGATCGTGCTTGTTAAGAAGTGCGGTGGGACATGTGTCAGGAGGCACGTTCATGCGTATGTGTGTATGTGTGTGTGTGTGTGTGAGAGAGGGAGTGAAAGAGTAACACAGATATGGTTGAATACATGAAAGCTCTGGGAATCCCATCAGCTTCTAGCACTAGGTTGTCATGGCAATGCAGACAACATGGCAGTGTGTGTGTCTTTGTGTGAGTAAGAGAGATGGAAACATATAATTCAGTGTTTTAGCATGTTTGTACCTTTGCTGCAGTGCAGGCCTCCACTTCTCCACGTCTCAGCTGCACATAAACGGAATATACTTGAATGCAAAAAAAAGGGGAATATTGAACAGCGCTCATGAAGAAATTAAATTAATTTGTTTGGCATTGCAAAGGTTAATATTTGCACATTTTGTCAATTTCCTATACTGCTTAATTCAAGCAGTAAATTTAATTATATGCATAACAGTAAGCAGATTTTCCTGCCTGTTTCCATGCTTGATGGGCGGCCATCTTTGTGTCTTTCTGTGTGTTGAAATGCCTTTACAGCAGTAGTATATAATGGGCGGAGCCTGATAGTTAACTGCAACCCCCTTGGAGACCTGAAAACTGCAGCTTCTTCCTCTCTCTGCTCTGCAGCATGTGTCTCTGCTTTGTCTTCAACATTGGCCTATATGCATGGGAGAGAGAGAGAGAGAGTATAGGTGTGCAGATAAGTGTTATGTGAAAAATACTATAACCTGGTTTTATGGACGTGTCGGATGTGATTGTGAAGAAGCGTGCATAATGAATGCAATTTGAGATGGCACAAATGTGTGATTCAGTTTCAGTGTGTGTGAGGGCGAGCGAAGCAGAGGGAGAAGTCTAGGACAGTTGGATTCTCTCATCGAATGGGCTCTTACTAGAAACTCTACCTGGTTACTAGGCAACAAGATAGCACTGCTGCACATTGAAGCTTTGGTGAGGGGGTTGTCGATCCTTGATGTGTGTGTGTGAGAGTGTCCATGTTTGGGTGCTGAGTCAATAACTATATTATTTATGATTATTTTCTGGGATGAGTGTGCATGGTGTGTGACAGAACAACGGGGGAGGGGGGAAGTGAGGGGTCAATTAAAGACGGGGTGCATTACAACATGCGCGTGAGTCTCATTTGTAACGTAATGGACGTGCATTGCATGACGGAGGAGCCGTTGGTTTTAAACGGCCAGCGCTGAACTCTGACTCATTTTGGAAGAGTATCTGTTTTAGGCAATGGAGGAGCGATGCAGCACCTGCCTCCCTTCAATAATAAATAGAGAAGGATGGAGGGAGCGGGAAGAAAAGACAGGCTGACCTAGCATCCCATGCTCAACACTGAGTTGCAGCTTTTTTCTGAAGTTACTTCATGTCCGATCGAGGATGTAGCAGAGACGTAGCATCTATGTGCCACTGTGTTTATTTCATTTAACTTTATTGTAAGCTAGTCTCACATACTGACACAGATATACTGTTGAAATAGGGACACATGCTACATTGTCAAAAATACATATTTTTCAATACATTAAAATGTTATTTAAATGTCTAGTTTAATAGTAGCTGCTGTCCCGCTCTATACAGACGTAGATTCTCAGCTGTTGATGTATCTGTGACTGGCTCAATGTGAAATGACCCCCCCCCCCCCACACTACAGAGTGGAACAACTGTCCCACTTCAAACAGGCTGTGGGAACAGGACTACCGACACTTTGAAGTGACACTGCAATCGAGCCACAAACGGATCGTGAGGTGTCAAAGGCTTCGACAGTGACTAATTTGGTGGCAGTGGGACAAAGCTGAGGATAGTGTCTCAGTAGATCTAGTGGCAAATGCTGAGCTAGCAATGCATTTTGCTGTGGTCTCTGTGGCCATGAAGGGGACAATAGGATATGAGGATGGAGAGGTTTTTTCACATTTTTCTGTTTCTTAAACTGTAGATCACCATTTCTAGTGATGCAGCTCCATTTTTGTTTGTTTGTTTTTGAAAGATGTGCATAAATATTTATATATAAGGAATACAGAGTATGGATGAAAGGCTCAGTCTGCATCTGTATGAATCTTTAATGTTGAGCATTAGTTAGTCATTTCTTTAAAAGACAGAGGTGTGGGAGTGGAAGTGTCGTAATCCAGTAATTAGACCTCTCCATGTCAGCGTGATTTAAAAATAACTGCTATGAACTGCAGCAAACGTCAACTCAAATATAAGGCAATGTTTGTCTGAAGTCATAGAGGACACACACACACACACACACACACGCGCATTATCCCTGTATGATGAGAAGGTGTCATGAAGCAGCTGACCCAGCTGAAGTGCAGATGTCCGAGTGCGTTTTTAACAGGCTGATTTTAGCTGAAGTGGCTCAATAATGCTGCAGTTATACTTGTCTGGCAAGAGCGAGTGGGTGAGCCGTACATCACAGCATATAATACACACCATGAATATAAACCTAAACATTCATCATGTTCACTTTCAACCAAATTAGAAAACAGTTTGGTTGAAACGCTGATGGTCAGATTAATAGTTTGTGTGTAATTTTAATTCTGATGAAACATGTATTTGTGTTCATGTTGTATTTTAGTAATGACTATAAGCTGATTGTGCGCTTGTCGTGCTCCTCTTCTATGTGCAGCAATTTGCATATCGCATTAACACAGTTTGACTGTAGAATGTCAATTAATATAATTGCTAACATTTCTGTTGTGCAGAGAGGAAATGTAATTTAGGGAACCGTGATTTCTAAATCTTATTTTAAACTGAAAAATCCAAGTTAGACTCAGGGAACCCTTAAATTGGCTCATAATTAATGGATGACACTTTTTTCCCTTCCTCTCTCTGTGTGTCTCTATGGATTGAACAGCTCCTTTAGTTGTATAATCACTTCTCTATGCACTGCTACCTCTTTGCCTTGTGATATATGTGCAGGTTGAAGGTCACTGATATATAACTGTGGAGCACCGTCAGCTATATGAACACAGGAGGACACCGATGGGGAAATATAGGTGCACACAAAGACCTGCCTTTATCTGTGATGTGTTTTAAGGCCTCTCTTCCTGCTG